>NC_137193.1:54567000-54912000 GCF_960531495.2 Zeus faber | reverse complement strand
CTTCAGGTACAATGCTTAAACATTTTGAATAAATATGTATCACCAAAGGTTGCATTATGTTATAATTGGTGCTTAGATTTTGCAGCAATATAGAGTGTGCATCAGGAAACTTAAAGAGGTGAGGACAGAGAAGCTGTTTTGAAGATAATGTTCTTAAATGCTCAGCCTCAAAAACATGAAGGCTGATGGCTCGTCACGTTTATTTACGGTTTAAATGCAGAATTTACCACTAAGTGGGCGAATTAGTGTGTTTCTGTGTGTGTTAAAAAAGCAATCCACAAAAACTGTACGATTGTAAAATACCTTTCAAACTTCCCGTATTGAACTGTGTATTTTATCCTTATAGACAAAGGACATTCTGTTAAATGTGTGTAAGTTCCTTAATTGTATTTATTTTCATGATGAAGATGATGATGAAATGTGAATAAAAGATTTGTTTTTTCATTTAAATTTACTCAATCTGTATTTCTCTTATTTCAAAGAATAATTTCACATTTAGTTATTTCGACAGCAAGACATCAGAAACAGTGGTGGAATATAATAACGCAAAATACAAGGGTTAAAAATGCAATTCAGAGATGCAGAGTGACTGATATGTCATTTTTTTTGTTTGTTTGTTTTTCGCCTTTTGCATGACAACATGCTCCGCTCTAATCCCTCTGGATCGCCCCCGCATCTCCACCCGTTTAGATCTCCTATCCCATTACTCTCCAGGTGTTCACAAACCAATGGGGAAAAAGCCTCCAAAATAATTAGGACCCACACTTTTGCAGGAATCTCAGATTCAGCACTGCCAAATAAAGACTATGTTAGTTGCAAACAAAGAGCAGCGTCAACTTTATTACAATCCACTCGAGGGATATTTAAGACAGTGATGCATAATGCACGGCCATATAACCATTCAGGAGTTTGGAGAAAGATGTGTAATTTACCAAAGCCCCACGCTGCGCACTCCCCTATAAGAAAACCATAATTACTCCAAAACCTTGGCAAAAGTGTATGCAACCAATTCTTCGCACACAAAAATGACCCACTTACAAGGGCTGGAGAAGGAGAGGTGAGGAGGTAATCAATAAGGAGAATGAGTGACAGCTCGTTGCCATGTTCAGGACTGTCTACAGTGTAATCCCATATCTCCATTCCATCCCTGAAATCCAACCACAGGTCACCATTTTCATTTTTTCGGTCTATTTCTTTGATGGGTGTATACGTGTTTAAACTGCCACATCCGGCTAGGATGTGAAAGCCGTTGAATCTTAACCCAAATCGGATTAAAAAAAAAACAAATCCTGAACACCTCTGATACAGTTTGGAACGTTGCTAAGCCCCATGCTGCACACCAGCGCATGATAGGTCATTGAATAGCAATGCCCACTGACAAAAGCCCCAGGCCCGGAGGTTGCCTCACTTTTTTATAAACTGCACACTTTTGTCTCGTTTCACAGCAAATTTCTGCCAACTTCAGCGTTCATTGTCAGCAAAGATGTGAGTGCGGAGTTCTGTTCTGAGAGTCTGATGCAACCGGGCTGTAACACCAAACAGATAATGCTGTTAGCTACAGAGGTCTTTTTAGTTCCTTTCTTTAAAAGACACTCTTTTTATATTGCTAAGTTTCATATTTTAACTCCTTCAGTCCCATTCTTGTGTTTAATACACAGCTGCCTTTTATACACCTCATGTGACATAATTGTATACATAATAGTATATAATTATAACTGTTGACTTTACAAGATGGTTCACAGTATATAGTATTCTTAGATTTTCCAACATCGTTCATTTGCAGATGGCATTAAAATTGTATGGTGATCTCGACACTGTCAAATATGTCGTTGCAACGTCGATATAATGTAAATCCTCTGGTGCTTCTGGGAAACATCCCCAGCAAAGACGATGATATGTATATACAGTATTGTTTAAGAAAACTGTCGGGTCTTTTTAAATGACTGTGTGGATGTCCCTGTTGCACGTTTTTCCTATATCAGCAGCAAGGCCAAAGTTTGAACTCTCAACCTCGACATCAGTGGGCGATAGAAATCATCAGTCACGGACTTAAACTGATGAAATACTCCAAAAGGTCAGTAGTGGTAAAGAAAATTCACCAACAATCTTAGTTCAGGGAATTGGTGTCTAGGCTTTGGAGTTGGAGAACAGACCCATGGTGGTTTGCAGTAATGTATGTGCAAAACCCCAAACAGACTATTTGTTCCGCTTTATTGTTTATTCCATGAGGGGGATCTTCGCCGCAGGATTGGCCGACACGCCCGCGTGCGTTGTAGCCTTGTTTAAAACGTGGGGCCGACCCGCGTTTTGGCCCGAGGCTACGGTGGGCGCGTGGCCGTTGGTGTTGGTGCGTTTGAAAATCAAAGCGTGTAAATTCAGGGCTTTCTCAAGGCAGGAGCTGAGAGTCGCCAGGAATGCGGCCTGCAGAGTCAAACTTGACACTGGAATTTTCCATGCATACCAGAACCATTTGCTCGCCAGTATGCCATCTGGTGGATAGTGGGTCAGTTGCTTTTTACAAAACATTACAAAACAGAACATGGTTTTCGGTGCTACCGACCACCGGTCTTACACTATGGTCCTAAAACTGTGTTCTTTCTTTCTCCCTGTCCCTCTCCCTCTCCCTCTCCCTCTCCCTCTCTCTCTCTCTCTCTCTCTCTCTCTCCCTCTCTCTCTCTCTCTCTATCCACACTTGGCGGGAAAGCTGGAGACTTTTCACATTTTGCCAAAAACTTCCGCTGGCACCTGATAGTTTTGGGGGTGGGACCCTCTCCTCAGTCTTTCTATATTTCTGAAATATTTGAGTGTGGAATATGACATTCGAAGCTCAGGATGGGACCGTGGGGATGCATGACGGATAATGAGACAGCGTTCTGGTGGTATTTCATTACACACAGATATAAGTTCATAATAAGTGAAGTAATATGTAACTTAGATCATAGATGTTGATGTACGGGGGGCTGCCCATTGTTCCGATGGTCCATTATTCCGAAACCCCAGTAGTCCGGAAAAGGTCGGGAAAGATTAAAGATTTAAGTTTAGGTATAAGCTTGGAGATGGTTAAGTTTAGGTATAAGGTTAGAGATGGTTTAGTTTAGGTATAAGGTAATAGATTGTTAAGTTTAGGTATAAGGTTAGAGATGGTTAAGTTCAGGTGTAAGGTTAGAGATGGTAAAGTTAGGTATAAGGTTAGAGATGGTTATGTTAGGTATAAGGTCAGAAATTGTTAAGTTTAGGTACAAGGTAAGAGACGGTTAAGTTTAGGTATAAGGTTAAAGATGGCTAGGTTTAGGTATAAGGTTAGAGATGATTCAGTTTAGGTATTAGGTTAGAGAGAAACACATTAAAAGGACACACATTAAAGGACATGCATAAAGTAAAAAAATAGAACACATAGAATGCGTAGTGCAAAAGAAATACATTGTAAACACATTCTAAAGTTAAGAAATGAAATGCATAACATCAGGTAAAAGTGGTTGTGCAGTGCAAGAAATGAATTTTTGGTTCAGTAAAAGACAGCAGCCAACATAAAAGTCTTCAGCCTTGATTTAAAAGAGGTGAGAGTTGCAGCAGACTTGCAGTTTTCTGGGAGTTTGTTCCAGATATGTGGTGCATAAAAACTCGACACTGCTTCCCCATGTTTAGTTTTGACTCTGGGGACGGAAAGAAGACCTGTCTCAGACAACCTGAGAGCTCTGGATGGTTCATAACGTCGCAGAAGATCAGAAAAAATGTATTTTGGCCCTAAACCAATCAGTGCTTTATAGACCAACAGTAGTGTTTTTAAATCAGTTCTTTGATGGACAGGAAGCCAGTGTTAAGATCTGAGAACTGGAGTGATATGATTCATTTTCTTGTTCTTAGTAAGGACTCGAGCGGCAGATTTCTGAATCAACTGCAGCCGTCTGATCCATCTTTTAGCGAGACCTGTAAAGACACTTACAGTAGTCTGGCCTACTAAAGATAAATGCATGGGCAAGTTTTTCCGAATTCTGCTGAGACACAAGTCCTTGATATATTCTCACGGTCATAGTAGGCTGACTTTGTAATTGTTTTGATGTGGCTGTTGAAAATTAGGTCTGAGTCCATGACTACACCAAGATTTCTGGCTTGGTTTGTTTTTTAACATTTTAACATAACATTTCTTCCTGGGCTCCAAAAACAATTATTTCAGTTTTGTTTTTGTTTAATTGGAGAAAATTCTGGCACATCCAATTGTTGTTTGTTCAATGCACTTGCTCAGTGATTGTATTGGACCATAGTCCCCTGGTGATATGGTTATGTAAATTTGTGTGTTGTCTGCGTAATTATGGTAATAAATTTTGTTGTTTTCTATAATCTGAGCCAGTGGGTGCATGTAGATGTTTAACAGAAGAGGCCCCAGAATGGAGCCTTGGGGAGCTCCGCATGTCATTTTTGTCCACTCAGATGTGTAATTACCTATAGACACAAAGTAGTCCCTGTCCTTTCAGTAGGATTCAAACCAGTTTAGTACTGTGCCAG
The DNA here is from genome assembly GCF_960531495.2 of Zeus faber. Classification (NCBI taxonomy): domain Eukaryota; kingdom Metazoa; phylum Chordata; class Actinopteri; order Zeiformes; family Zeidae; genus Zeus; species Zeus faber. The sequence continues at coordinate 54,907,497 of NC_137193.1, read as the reverse complement.
AAAGTCCCAAAGTTTTCCAATCAGTCTAACAATATGTTGTGGTCAATGTGTCAAATGCAGCACTGAGATCCAGTTATACAAATACAGAAATTCTGCCACCATCTGCGTTTAGATGGATGTCATTAAAGACCTTAACAAAAGCAGTCTCAGTGCTGTGGTGTGGTCGAAATCCCGACTGGAATACATCAAAACAGTTGTTTAGTGCTTAGAAATTATTTAGCTGTTGAAAAACAGCTTTTCAATGATTTTACTTAAAAACAGGAGGTTTGATATAGGCCTATAATTGTTCATTAGTGAGGTGTCTAGATTGTTCTTTCTAAGAGTGGCTTGATGACGCCTGTTTTCAGGGCCTGTGTAAAGAAACCTGAGAGAAGAGACATGTCCACCATTTGTAGAAGATAGATTTGTAGATCTGAGACCATGCAATTTGAAACATTTTTGAAAAAGCCTGTTGGGAGAATATCAAGGCAGCAGGAGGACATTTTCAGATGTTGTATAATGTCCTCCACGCTTTGATGATTGATCGGATCAAATCGTGTCATGGTATTTGAATTGATTTTTAGTGGACACAGAGACGGCACATCTCCTGTACCTGGTATGGCGGTACTGACTGCATGTCTAATTTTCTGAATTCTGTCTGTGAAGAAGAAGGCACATTCATTCAATCCAGGCCCTGGTGGATAGAAGCTCAGAGGCTTCTGACATAGGAGGGTTTGTAAGCCTGTCAACAGTAGCGAACAAAGCACGTACATAATTATTGTTTTTGTCGATGATGTCTGAGAAGGAGCACCTTGCATTTCTCAATTTCAAATCATAAATACCTCTCTTTAGAGATGTCATAATGAACGTGAAGATTTGTTTTTCCCCACTTGGTTCAGCTTTTTGACACTCTCTTTTCTCTATTCTTACCAGCCTGCCACTTCTCCATGGAGATCTGTTCTTACCAGAGACCACCTTCACCTTAATGGGTGCAATGGCATCAATAACATTTGTGATTTTTGGAATTGAAATTATTTACAAGCTCATTGACAGAGACCCAAGAGAGGGCAGGTGTGGAAGAGAAAGCCTGAATAAATATTTCACTGGTGTTTTCAGTGACATACCGTTTTGTGATGACCCCTCTTTGAACATTTGTGTGCATGGAGATAGTATTCTCAAAGAAAACACAGGAATGAGCAGAGAGAGCAACATCAGTCACCACCACCGTAGAAATTTTCAGATCCTTGGAGATGATTAAGTGGAGAGTGTGGCCCTTGTTGTGTGTGGACTACGTCACGTGCTGGGTTAGTCCATAGTTATCAAGAACACAACACAGCTCTTTGGTCCCTTTGTCCTGGGGGTCAACATGGATGTTAAAAATCCCCAACAATAACTACACAATCAAAGTCAAAACAGATTAAAGACAGCAGTTCAGCAAGGAAATCAAAAGGTTGCACAGTATTAAGGTGGCCTGTAAATATTTAGGAACATACCTCGAGAGGAGGAATTCAACTGAAGAGCCACATATTCAAAGGAAGCAAAATTTCCGGAAGATATCTGCTTTCCTTTGAGGGAATCATTAAACAGAATGGCAACTCCACCTCCTTTCTTATGCACTCTAGCTTCACTCACAAAACTGAAGTTGGGCTGGGTCGACTCAATAAGAACAGCTGCACTGTTATCTTGGCCTAACCAAGTTTCAGTTAAAAACATAAAATCAAGGTTGTGCTTGATAATAAAATCATTAATTAAAAATGTTTTTCCCACCAAAGACCTAACGTTTAATAAAGATAGATTAAGTGTGTTAAAAGCATTAACTGCCAATTTTTTGGGACAGGCTGTGGCTGACGAGGAATGGATGCTAAATTTGTTAAATTTACTGAATTAGTTGGGTGCTTCCTGTGTCTAAGCAGATTCAAAAAATTTTTTCTATTACTTATCAAGACAGGAATAGAGGAAGCTACCTTCACACAGGGCCCCGGCTTGTTCTGGGAAGGGTCATGAGTGCCATTAGTCTTGCTTCCTAGACCAGCAGATATTTGTTAGAGCGTCCCGTATTTTGTACACAAATAACTGGACGTGCTGTGCTTTTATCAGGATGGGGAGACAGAGGATGATTCTGATGGTGTGGTGGAGGCGCACGCGCGCGCGCGGGGGGGGGGGGTTGTAATTGTGACGATTGTGCCAAAGGTAGAGGTGGACACTGAGGAGGGCTTAGAGGAAAGAAAGAAGTAGGACTAAGGCAGGGGAAGTGCTGAGGGGTTAGTTTGGTCCCAGCAGTGACCTACTCCTTCAACTGGTCAGTGAACTCCAAGAGAGAGGTGGGGGGGGGGGGGGGGGGGCAGTGACTAGAGAGGAGGGTGACCTGGACGGGGTTTGTGGGGGTGAAGAAGGTGTACAGGTGGTTGTTAGTGAGTGGGGTGGAGACTCCTCTTCCTCTTGGCTCTGATGACGCTCATGCTTCAAGCTCTCTTCAGGCGGGGCGGGGTGGGGGGGCTCAGGTGGCTCTCTTTCAAAGCTTCCACTTTGTGTTATGTCTTCGTGTTTTGGATTCGCCTTGTCTGTTGTCCTTGGTAGACGAAGATAGATGATGCAGGACGTAAAATAGGTTAGAGATAAAAAGCAAAGTCCATCTGCCTTAAAAAGATGTCTGCGCTCCCAGACAAGTTGAAATTGGCAATAAATTGCACTGAATGGGCAAGACATGCAGTTGAAAGCCATGTGTTCAGTGGCAACAATCTGCTGAATCTCTCAACTCCTGTTCTGATTGGTGGTAGAGGGCCACTGATAAACACCTCAGCATTCAAGGAGCTGACTGTGTTCAACAGATCAATAAAGTCTCGTTTCAGTACTTCAGAATGTTGTTTCAGATGATGGTTTCCACAGTTGGATATGCAGCCACGATATGCAGGATTCTTTCTTTCATGTCAGAGACCCTATCCTTGGGAAAGCAGAGTATTTTGGTGTTCTTACTGAACATGCTTCTTTTATCTTTTACAGCAAAGTCATCCCACAATCAGATGTTTGGGGCCCAGTCGTCAGCTTTCCCTGTAGCCTTTTACTTTCTGAGTTACACATAGTCATACCTCGCTGTGTGAAATATGAGACGTTGTCCAGGTCGTCAGACGGAGATCCAGGGTCCTGCAACAGTGGATCAAATCTGTTCTAAAGTTGCACACTTTGTTGTTTGGGAGGTTTGTTGCTAGTTCTCCCTTTCGCAACTGTCACGGTTGTGCCCTACCAAGGACAGGGGTTGAATAGGTGCTATGCCTAGATAATGCAGACCAGCCGGTTGTATCACAGATCTCAAGGCGCTGGGCTCTGCCTGTTAGTTGTCCTCTCATCTCCCAGGGTAATGATTTACTCTTAGGCTTAGCACCAATAGAGTCCCAGGGAGGATATTTATTACCTGGTACGCAGCCCTCCTGTTTCTTGGTAATCTTGTCGGTGCTAATCAGCTGCTTGTTAGCATTATCTTGTCCACTGATTTCAGTCCATGGTAAAGTGGTGTCGTTCCCACATTATCCATTCACTTCCATGTTGACTTCTAACTGGTGAATTTTGGTTTCCAGCACTACAATCTTCTGTAGAAGTTTGTGGAAGTCGTCTGTGGAGAAGGGGAGCATCTTGCTGCTAATTATCTTAGCTTAGCTTAGCTTAGCTTATGAAGCAAGGGGAGCCGTGTCCACTGTAGCTGGTGCTGGTAGTAATCCTTTATAAACAGTTGTAAAATAAGTGTCCAGTTGTTAGCTGGAGCCGCTGTTTCTTCTTTGCAGCAGGAAAATGTTGCTGAGATGGTAAAAATAGAAGCAGAGCAGAGAGCGGAGAGCAAAGCAAAACATGTCTGCTCTGCACGAAGGACAGATAAGAAAAAAAATTCTACGTTTAGGTATAAGCTTGGAGATGGTTGAGTTTAGGTATAAGGTTAGACATGTTATAGTTTAGGTATAAGGTTAGAGATGGTTATGTTTAGGTATAAAGTTAGAGATGGTTATGTCTAGGTATAAGATGAGAGATGTTAAGGTTAGGTATAATATTAGAGATGGTTAAGTTTAGGTATAAGGTTATAGATGATTAAGTTTGGGTTTAAGGTTAGAGATGGTTAATTTTAGGGATAAGGCTGGAGGTTAGGTTTAGGTATGAGCTTAGAGATGATTAATGTGATGTGCGGATGGTGTGGTTTGAGCAGCCACACCTGACCTGGATCTAGGCAATTGGTGGATCCAGCATCAGAGTGGCTGCATACCTGTTGCTCGTTGGTTGGTCTGAGGAGCAGCAGGTAAAACCCCCATCCTCACACTCACTCAGGCGAGGAGCCCCTGTCATGACACACCTCCATCTGCTCCTGGGCTAATTCTAACTAGCCTTCTCTCTACAATAAAGTGGTGTGTCTATAACTCCCTGGTCTGTGTCCGTGTGCCGGAGGTCCCTGAAAATGTCACTGGGGTGGCGCGAAGTAGGCGAAACTGCCACAGTTAAGTTTAGGTATAAGGATAGAGATGGCTAAGTTCAGGTATAAGGTTAGAGATGGTTATGTTTAGGTATAAGGTTAGAGATGGTTAAGTTTAGGTATAAGGTTAGAGATGGTTATGTTTAGGTATAAGGTTAGAGATGGTTAAGTTTAGGTATAAGGTTAGAGATGATTCAGTTTAGGTATAAGGTTAGAGATGGTTGAATTTAGGTTTGAGGTTAGAGACGGTTAAATTTATGTATAAGGTTAGAGATGGTTAAGTTTAGGCAAGGCAAGGCAAATTTGTTTGTATAGCACATTTCAACAAAAAGGCAATTCAAAGTGCTTTCCATAAAGCATAAAAAGCGACAAAGTTTAGGTATAAGGTTAGAGATGGATAAGTTTAGGTATAAGGTTAGAGATGGTTAAGTTTAGGTACAAGGTTAGAGATTGTTAAGTTTAGGTATAAAATAAGAGATAGTTAAGCTTATGTATAAGGTTAGAGATGGTTTAGTTTAAGTATGAGGTTAGAGATGGTTAAGTTTTGGTATAAGGTTAGAGATTCTTAAGTTTAGGTATAAGGTGAGAGATGGTTAAGTTAGGGTATAAGGTTAGAGATTGTTAAGTTTAGGTATAAGGTAAGAGATAGTTAAGCTTATGTATAAGGTTAGAGATGGTTAAGTTTAAGTATGAGGTTAGAGATGGTTAAGTTTTGGTATAAGGTTAGAGATTGTTAAGTTTAGGTATAAGGTGAGAGATGGTTAAGTTTGGGTATATGGTTGGAGGTGGTTAAGATTAGGTATAAGCTTGGAGATGGTTAAGTTTTGGTATAAGGTTAGAGATTGTTAAGTTTAGGTATAAGGTGAGAGATGGTTAAGTTTGGGTATAAGGTTGGAGGTGGTTAAGATTAGGTATAAGCTTGGAGATGGTTAAGTTTAGGAATAAGGTTAGAGACGTTTAGGTCTAGGTATAAGCTAAGGGTTAGGTTGTCGTTTAGGTATAAGCTTAGGGTAAGGTTGTTGTCCATATCCAATGGGACTTTTCTCGGACTCTTGGGGTTTTGGAATAATGGCATGGTACAAATATAAGTGATATTTTTTAAAACAGGGCTCTCTGAAAGGTTCAAACCCCAGTGATTAATCTTCCGCCATGGACTTCTGTATTGTTTGCCGATAGTGCTAACCTTTCTGTTTGGATTCTATCGTCCTGGTGGGAAGTATTCTCTGTGAAAAACATATTAATGTTTACCTTAAGGTGACATATCCAGAACTCTGGAGCTGCAAACCAGTTCTTGTTATGTTTGAATATCGAATGGATATCTACACGGTCTTCTTTCCTCATCCCTCAAATACTGTGCTGTTTGGGTTCTCTTTTAATTTGCATCCCATACAGTGTTTATCAAAGCGGACACCTGACTTCCCTGAAACCTCAACCTCTTCATCACACTTCACCAAAAACCTTGCGGAACACTATTGCTCCCTCTATTGAGTCAAAGGAGCATCCCTCCCATGAAACGACTGATAGGATACATATTATGGAGAAGTTGGGATAATGTTTTAAGTTGACTTTTGTTAGTTGAGTTTATTAAAGCTGAGATACAGTAGTAGTTCTATGTCTTGGCTAGTGTATTTCATTTATATGTTTCATGAAAGATGTCCCGATTTGATATATATTTTATATATATATATATATATATATATATATATATATAAACCTGAAAAGAGAAAATGTCATCTGCAATTAAAATTTGAGCAGCATTCATTGGTAAATGGTAAATTTGGGCTTTTTCGGGTTTCCTCCAAGCCAAGCCAGTAAATGGATTGAAATCCAATATAAAAACATGGGATTTGTTAAGGATGACAGTAATCCCACCAAGGCCCAAATATTTAGTTTACCTAAAATACAAATTTTTAAAGTACTCACCAATTTATCATAGGACTTTGATTATCTTATAGATCACAAGAATAGTATTGTTTTTGTCAATGTAAAATATGAAATTTGTTCTTTCCAGACCAGTACAACAGTATTTTCTATAAATCAAACCTTTGCAGACTTTCTATGTCATCAAAGTTGCCCTTTCTTATCATCCATCTCTTGATCCCTCAAGAAAGTAAAATTGTATAATTTTTTCTCATTATTATTATTCACAGTATGAAGTGCATCGATGAACACATAAGTCCTTTCACTGTGTCATGAGTTGGCATCAAATAAAATCAACTGTTTGCATCCATATTTTATTCAGATTGCAAACTAATATATTTAAGACATATATTTAAACATTTGAAAAAGTATTATTATTATTATTATTATTATTATTATAAATAACTGTAAGTATCATCATCCTCATCCTCATCCTCATCATCATCATCATCATCACCATCAATCATAGCAATACCAAAGAATAACATTAACTAGGTTCCACTTTTACTTTTTTACATTCTTTGAACTGAAATATCTTTATATTGTATTTTTGGCGGTCAGATTAGAGAGGCAAACATATTTGTTGGCAGCATATATTTTGCATCTGTAAGTGACCTATTTTTGTCTTATCTTTGGTAATATCTCCAATTAGAAAAAAAAAAGAAAAAAAAAAGATGTCAAGGGCAGAGGCGTACAGGTTCATGGGTCCAAATAGAATATTAATCATAACATTGGTGTGATTATTGTTTCTTTGTAACCCCAAAAATGTACTATCCAACATTGGGAACATCATTTAATTGTTAATTCTTAAATGGTGTTGCATTTGCAATTTCCATTCTGATTTGTCAGAGAGTTTGCATGGTTAATGTGTTATTGTGTTAAATTTCACGATGAGTAGAAATCAATGAAAATTAATTTCTTTACGTTTCTATTTATTAGGCCGACACGATTCTATCTCTCCCTTCAGTTTGCATCTCATGGAAGATAAAATTATGTAAATTGTTGTAATGATTGTGCAGATTGTACTTAGGGGTACAAGACACTAGCAAGTACTTGGGGTAAAAGTCACCAACTACCGTCAACTAAAATGAAATAACTCACTTTAAGGACCTTTGTTGAACTTGAGAAAATAAAATCAATCAACTTTTTTTTATATAAGAAAGTAAAGCAAACAAATTGAGAGAGAGGCTCACCTTTCTTCTGGTGGAAGGAGTGAGGCATTATGAGATGTGACGTCTTCAAGAAGTTCAGAACCCGGAGCCAAGCAAGGTGGCCTGTGCTCTGGTTTGGAATGAATAGGCTACTTTACTTGAAGAATTTGACATCCAGAGGTCTTTACCAGTTGTTAACCAGTAGTGCTTCCGGTAAGTCAATGGATGTTCTGGAATGGAGTCTAAAACCCTTCTCGAGAGGCACGTGAAGCCGGCGAGTCCGAGCTTATCTTCTGTGAAAAGGTCACAACGTGGATCTCTGTCTCTTGGTGGAACGGTGGCTCTGGAGATGCTCTACGACGCGACGGCTGTGGCATCTAGAAGTGAATCTGGGCACGTTCGGTGTGAGCAAAACGGTTCACAGGGCATCGCTGATTCTCTAAGCTGATAGGCTGCCTCCGCTCCAGCGGTCATTGATTGTAGCATTCTGCCGTCCCACTTTCCACGAATGTTAAAACCAAACCGTGGCGGGGCTGGCTGGTTTTGGTTTTGGGAAATGAGAGATTAAACGGCCTTTAAAATAATCCCAGTTTTTACATATAATACACTTGAATGAAAGAGACTCTGAAATCCCATTGAGTCTTGAACTGCAACCATGGACGGTTATTGCCTATAATATGGAGGAGCTCAGGGACTTCGGGCCATCTGCCGGATGAAAGTCTTTTATATACAGAAATGACACATTGTTTTATAAACAGAGCTTTTATACAACAAACATTTCAGTGTCCAAGAGCATTAATCTACCTTAAGCTGATCTCAATCCATGGAACTAGATATTGCTCTTTATAACTTCCCAGCGGAGTGGGTGTTATTACATCACACCAGCTGTCACTTGAACCCCTCACGACCATGGAGCCCAGTAATATTCCCGCTTTGGATCAAATTTGGGAATAAAATTAAAAAATATATATTTTTTCCCAGGTTATTTATCTAGGCTTTCTGCCCCATTTACCATAATAATGGTGAATGTTGACCTTGGGTATTATAGCATAATGGATAATCTCATGTAATCAACTTTTTATATCTTTGCTCTGATATAAAAAGAAGAGGGCTTTAAACGGAACATTCTTAAAATAGTTTTGCTTGCTGTTTTCATTGGACTCTAGAAATTCATGCTGTCAAAGGAAAAAGCAACGTCCCGAATTCTGCGTATTAGCGCGTGATCCTGACACCTGATGGTGAAATCAAACTATGAAGAATGTGCATGATGTCTGTACAGAGCAGATTATCTCAGGGGGGGAGAACTCCCAAAGCTCCTGCTTGTAGCCATGCGTGAGGGTTGACACTGCTTCTTTTTTAGGCAATGAGAGGAATGAGTATCACTGGTCACACAGGCCGTCAACTTTACTAAAAGTGCTTTAGACATTGAGATGTTAACTACATAAAAAAAAAAAAAAAAAAAAGATATGCTGTACACCAGACTATTCGGTATGATGGAAATTCACTCAGTGTGTCCAAATCCACAGTATGCACAACATAACCACAGGATTATCTGATGGATGAGTGGACTAATATGCAGCCAATCCCGCTAAAACCCAAATTAGTCCGTCACTTTATAGAATAAATCAGCCTTGACAATCTGGGATTTTTGGAGAGAGTGATGGCAACCGGCGAGTGAGCCTTCACATCCCCCATGAGCCACAGTTTAAATCTATCTTTGTGCAGATTAAAACCTCTGAATTGACACAGTAATGAAAGTCAACAACAGGTCAGTCCCTCAGAATAAAGTATCGATTATCATGCCGCCAGCACAATGAGGCGTGGACACCAGTGGATACCGATAGAAACATAGATACTGGAAGCAAGTGGAGGGCATGTACTATTTATTTTTGATTTTTTTTTGACAGTGGCTTTTGCAGAGAAGTGCGTGGCTGACCTTAATCATCAGATGGATATTTGGGTTTTTACTCTGCACTGCGTGTAGCCGTCACTCTGTTTAGCGCTATTGCTGGCAAGCACAACAAAGTGAGTGGGGGCAGAGTGTAATCCATATTGTGGCGTTAGATTCTCCACTGCTGCTGGCCACACGCCAAACAGCCCCACACATGGTTGACGTTGATGGAGGAGGATGTTGAATTATGCTGTCATCTAATGTTATTTCGGCTCGCCTCCGATTCACAAAAAAACAAGGTATCAATCACATCGTTTTGAGGGAATAACATTTTGGTTGGAAACTTTATTTGGAATTTTCAATAGTTCATAGACATATGTCTCATTGCCCTAATAATACATCTAATATCTATTTTCTATCTATCTATAATTCTAGGAATCTCTGCCTATCCGTCTGTATGTCCCTCGATTATCTCGACAATCGTTCATCCGATCTACTCACACTTGGCGAGTGTATCACTGGGGACCTAAGCAAACAAGTGAACAGCGAGCCGCTCTGTGCAGCTGGGGCGCTTTGTGACATCATCCAATTCCACTAAGCGGGGCGATTTGTGACATCATCATCCAGTACAGTATGTGAAGCACCAGATGCACGTCTTGGCAAGCAACGCTGCGCATATTGCTGATGTGAAGACAGAGGAAGCGCTGGAGATACGGGCCGAGCGCCGGAAGCGTGACCTCCAACGTCACACAGGCACGTGAGAGGAGGACCCCCCCTGCTCGGCAAGCGGAGCGCCTGGCAGTCCACACAAACACACTTAATCATTGACTGAAGAACCCTTAACCGGACGGACCCTCCTGAAGTTCTAATACACCTATTGTGGCGGACCAAGGGGCGTGGTTAAGCTGCGGCTGCAGACGGCAGCATGGCTTCCGTCCCCACGACCGCCCAGCTGCCCCATGTCGGCTGAATCAGCGGCCAGCGATCAGCGGTGCTGATTGGTCCGATCCGAGGCAGGGAGCTTTCTTAATGTTTGTCTGTCGTGCAGAGAGGGATCGGCGCACATGCTCGTCCGCTGACCAGGAGCCAGATCGGAAATGTCATTCCTCCTGCGCACAACCCATTATTGTTTATCATTTATCCTTTTGGCCAGCGAGCCTTTTGTTAACCAATTTGTAATCAAAACTCTCTCCATGTCGGCAACCTACGGCCACAAAGACTACGTCTCCCTCCCTAAAACCCTACCAGTGGGAGACTCCCACACCTATCGTTTCAAGTTTGGTGCTTATTTTTTATTGCAAAGTTTTCTTGACATTTTGTGTGTCTGTCTGTCTGTCCGTCTGTCTGTGTGTGTGTCTGTCTGTCTGTCTGTCTGTCTGTATGTATGTATGTCCTTTGATTATCTTGTCAACTGTTCATCCTATGTCACACTTGGTGGGTATATCGCTGTGGATCCAAGGGAGTGTAGTGTTGAATTTGGTGCAATTTGGACACGCGACACGTGTCATATTAATAAACTTTGAATAAACAGCGAACAGAGAGCCAGCGGGGGACTGGGCTTCAGGGCTCTGCGATTGAGTCACAGAGAACATCTTTCCCCGGTGTATGACTTTAACCAGAAGTCTCACCTCTGTTTTGGAACACAGGACTGAATCATTGACATTTTGTTAAACTGTGTCATGAAAATGTCTTAGGACCTCTTACATTTAGAACAGGCATGTACTAGCATGAGAAAAAAAGGGAATTTCTGAACTTCCCTCTGGGATAAATAAAGGGTTATCTTATCTTATCTTATATGATAGGAAGGGATTTGGTTTGATGTGTATGGTCCCAAGGTTCTCAATGAAATATTTTAACGCCTGCACCTTTTTGTCCTTGGATCACTGCACTTTTAATTTGGTTCCATGATGTGTGAAAATGCTGCCGAATTCCAGCAATTGTTAGGCTGATTTATCTGAGAGTCCCATATAATTTGTTCAGATATTTTAGACAAACTGTGTCGTATAGATCTTAAAACTTTACATAGAAGTCACCTAATGCAGAGATGTGGGGCCTCTGGTGCAATATCAGTTTGCTTGTGCACACGATAACCTTTTTGAGGCTGCAGGTAATTATCGCGTCAGTAAAGGATAATGCTTCTTTGTCAGTTTTTCTTACCTGTGACGATTGGACTCTGTAATCTAGCTCACAACTGTGACCTCACCCGGCGTCACGTCAGCTGGAAGCTTCCCCTTATCAATAGCGGCTCCTATCAGCTTTAATAAAGGTCAGAAGTGCCTAATCTCACGCTTTGCATTAGCTGGCATTTATAGAATTAAATGAAAACATACTTTTGAGAAACACAAGGAACCTGTGAGAGATAATTGTAATCGAAAGCTCTGCCTGAAGACATTCTAGGATTTTCTTGTTTAATGCATTTGCCCCATAGACTGCTTAATGTATAAATAGATATATAGAATGTGTAAAGTGTGCTTCAAGTAACAAAAACAAAATATATATATAGAACATGTATAATACATCAAGCCAGAACAATTTAAATAAGAACATGTTTCTTAAAAAAGAACAAATACATCCTGCCCCTGCCGGCTGAGGAAGGATGTTTAGCACCAATGCAGTTCCTTAGCAGTGTGCTTTGATATATTTTTAAATATACTCGTGGCAATGCCACAATAAAAATCTTTTGACACTAGATGCCATGTTTGTTGAATGGCATATTCAGCAAGTATAAACATTTTATTTATTTAACTTACATATCCGCCTATGAGCTGAATAAGGAACTGCTTTGGACCACGTCTGGTCAACGGGCCTCACGCAGCCTGGGTTGGGGTTGCACATTGGGGTTGAGCAAAAACACCCTTCAGGGGAGGGATAAGGATGCAGAAAAACGCTCTGCATGACATCGTAGGCATGACTCAGGTATGTGTATGAGCCATTGCAGTGGCATTTCAAATAATTGTGCATTTAAGTCACTAAGTACTTGAAAAACAAGAAAAAGTGGCCTCCAGCAGTACAGAACCAACCCTGTTCACTAAAAATATTATTGTGATGTAGGAAACAGTGTGAGCGAGTGCTTTTGAATGAAATCAGTGATGGTGACAGCGGTTGTTCGAAACATGTCACAAAAAACACAGAAGCTTAAGAATCTCATTGTGAACATCTACATCAGCTTATTCTTTAATTAATCTGTCAATATAAAGCAAAACCAAATATTTATCTTGTTTCCATGCAATTCGGTTAAACTATAGCTCTAACGTAGTTTCAGGACCATGGGCAAGGCCGAGACTGAAACCTTTGGAGACTGTCGAGCTTATTGAGTTCAGTGACTAGTCCAATGAAAGACCGTGCAAATACAAATGGAATTGAATACCGTGACTGAAATTGTGTAACTTTGTCCATTTCTTTTTTTATCTTATATCAGAGAAATTTCACCCATTCATGCTCTTTTATGCTCACTATTCATATAATGCAGATTATACTGAGACACTTATTCTAAAATAAGTAAAATAAAAAACAAAACATTGGGACAAAGTGTTATTCTGTCACTTATCCTGTTTTTTTTCTCCAGCCATTTCAGATTTGGTCTCTCCTCGAGTTCTGCCCCTCCCAATCGGCCTCCCTCCATTCAGCACTGTGACATCAGAGCATTGTGACATGTCTCTCTATGCCTCTATAGTATATACTGGTCCTGTTCATTCACGCTCATATTATCTTCCACCCAGCTTTCCAGTGTCTTATTCTGTATCCTTCTGGATTTACCCCTTGTCTGCCCCTCTCGAATTGTTAGCCTCACGGACTTGGTTTGTGGTGGTTTGACCTCCTCGTCCATCTTTTTCCCTGTTTTCTGGCTGAGCCCTGTTAAAGAGCTGTTTACATCTACTTGATTGTGTCTGTAGTTGTGCTGTTGGGTTCATGTCTGTCTCACCGTTACAGTCGACACTTGAAAGTCCACACGCGATGACTACATCCCTGGGATTGTTTTTCTGACCAGGTTGGATGGATGGATGGATGGATGATGGGTGGATGATGGATGGGTGGATGGATGGATTGATTAATGGATTGTGGATGGATGGATGGATGAAGGATCGGTGAATGGATGGATGGATTAATGGATTATGGATGGATGATTGACAGATCAATGGATGGATGGATGGATAGATTAATGGATGGATGGATGGATTAATGAATTTATAGATAGATAGATAGATAGATAGATAGATAGATAGATAGATAGATGGATGGATAGATAGATAGATAGATAGATAGATAGATAGATAGATAGATAGATAGATAGATAGATAGATAGATAGATAGATAGATAGATAGATAGATAGATAGATAGATAGATAGATAGATAGATAGATAGATAGATAGATGGATAGATAGATAGATAGATAGACAGATAGATAGATAGATAGACAGACAGATAGATAGATAGATAGATAGATAGATAGATAGATAGATAGATAGATAGATAGATGGATAATGGATGGATGGATAGATTCATGGATTATGGATGGATAGATTAATTGATGGATGGTGGATGGATATATTAATGGATTATGGAAGGATGGATAGATTAATTGATGGATGGTGGATGGATATATTAATGGATTATGGATGGATGGATAGAGGAATAGATGGATGATGGTTGGGTTGATGGATGATGGATGCATAGATTAATAGAGTTTGGGTGGATGGATGGATGGATAGATCAATGGGTGGATGGATGGATAGATTAATGGATGGATGGATAGATTCATGGATGAATGGATGGATGGATGGATCGATTAATGGATGATGGATGGATTAATGGACAGATGGGCAGATGAAATGGATGATGGATCAATGGATTATGGATGGATGACGGAAAGATTAATGGATGGATGATGGATGGATGGATAGATTAATGGATGGATGGATGGATTAATGAATTGATAGATGCGTAGATTAATAGATTATGGATGGATGGATAGATAGATAGATTAATGGATGGATGGATGGATGGATGGATAGATTAATGGATGGATGGATGGATTAATGAATTGATAGATGCGTAGATTAATAGATTATGGATGGATGGATAGATAGATAGTTTAATGGATGGATGGATGAATGGATATGTATGTATGGATGGATGGATAGATAGAATAATGGATGGATAGATGGATGGATGGGGAACCAACAGTGGAAAGAGGAGCCATCGTACAGAGATTGTTGTGAAATCAGCTGTGGGTGCTGGGGCTTCCTCTTTGAATGTAATTTGCATTCAGCATGACAGTGAATTTTGGACTGTCCCAACATTAGAATGGGAAATTCAGGGGGTTTAACCGTCCGCCACCGTATTGTAAACGGCTATATAATGGATCTGCTTCTTTTTTTATTTATTTTTTTAATCATCTGACAATCAAAACAAACAAAATGTGACCTTTTTTCTGGAAAATCTTTCAGATGATCAATATTATTACTTTGTTTTTATTCCTCACTGCTTGCTCCGCATGTTTTTGTAATAATATATTACTGGTAGATCTTAGCTGCTTTGTTGGTAATTGCCCAAACTTTGGATTTTGGACTTTTTTTGGAGTTGTTTACAGCCCATGTCACTGAATACAGCGATCATTTCCCAAACAACATAGGTGACTTATACTTTAGCTACTACTTTAGCTCGGTTGATGACGACATAATTCAGCATGTTTTATGCTGAGCTTTCTGTTATATATAAATAGAGAAGGACTATTTTTAAACCATACAATTTCTGAATTTGTACAATACTGTACTATAGTGGTACTAAATATAAACAGCAAACTATTGATACATATTTTATTGTTTTATCACACATAGCAGTCTATATCTCTAACTTCGTTAAATGATAAACTCTAAAATGGATTTCATTAGTTATGTCCACGGATCATTTCTGTCTAAATGCAAAAGGCGTCAAAAGGCGTTGTCTGTCGACCATTTTAACACACGTTAAAGGGCGGCAACAAAAGAATTGGAAATCGCCTCGCCGTTATCACGACTCCACATCGAGATGGAGTTGTTTTATTAGTCGCTTTGGGACATTGTTTTTGTAGTCGGTCCGCCTGTCTCACACTTTTGTTTTTCCTTATCAAGCGTAACGGCTGAGCTTCAAAATTAATCTCTGCCATCTCACTTCTAATTACCACAGCATAAATGTTTCCCAAACTAACATTTTGTTATTTTGTTGTATTTGTGCACTCCACTCGACGCTGTTTATGCACTGCTTTTCCCCATTTTACTGCAGGCGACAGACAACTTATTATATCATTCTACTAATTTGGTTCGGGTGTTAGGGGGAGAAAACAGGAAGATCATTGTGTATACTTATTGCAATGACCAGTGCTCATAGTATTTATTCTCCAGTTTACTGAATCCTCTGCTCTTTAATGCATTGGAAATGTATGTATTTATAGTGCACTTTCTTTGAGGGAATTTGCTTATCTCCTGCTTCGTCTTCCGTTTCAACACACTCTGCCAAAACCCATACTGTCATGTACATGCAGCTGCTCTCTTTCCTGAATGAGGTTTACTGCCTCAGAGGAAGTGGTATGATGAAGAAGGAGAAGAAGATGAAGAAGGCGGCAGCGAGTACAACAGGATATCCGATGCTGGAAAATGTTGAACCAATTTTTATTTTATTTTTTTCTGAAGCTTATGTGTTATGACCATCTTTGTCAGTTGTTTAGTTTGAGTAAAGGCACATCGATCACATCCCCATTTTATTTATGCACATTGTCGGCTGTGCAGGTCGCGTACGGTATATTTCTTCCATATGAATTTGCACATTAAGGACAAAATGGAACTTGTCGTGTTAATGACATGCATGACTACCGTTCCATGGCTACTCCACATCATAGAGCCTGTTCCCTGGGAGAGCATGTTAATTGGCACTTGATTGATAACTTGGGTTTTGAGGCAACAGAAACTGTCTCCTTAACTGTTCCAGGGAGTGTTTCTAAAACGCTCCGAAGAGAAAGAGAGAGGAATCACTGGCGGGCCCATTAAATATTTGCCAGTACAAACACTTGCAAATAAGCTGTCACACGTTACAAATGAGATTACCTTTCCAGTGTGCCCTGGAACTTGTATACATGGGGATCCGTCGGTGAAACATCAAAATAGCTGCAATCGTTTGGCTTATCAGCGTGCTTGATCTCCAAGCCCTGTTTTTATACTTTCTTCATGCATGGAGGGGAGAAAAGAAGTTTATACACTGCTCGCAGCACAATGTAATCAGCTCTAGTAAAATACAAATTATCACAGAATAAACATGGCACATGGCGAGCATAGCTGTTTTTCATCTTTTTCAGCCCCCTAAATAGAATCAAAGCGCTCTAGTATCATATTTTGGGTTTCAAGGCACGGTTTGGGAGACAGGCAATCATATCGTTCTCTAGAGTGACCTCTATACAAAAGGGCAATCCTATTTGCAAGTATCGCAGCAGATATGCATAAAGATAAAGGTGCCGGAGTTGTTTTTGGACTGATGCATCATGCATTACGACTTGGAGCACACAATCACAGCTGAGAGAGCAGTTATCATATTTGCATAACCACGAGCATGCAAACCAGCCGTCTGGTTTGCATGAGAGAGATCAGAGAAACAAGGCCACGCCGACGCAGTGCCGAAGTCGTGTCGGACATCAGATATAGCCGCCGAATATTAGGCGTCAACTCCTGAACTCTGAGGAACATGTAGCAATGTGAAAATTCCAAATCAAAATGTGAGCATAAGCTGCATATGGAAATAACGCTCTTTGATTCTGAGGCACAGTAAGACTTGGGCTACAGTTCTTAATTACACTCTATTCTACTAACTATAAATAACCTTTAGAAAGCATCACCACCAACTAAGGGCAAAGACTAAAGCTGCGTTGCACAAAACCCAGTATTTTAATAGAAAAGTGTATAACAATGTCTTTCAAGTTCAAAATAAATAAGAAACCTCGATTGCACTACCTTGAATTGTGAATCAAACGGTGCAGTTCCAGTGGGGAGCAGCTATGTAAGGAACTAAGGCATTAAAAATAAAAACCTTGGAGTAATTGGGGAGAGAGGCCTACACACAAAATGTATGACCTCATAGATGTCTGAGAAGAGTGTCTGGCAGTGCCTTTGCATAGCGCAGCAGTTTTTAATGTTATGTTATGTCAAAAATATTTTTTTTAATGTAGCTCTGTACTGTCATAGTATATTGTAAGCGTCAAAGTGATGTCCCCCTTTCACATTCAAAAAAATGTTTATTCATTTGCAACACTCTTGACACTATTGGTGCCAATTTATGTGGCCTAGAAACAGATAAACCTTGTAACAGTTTTCCTACTGATGACTGAATGCTATACTTTAGAGCTTTGAATTATTACTCAGTAAATAAAATCTCTTGTGTTGCAATAGTTGCATCTCAGTTTCTCTTGCACAGGTTTGAAGCGTTTATGTATTGATTCAGTTGAGATCCCTCTTTACTTAGACAATACAGCCTTTCATACAGGGAACTAAAGTTTATATTTTTCAATCCAATATGGTTAAAAAATATTTACCAAACACTGATATTCAATAACTTGTCTGTGTTGGGGCTGATTATGCATAATATGCATAATCATACATATATTATATGTATGACTGTATGTCTATGTATCTGACAAATAATCTCTTGAACTTGAACTTGAACTTATACTGTTTTTTTTCCAACATCTGGATCTACCATCTTTGCTATAAAATTGGTGCCATGCCACTCAGAAAAATATTCCAATCCACATGTCCCATTGGACATGGACTACACCCTAACCATGTCTAAGCTTATACCTAAACTTAACCATCTCTAACCTTAAACCTAAACTTAAACATCGCTAACCTTAAGCCTGAACTTAACAATCTTTAAGCTCACACTTAAACGTAAACATCTATAACCTTATACCTCAATTTAACCATCTCCAACCTTATACCTAAACCTAACCATCTTTAAACTTATACCAAAATTTAACTATCTTTAATCTCATACCTAATCTTCACCATCTCTAACCTTATACCTCAACTTAACCATCTCTAACCTTATACTTGAACTTAACCATCTCTAATCTGACATTTTCCGGACTATTGGGGCTGTCAGAATCATGGCATGTCATTTTTTTTCTCTTGGTCACCTGAGGTGGTAGGGATATTTTTTCATTCGAGGGTGCAGTTTTATTTCGTGAATGGTCATCCATATCGACAATTTGCTGATCGCAGCTAGCTATGCTGCTTTATCAAATTAACATGCCTGCCCTTCAGTTCTTGCACATGCCTGTCGTTGCATTCTTGCTGGGAAAGGCGGATCCCGCCACAAGCAATGTGTGCAGCATAATAGAGGAGCACATTTCCAACGTAAAAAAAAAAAAAAAAAAGCATGGTTACTTCCCATAAAGTGCCAGCTAAAAAAAAAAAAAAAAAAAAAGATCAAATATGGGATTTTTTTTTTAACAAAATAATCGTACAGATTAAAAACCAGACTAATAATAGCTGGTTCGCACCGTTGCAAACACACCCAGTTCAGGGTTATTTTAACCAAACCACCAGACAGCACCGATCATTGTTGAGTTGTATATGATGAAGGCAGACGAAGAGAGAGAAGAACATGCACAACACAAATACATCAAATGGCTGTTTCTTATTTGAAAAAAAACAACAACAACAAAAAAAAAAAAAACATCTACGATTAAAGATCAAATACGGTTGTTGTTGTTTTTTTTTTTTTAAACAAAATAATCTTATGGATTACCACTTTAAATGTGTTTGCCTGACACCATAAACAGCCCATGATTCAGCGTGATGCAGCTGGCCTGCTGCCTTACATGGGCAAACACTGCTGGAATTTCAGCCCGTGACGTCACTGCCTACAACTCTCCCACAATTTGGATAAAGAAGTTTTTACTTTTTTTGGTGGGGGATTTGAGTCTCTCTCTCTCTCCCTCTCTCTCTACGTATTCCTAGAAAGCAAAGGTAAGGTCCACCACTCGCACCGCTTTTGCGGATATTTATGAATGGGGGGGAAGAAGCGTGTTTAAGTGAGTTGGTCTTGCAGTGCGAGTCGTTCAAGGCGCTATTCCTTGTCGGGAAATAATACTTTTTACTGCAGTTAAACACCGAGGGCGTAGGCTCGCACCGTAGCACCTTGGCTGCCACTTGAAAACACTGATAAATACACGAGTATGTTCCAATTGCGACCAAGCGACTTCGGTTGTGCGCCGAAACGAATGGAAAAAAATAAAAAATAAAGTTAAAGAGCGAAGTCATGGGCTTTGCGGTAGATGCAGATTTGGCACTCTGAAGCTCCTGTTTTTAGCTCAGGGGTCCGCCGCTCAGCAATGCGGAAGGAACGTCACCAGTGGAGATACAGCGGCGAGTTGGGCTGAATTCTTGATTCACCCAGTCTCGAAATGAAAGTGTCTTTCTCCTGCAATACGGATACGTGTACGTGTACATAGTTGTGTGTGTACATCACATTCAGTCACATTCAGGCACATACAGCTCGCCGCTGCTCCGAGCGCTCTTGTGGTTCGACGTAATGATCTTAAACTGGGTGACGGGCGTGTTTACGACAGTGCGCATCTACGTTAGTCTTTTTTTTTTTTTTTTTTTTTTTTTTTTTTTTTAAAGTGGTAATCCGTGATATTTTTTTTTTTGTTCCAAAAATATCCCATGTTGGATAGTTTCTTTAGTTGGCACATTACAAGAAACAGCCATTCAATGTATTTGTGTTGTGGGTGCTCCTCTATATGCTGTATCCATTGTGGTGGGGTGGCGGGGGCCGCCTTTCCCGGCAAGAAAGCGCTCGTTCGGCATGCGTGAGAACTGAATGGCAGCGGTAGTGAAATGGTGAAGCAGTGTGAGCTGGTTGTGGTCAGTAAACCGACGAGACGGGTGAACGTTCACGCAATATGACAGCACCCTCGAATGGGACGAAAAAACATCCCCGTCCCACCAGGGGACCTAGAGAAAAGTCGAATGGAAGAAGAAAATAATTTGACCATCTCAGAGTGAAGAGTACGGTAACCTGGATGCTGAGTGATTTATTTTTAATTTTTATAGAATTATGAATGGAATACTGGTGCTTGTAGTCAAATCCACCCAACACAGATGCTTTTATGCGTTTGCGCTAAAGTGAATAAGGATGTTTCAGATTCAATTAATCGCTGCGGCCCCTGTATCCTTGTTGTTGCAATGGTGATGGTTGATTGACAACTCCGACCAGATACTTTCTAAAAACCTCAATACCACGCTTCAAATATGCGCAGGCTGATTGTGAGCCCCTAGTGTCCCGGAGGCATTTCAACCACACCTTTAGAAGACGTCTTATGGGTTCCCACCAACCACACCTCAATTCTTACACATGGCATCTCTTCTCTCGGTGAATCCAGACTTAATTAGCATGTTGTAAATTTAATCGATCCAGATATGAATTTATTTTATCTCAAGCTATTGGTTGCCAGAATATGAATTATAATGGTAAATTCCTTATATAAATGCCTCGATAATATAAAGGGTCTCTTCAGTGATGGAATATCCTGTTCATTTACCGTGTATCATTTTTCCTTGTACTGTTAATCAATCACTATACAACAATTACCTTCTCTTAACTCATCTATGCCTTTATGATATGGGTGATTCCTTTAAGAATATATAATATATACAGTATATAAGACATATAACACGTAATAAAGACAGCAAAGCCCTTGCTACCCTGGTTGGGCACAGTATTACAGGCCCAGTTCTTAACCTGGATGGTGTAGACATTTTTTAATATGCTTTGGGCCTAATAAAATTGAATGAGTCATTGAGTTATTATTTGGATCCCTTGCTGTGAAAGGGGGGAAAAGGACCCCTGGTCTACTCGATAGTCATTGTTCTGCCAAAAAGTAGTGAACATGCTCAAATGTTAATCTCTTCTTTCTGTTGAAAAGACTGAATATGAATGCAAACTTTTACTTTGATATGAATTTCAGATCAATAACATCACAAGGTCCCAAGAGCTTCATCATCAAACCGAATATATCTGTCGCTCCCACACACTTTTTACTCAGGCAACATTAAACAGAGCTGTCTTTAAAAGGATACATTTGACAGCCTTGATGATGTTCAAGTTAAAAGCTCGGTCCCTCTTCTGCCTTTGAGCGCAGCCCCCTAGTAGGTTTAAGTCAAGCTGTTCTACTGTACGTGTTTAATGTCATATTTTAATGAGAAAGGGCATGAAGCCTGATTTTCAACTACTCTGACTCTAAACAGACTGATCTTGAACATACCCCCATTGGTGGTTTCAGGACCTTTCAAGGGGGAAACATTTTTAGGTGCTCGTTACAGAATGCATTGTTTATTTTTGTGTTTTTCTCCATTCAGTGAAGTAAAAGTGAGCAATTGGTAGGTTCTCATTGAAAGAAAATTAAAATTTTCTCAAAACTATGCTGTACCTCAGCTATCTCCTTGTATACTGTAAATATGTACTTCACATACAGTCCTGATGAACATAGTATTTTATTAATTCTAATACACTAAAGCACACAAAAATGTTATTGCGGGTGATGTGTGTAGATGCATGTATTTTATTGTGTGCATTTTGATGTCTGCCGTCCTTACAAGGATAAATTCAGCACCAGTTGCACACCGGCTACTTCATTCCGATTATACCCCTTTCCCGCTGCACCAAAAACCCGCTCACATCCGGCATTTGTCATCAGCGGGAAAGGTAAAACCCGAGTTTCAGTTCCGGGTCAAATGACCCTGCAACAGGCACGGGTTTTAATACTCCGCCTCCGATCGCCTCTGATGTGAACAGGACACCTGGGTCGAACCGCAAATTTTGGCCCTTCTACTGGTGCGATGAGCGTTGGAGTTTCCGAACGCTGACGCTTAAATAGACAGAAATATCCGTATATCATACCATCACCATCAGCTCCCCACCTGGCTCCAGCACCGCCCCAAGCCCGTCCCCGCTCACGGGCGCCATGGAGACCCCAGCTGCTTCTACTGTAGTGTTGGGCCGTTCATGAAAGATCTGATCCCCCCCCCCCCCTCCCCCAAGTTTTACAATTTTATGTCATTGTGTGTTTGAGTATCTGTTTCCTCTACTGTTGGGTTCACAATCACACTGGATCCATGACACGCCCCTTTTCCAACGTGTTTGTGGCGTTGAATGTGACACACCGGAACAAAAAACGGAATTTCTCCTGCAAATGGGAAAGGTGTCAATCGCCCAAAAACAAGCGGCAAAAATTTAAATTTTGGTGTGAAAAGGGTTTTACAGGAGCAGGTCTGATGGTCAAGTAGCCTGTAGTACATCATGAAAAGGTGCTTGTGAAGGAGAAGCGTGTATCACACTTAGTGTATCACACCTGTTTAGTGAGACTTTATCAAAGGGCACCAGTACTTTGGATTTAAAAGTTTTATGTACTCAAATGCCCAGGAGCAAATGCTAAGTGGCTTTTATTTTGGAATGATACGACTGCTGACAGGCTGCTTTCGGTTTTCTCATTTGTGGGTGTGTGACTGTACTTTATGTCTGTTGTGTGTTAACGTCATAGAATTCGATTTTTTTTTTTTTGTCTCTGCTAAATTCTACACAAACATAATTCTTCTATCACCTCATAGCCAAATGAGCATATGAACATTTTTCAAAAGTTTATCATACCATTGTAGGAAACCTCATACAATGGGTAGATTAATGGAAAAACAGGGTGGACACAGCAGCTCTATATTTGTCAGTCTGGGTTCCATAAGCAGAAATCCCATTCAGTGTTATGCAAAAGGACATTTTGGAACTATAGTAGAAAAGCACCCAGTTGAACCATTGCTACAAACCCTTCACATTAGCACTAAGAAAATTGTAGATGCATTTAACTACGAGTCGTTAAGAGCATTACTTTAGAGAATCTTCTAATCAATAAGCTTGAAATGTTGTCGTCCACAAGGCTTAAGCTTAGTGTGACTTTGTGGATAAATAACTGATTTCAGTTCAGCATCTCTGTTTCTGTAACCGCCGATCTGTGTGCGTGGATTTACATCGGCTTTGCTGCTTTGCTGTGTCAAATGCATTTAGAATTCCAATTAAGTCTCAAGTTTACAATAAATAACACCACCGAGGCCTCACATTATTGGCTGTTATCTGATGGCTACTCATCACAGCAACTGAGCATACTAGCAAAAATGTTTTTGTGTTGTGTCAATGTCTAGCACCTTATCCATAGTAAGGGCTGATGATGGGCATTCAATACTGAACTGAACACATGATTACTTTTAATATTTCAGATATCAAAGACAGCCAGAAGGCCTACATACACCTAGAGAGAAGAAAAGGTACGTTATGTTCTACTTTTCAATAATAGTTTTATTTTGTTGCTTTTGAGAGCCATGTTTTCCCCTGACATTGTTTAATGCTTAATACAAATATTTATTGTGAATTTGTGTGCGGTTGCCCATTACATCAGGGAATCCAGATTTGGGACTAGGTTACAAATCCAAAAAAGGGACGAGACGTTTGACTCCGTGAAAAAAGATTTGTTCAATTTTCAGACTCTTCGTTCGTTTTGTTCCAGTTGTTGTAACTTGCGCATGCGTGACTCACGATTCATGGACCCTCTTTAGCAGTCCGGTTCAGCCGTCGCTGCCTCCACTAGAGGCCATTGTGTGACTCCCTACTTTCCGATCTTTAGGTGCACGTGTGACTCAATTGAATGACTCAATGTCCATCCTTTCTAATAGGTGTTACTATTTACCACTCTGAGTGTACAAAATGTTACACCCCTCGGTGCCATGTGATCTTGTGTGATTGCGGTCAAAATTGTCATAGTCTCCATTGACCTACCTTGGATTGAATTCGACGTTCTTAATCAATAGAAGACATTCTGTGGGCCAGATGGTCCCCTCACTGTAAATGTGTTATCACCTGTTAATCCCAGTCCAGTGGCTCGATGAACAGAAAAATAATATTCCAGAGCACACTGAATTTTGTGCACTTGTACAAATATATACAAATATTAAAAATTGCTTAAATTCAAACCTACTCTTTGAAAAACATTTTCCTATCATCTGTGCCTTTTGCCTGGAGAGAAGTTTAGTTTGGGGTTTTTTTTGTTGTTGTTTTTTAAGGGCTTAAATTGTATTCGGCCTTAATGAGGCTCTACAGTTGCCTCTCAGGTTCCTGTGTCAACAGATTTGCCCTTTTTTTTTTTTTTCTCAAACTTTCAGAAAGTAGAATGTAGCACATGAGGAAGGCAGATGCTGCTACCCAGTTTAAGTCAGGCCATACCAAAAGTATTTGTGCAGAGTTCTCTGCAATCATCATCATTATTATTATTATTTCTAGTCAAAGGTATGTGCCACAGATTTGACTCTGGAGACTGACTGTGGCTCGCAAAACATGGCATTCCAGGTTAAAGGCAAACCAAATTGATAGTACCCTCAGTCCTTTCTTCATAGTTTCTCCATATTTGGGAATGTTTACCTCCTCATGATGGCTGACAGAGGAGTAAGCGATGTGAGTCATTTCGGTAGCATAAGGGGTTGAGATGTTCTTTTCAAGCAGACTGCTGTTGAATGAAGGTAGCGGTTTGTGCGCCTGTAGCCCGATCTGTAAGTAACGTTTTTGTTGTTAATTTGTCTTTTGAATGTATTCTGACACGATGTCGGTTTCTTCTCACCATGAAAACCTCACTAAATCGCAAAGTTGGAACATATCTGACAGGAATTGTTGTGAAAAATGGAGGCAGCTTCCCAAATTGCTTTGTTCTTTAATTTATTCTTGGCGAAAGATGATTGCTTGTAGTTTATTTTGCCTTATGTGGTGGGACACTAAACAAGAAATCTACAAGACAGTGACCCTTACATGGTTAGGCTTTGTGAAAGACCGGTGTTATAGAAATATGGATCAAGTATAGGGTCTTATCTAACAAATTATACCAAAAAGTATAGAAATAAAAAAAACCCACTTATTTCATGTGCATTCATGGATTGTTTTTTTTTATCCTAACATGCATACATATCAGAAATCATGGAGATAAAAATACCTTATTCCTTGCAGGGGACTTTATTTAGCACGAATAATTTGGAATTAAATGAATTCAAAGTCACATGTAAAAAGAAAAAAAAATGATGCTTGAAGTCTAATAACTTTATTTTTGTATCGAATAACTCAAATTTCTGATGGGAAAATGTGGGCGACCAACTGCACTTTTGATTTAGTTTAATTAAGTGTGTGTGTGTGTGTGTGTGTGTGTGTGTGTGTGTGTGTGTGTGTGTGTGTGTGTGTGTATGTGTATGTGTGTGTGTGTGTGTGTGTGTGTGTGTGTGTGTGTGTGTGAAAGAAATCCATCTTTTTAGAGGAGGTTGATTGATTGGTTGATTGAGGGGCAGTATTTTGGTTTAAAATATTCAGCCTAATAGCCGTAGCTCAATTGCTCTGAACTCCCTTGTAGCTCTCGCCCTCACGCCTCAGTGATAGTTTTATTTTTGGTTTGCTTCACAAATAATAAAATATAACAGTACTTTAACAAGTTGTAAGGGCTGATCTTCCTGACACCAGTCAATCAAATAATATCCTCATCCTCGCCCAAAAATGTATTGGTTATTGAAATATTATCTGTACTGCATCTGAATTATTACAAATATCCAGGAGGGTGAAGGCCCGAAAGGCAAAAGAGAATAAAACAAGTGGCCTTGTATGGGAATGGAGGTTAAAACAAATCGGGAGCAGTTGTGTCTCATGACCGAAGGGAACGCCAACATCCCGAGTTATTCTGTGCAGCTTTAATAAGATGTTTCTGATTTAAAAAGAGAGAGGGGGGGTGGAGCTGTGTCCATACAGACTTATTAACTAGTGCTTTCTCAATTACAGGGTGAGGAAGTGGTGATGATGACACGTTTAGATCATGTTCAAACTATCCATAATCCCCATATTTCTACTAGTTTGGTTTTAGTATTAAAACAATTACTGGTTTAAATAGCGTCGACAAGCACTGATGATGGTATTGCTACTTGTCCTTCTCGATGGCCCCGAAAACTCTTAGAATGGTTTCACCTGTCCTCGCGCTCTCCTCTTCTGTCCTAGATATTTGAGATGTTGGCATCTATGGACGCGAAGAGATTTAATGATTTAAAGTCTGGTAAATAAATCTTGTCAACAAATTAAGGCATGATGAACAGGGGCTATTAGACTGCAGAGCTGACTGAGCTGAGGAGACTTACGTTTAAGAGAAGGCGATTATCTGTCATTAGGGAGAGTTATTTTAAGGATTTGATTACTTTCTGTTTTTGTGTTTTTTTGAGTCTTGATTGCTGTATAACTAATGACACTTTCTTAACAGATTTTATTGAGTACCTATGTTGAGTTACAGGTGGAAAAATAGATGAGATATGGTAGAAATCATGAGTGATTTATTATCTTTCCTGTAAAAAAAAAAAAAAAGATTCTGACACTACACTCATATAGAGGTAAACAAACATGCCAAAGAGCATGACGTGGAGAGCACCAATCCCTGCAGCTTTGCAGAGACATCCAGTCTGCGTGCATTGCTTTTGTTTGTGCGTGTGTGTATGTATATGTGCACATGTGGCAACGCTTCAAGACAATCAGGATTTCTTTACATGTTTCATTATTTTTCCTATTTCATTGCTTTTATAATAATCATTCTATTTCACCATTAAATTAAGGGTTATATTAAAACCTGTTATCCCAGGCATTTGTCTCCCACACTTTTCTTTATTATATAACAATATTTATTTAGTACATTGTAATAATACGCCCTTTTTCCCACTTGCACTGATCGGTGTAAATCGAATGGCAATGTTCTATATTGGCGTCATGCGCGAAAGTCGAAGTCGTGTGATATCGTTCATTTTCCCCACTCTCCACCAAGTATAATTTCCTGCAAATTGCAGGTACGGCTGTGAATGGAAGTATGTTGGAATGATGCAGTAACATTGCTGTAAAGAAGGGTTGAAGCCGAATCTAAATAAAGCACAAATGGTGGGTTTTAACAAATATTGATTTTTGTACAAACATTTTACAGATATATTTGATTTTGGGAAGGGAGAAAAAAACCTTTTGAAAATGGCGAGTCTGATCCGAACCGTGGAGCTCAGCTGCAAAGACGAGAAACTGAAACACGTCCAGTCGCTACAGAGACAGGTCTTTTATATTCTTAAATTTTATTATTTTTCTTCTTAAAAATTCCACTCAGACCTAGAGTTTCCGTTGGAACAAACTGGTGCCATTCCATGAGTCCTGGAAGATTTCAGTTTTCCAGACAAATCGGAGGGATTCCGTGAAAATATTATCTGTGTTTATTTAGCTTAAATACAATTGATGGGCAGGCTGTATAGAGAATGAAATGATGAAGGATTTATAGATTATTATAGATTTATAATATTTTTTTATTGAATAATCAAAAAAAATGTCCTGGCAGTTAAGCCATTTTAAAAATTAATTAATATTAGAAGATATTACTACTTGAAATCAAATAATTTACGTTTGTGAACAATAAGTAACAAGTGTAGCTGCTTTAATTAACACTTCTCTTAAAAACAATTTTGATTAAATTTAAAAAGAAATCGAGTGTGACAACTAAGTCTAAATGAATAATAAAATGCAGTGTTGTCCGTCTTCGCGGGGACGTCTTATATTTTACAACACAATGAATATTTACCGTCTGCTTTGGGTCGGAACTTAAATAAACAACAACAAAAAAATGCCAAACTATGGATGTAGGGATGTGTCCCTGTTGTCAACGATACGTCATCTTTCTGCTTCTCTGAGTTTTGGATGCTGCGCCAGATCCATCTCGCTCCGTGTCTACTATGTTTACAAGCACGACCTGCGGACGGGGCTTATTTCTATATCGACAATGTGATTTGTTAGAGGTAAAAAGTCAGCTTTAGATCGTCCAAACTGATTGGCTTTATGTTGCAAATTGCCGAACATGGAAATGAACAGATCTGTGGATTTTATTTTTATCAAAATGATTGAGTCTATTTTATTTCGACAGAGTAAAAAACTTTTGGCCACTATTATTGCTTTTGTTTTATTGCCCAGCACTAATTAAAATTGTGATTAGAGGGAATTATTTTCACCGGACATTATGACAGGAGAGATTTCAATATGTTGGACAGATTTTCTCGGTCAAAAAACGGCAATTACCGGATAACGGAAACTCTGCTCAGACCCTAGACTCTTTTACAGTTAGGGGAGTGTTGCGGGGAGATCGGGCACAAGCACTTCACTTTCCCGCCGGCTGCAGCACAGCGCTGCAATTCAGGGAGTGAGTGGACAGGGAGAGGGAGAACAGGTGGAGAAAGTTCATTCTCTGGAGGCACAGAGTGCAGGACAGGTTAAAAGGTTCTGCTGCCTGGTCTCATGTGATATTAGACACCTCTCCAGCGAGCATTACGCGATGTACCGTAACAGTCATCTACTGTATGTGGGAACAGACTCCATACGGAACTTTTCCATAATGGAGGCCAATGTGGAAATGACTACCTACTGCCTTTGCCGGATATTTTATATTCAGCAATGTTACGGATTCCATGTGGTAAAGGGGCTATAGTAAGGAATTCTAAAGGTGAAGTGAAGTGACAGTACGACACTAACACCCCCCCCCCGCCCCACCCCCATTGTTGGAAAACAGGGGTCAAATTCAGATTGGGGGAAAAAGCTTCTGGCTCATGGGACACTGGGAACTGTGGCTGCTAGAAATGAATTTTATTTCTTTCTTTTTTCTCAACTATCAAAATATCAACATTAAAATGAGTAAAATCGTATTTAATTGTACTGTAGAGTCGCGCGCAGCACATGGATTGCCTCTTACTCTCTCCGGAACATCGACAATGGACCCATCTGTGAGCCTCTCATCTGTGGGATGTTTTAATCATCCCCTGCAGGGTTGGGTAAGGAAACCCAGGCACTGGTTCCTGTACGATCGGTATTTACCGGACCGAATCGCAACACAGAGTTTGGTCCCTAATTTCAGTGCCATGCCCGAGCTGCCAATTGAATTATCTCCGCGTGTGAAACCACACACGCAACATCGCTAAACATTATAGTTTGGAGCGCGCGCGCGCGGCTTGAAATCCTCTGTATGATGCGCCGCCGCTTTCCTCTCCCGTGCGACCCGAGCCAAACAGCAGTGGCGCTCATCAATGTGACAATGTGATCGCTTACCCAATTTTAATTTTTTTTAATTTTTTTGTTTTTGACAAAAATAAGAATTAAAAAAAAAAAAAAATAAAGCCCCGGATCAATTCATCAATCAAACCGATCAAGCTTTAAAGCCCTCGAAAACATTGTGTCTTTATTTTTGAGGTATTTTATCTTACTCTATTTCCTTATTGAACAAAACAAAAAAAACCACAGTGCATAACGGGGACACACTCTGCCTCACTCTCTTATTTTAGGTCTAGCATCTGGGCTCCCCCAAATGCCAGACCTAAACCTAAATTCCTGTTTAATGTATGAATGTACATTCTTGGGAAAGCATAGATTCATTAGTCTAAAACATGTTTCATACAAAGTGTATGAATTAGAAATTACCCAATGAATGTCCCAGAATATCAGAACATTAGTGCCACAGCATTAAAAAAAAGTGTATTTAATCACGGGTATGGATGCTGTAATAATTATTAAGACAGCAGGGACTATTGTATAAATAAATTGCTAAATGCTGCTTAACCTTGCAAATGATTCTTTCTTCAATTGAACTAAGCAAAATGACAAGAAAAGGTTTTATACACAACCTTTACATACAAGCTATAGCTTAATATGTCCATAGTTAAAGGAGGGCATTGGGTTATTCTGTGCATGTACTGTAACCCTGCATCAACCCTGCATCAAATATTTATTAAAGGAAACTTTATTTTTTCTTTTTCTTCTATTAATTTCAAGGAGTTTAAAAGTTAGCTTATGGCCTTTTGTAAGTCTTAGATTGCTGAATTTATTTGAAAGCCTCTGAAAAGAGTGCACAGGAAATGTTCATGTTGCATAGCACAATAGAGTGTGAAGCGGGGTAGCAATTGACTATAGTTAACTTTAATGGGATATGAGAGCAAAGTGTTACTGGTTCAAAAGAATGTTAATAACCTTTTATGGAGGGTGTTATTTGTCTTCGAAAGTAATTCCGTAGCCATTGTGAGTTTGCCGTTTAACTTTGAAGGGATCGCACTCTTGATCGTAATTATGAAGGAAAGGTATAAAAGGTATACTTGCGACAGAAAAATTAACTTGCCTGGTATCACTAACTCAACTTTGGCTGAATGTTGGAATTCTATACTGATGGCTCAAGTTGGATACTCAGGGATATTTTATTTTAAAGGTGACATTATTTGAGCTTTTTTAGGCTACCTTTGTCAAAGTCAAAATTTTGGTTTGGTCTATTGTTTACTCCTATTTCTTGACAGCTACCACTATTAAAGTGTTTTGGGCTTTTTTTATTTTTTATATTTTCCTTGATATACTGTTATTTTATTAGATTACAGCTGCACTAGTATAAGCTATCTATAGGAGCTGAAACATTACTCTAACCCTTTGACATAGGTACTGTATGTTGACAGATTTGCATTTATCAGTCTACTGGCACACTGAACGTGTGCACATCTCACATGGTTCACTGGAAGGATTAATTGCCAACAAGTCCCCTGTGGTCCAGGAATGCAATTACCCACTGACCTAAATCATCCTCTTGGCATGAAGTCACTATCCTTGCTCTGGCATAGTTACACCCAGGGGTTAAATTGGGCCAGAACGATCCGAAACCGCATTCCATCACCTTCGATCAACAAATAAATTCATATGATCGGCAGGTTAATACATAATAATGTCAGTGCAAGTAATTTTTCGTTTGCATCAGTCCCAGTGTTTGCACTCATGGATTAACTCTCTCAACACAACCAATAGTAAATATATGTAATAATGACCCGTGCTCATACTCACGCTTGGTCCACACACAGACGTACTCACCACTTTAATACAGAGGAACGTAGTTCATTTTTAAAATATATCTTTTATTGTAGTTGTTATTTTATCTGAGAACACATTTTTAAGCCATTAGCAAATTTGTCTACGAGTATATCATTAACGTTTGCAAAAATAGGATCAAGAATTTTGATTGGCAAAACACAGTCGCATCTGAAAACTTGCCTTTTTTAATCGCAAAGTGACATGCTTCGTCATTAGACAAAATCATTTTTGTATAGTTTTAGCTATTTGTTATATTTTGCTATTTGTCATTTATTATGTGTAAATAATGTCACAAATTGGTAATGGTGTTTGTGTTTTAAAACGTGTTCAAGAATACAGACTGTGTGACTGACGACTGCACATCAAATCTACAGCTAATACACATATTAACTTGAAACATAATCTCAAAATGTTTTAGGCAGCTGATGATTGCAAGTCATTGCCCAAAGTCTATGACAATTACTAGTTGTCCTTTGCCGTACTCTGTTGTTTTTTGACTGTTATGTTGCCCCTTGATATTGCCGAAAATGTTGCCCCAATGCCTCATGTCAGCCTTGGGGTTCCCCCAGCTCCCAAATTCCAATTAAACCCCTGGTTTTCCCTAGACTCTCTTTCCATATAACCTCACAATAACTCCTTTCATGTCTAATATCCATTCAACAAGGCTGTCTTATAA
Source organism: Zeus faber (assembly GCF_960531495.2). Lineage (NCBI taxonomy): Eukaryota > Metazoa > Chordata > Actinopteri > Zeiformes > Zeidae > Zeus > Zeus faber. Next base: position 54,875,442 of record NC_137193.1, on the reverse strand, counting down.
AATGTCACTCAGCTTGAGTTTGAGTGAAGTGCGTGCTAACTGTCCAATTAGGGCATTAACACAAATTATGTATTTTTACACACATTTTACATATAAAGAATATTATAACCCATTATATTGTATTTTCAAATTTCCATATTAAAAGGGCTACAAAAAAACACATGGCATTCAAACTTAATATTTTATCTTGTTACGTAGTCTTGGCAGTACCATAATTATTATATCAGCAATTTCAATATTCTTTGGTATAAATTGACAGTGGCGAAAAATGGCAAATACTCTGCCGTGCAGTAGAATGATTGATTCAACAGTAATAAATACCATGACCTAACTATGATCTGTGGTTATGCGACCAATAGGAGGTGTCCAACTTGGTTAACGGTGTTTGAAAATGTCCATAAGAATTTGGTGGTAGAGTCAGTCATTAAAGTCCACTTTTAGGCGTCTATCCTGCATAAGTACTGTATTGGCAGAAATGTTCACCTATATCAAATCTTACTGTGTTTTATTGATTTGATAAGCTAAGAAGAGAAACAGTTAACTTCACTGTAAAGTATTTTACAGGGTTTTATCAAACATTTGGGGCTTGCATTAAGCACGTTTATCTGATCCTACAACTTCTACACATGTTCTCTTTTTTCTTCTGTTGTTAAGTATGTTGTGAAATATGAGTGATAATGCACTTTATTTATTTATTTCTTCTAACCTTTGCTGTCACCATGCGTGGTATTCAACACAGAGTATTTGTATGCCATTCCATCCAAGACAGAGTTAATCTGCAAGTGGGAGTTCAAATTCTCAACCTGCAATGCCACTCTTTATTAATCATCAGGAACTGCTGCAATAACTCTATCCTGTGGACCAACTGTCGGATGACAGGAGCACAGCTTTTTTTGTTATACAAGACTGCCACCAATCCCCCTCTTTGGAGAACGATCTTACCATGTTTTGATCTATAAACAATGAATCATCATTACTTCTCCAAGAGCGGGAGGGAGAATCAACATGGGCGAGACAGACAAACATAGAGACAAACAGCAATATGTACTTGAAAAAACATGAACATAGAAACATCAGACGACAACATGTATTTGACAAAACATGATAATTAATTAAATCGAAGCAAAATTGGAACAGCAATTACGGCACATGGCCTCTTCCTGTGATAGCTAGGGCAGTAAAGGGGAGAGAAAGGGAGAAGGATGTAATCAGAGGTGTATGTGATGTGTGATGTGTCCACGGCTGAATGGGCGAGACTTGTCCCAATTAGTTTGGGTGTCAGAACTATATTGTAGCGCCTCCAAGCAGCGGCAATAGCCCCGCTGCCACCCACAAGTTTCGCAGCCGTATAGACACCCCACCACCTCAAGAAAGCTCTGAGCACAATGCACCTCTGCCACAAAGGAACCCCCAACCCACAGAGAAGCTGGGAACCCGTGGAGCAACACTTACGCATGACCCCGAGGTGCGCAAACCAGTCCTAGAGAGCACGATGTGACCCTGCACCCCCACATACAAACCACCATCACGTGCAGGCGCCCATGAGATGCACCCTGGGCCACGGGCGCCAGGCACAGACCACAGGCCCGGAGCCGGACAGACTGACGACCCGCTAGGACTGACCGCCCGCCCTGTGGACAAGCCGGTGGGGCCCCCACAGCCCCCATGGCGGCCCCTCCACGACCGCCGGCACCCGGGGCACCCGCTGCAGAGAAGTTGTGCAGCGGGAGTAAGGTGGACCACCACCTCCCGCACCGCAACTCACATCCACGACGACAAGCAACCACCACCAAGCACCCGGCGGCGCTTTCTGCAACCCTGCAGGGTCGCAGCAGGCCGGAAACCACCTGGCATCAGGGGCAAGCTGCTAAGACACCGACACAGCCGGGAGGGGGCCCACCTCGTCACCCCTTGGCCAACCACACCCCCACACCAACCAGCCTCCCACCAACCTGGAAACCCCAGTGCTCAATGTGCGCTGTTTGTGTATGCAGTTAAAGTTGCACGGATGGCCGTGCCATCCATGCATATCGAACCCGAGTCACTTGCACCCCTCATGCCCCGCAGACCCTGGTCTGGTGGTGTGTTGTTTGGAGCAAGATTATGACTTGCATGATAATGCACTTTAAATGTACTAATATTTTAATGCGTGAAATAACCAGTTATTGGGTTGTACGTACTGTATAAGCAAGTTCTACTATCCATCCATGAATAAACTATAGAAGAAAATGTCTTAGGATTATGTTGGTTACTTTCTCTATTGAATGATATTTAATTTAATATTTGCCATTTGGGCTTGGACAAATAGTTTATATATTTTGTCTGTATGTAAATAAATGTTGCCTAGGAGTTGCCATTGTCATTATTATCAACCTTTCCCACTGCATCAAAAACCAAGTAACACCCACTAACATCCGGTATTTGTCATCAGTGGGAAAGAGAAATCCCGGGTCTCAGTCCTGGGTCAAATTACCCTGCAGTAGACCCAGGTTTTAATCGCAGATTGCCTCCGATGTAAACAGGACACCCAGGTTGCCCTGCTAATTTTGGCCCCTTTACCTGCGCGATGAAATATCCGGACGATGGCGTAAATAGACAGAAATATCCGTGTTGCATTCCATAATTTCACATCCCATTTTTTAGATTATGTTTTTATTAGGTCTAATCTAATACTAAGATGCTGAAATTTATGAAAATATTTCATAATTGTTAAATTCCTCAACCACCACAACCTTCACTTTGTTATAGAACTAGTGAAAGCAAACAAACAAATGAAAGTTCAGTTTTGCAGCCTTCAAGGGATAGCACTTTGGTAGAACAACGTTAGCCCATGCACAGACAGTAAATCATTGATGAGCATTTGAAATAATTGAGCAGTTATTTGTTATAAGCTAAAAATACTGTATGTCCTTTTAAAATAGCGTTACCCCTTTGGTTATCCCAATTATACCCCGTTATTATTTAATCAAATTGTTGATCGCTATTGAGCCAGCTCCACTGTCGCTGCAGCCCAAGCTCATGAACTGAGAGCCAGTTGAGATTTTGCAAGACAAGCCTGTGGTATTCTATCCTGAGTTATTCACTGTACTCAGCTCCTCCCTCAGGCAGATCTCCTCTAAGCCCATTAGTAGTGCACCTAGTTTAAAAAAGGTTACATGTGCGTTTATTTAATCTGAAGAGGCCTTTCACTTTGCTCTCATGCTGTTAAGAAAAAAGTCATAAATAGACCATGGCGTCCAGAGAGGAGGCCAAGGTGTTTTCAGGGATATGTATTTTTCATTGCTTTACCTTTTGGGCTGTAAAACATAAGGCCCCATCAAATAGTCTATTGAAGAAGCACTTAGGTAGCTGCGTCCGCGAAGGAAAGTGACCCAGCGCTACTTCCTTTTGGGTGATCTGTATTAGATGTTAGATGTAAAAAGAAAACATAAAGTAAACAAAAAAAAACCCCCATAAACGACAAGTTGATGTACACTACAGGGGCAACAAAACTAACCATGGCTGAGAAACATGGTAAGGAGAGTAAAAGAATTAGCGGGTTCAACTAGTCTATATCATATATCATGATATGCACTTACTTTCTATAGACTAGAGAGAAGTTCAACACTTTGTCAAGAAGCGATGCACAGTATGATATTTAACTACCCTCTTGTCTATAAGTGAACTCTTTATAAAAATGTGAATAGCTTAGCTTGATGTATTTGCCCAACAAGGTCCTCCAGTTATTTATCTCCTTACCAGTTTTCTATCTTTATTCCAGTTGGATTCGAGAGGTTTTCAATGCCTAAATTCCATTTCTTTGACCAAGCAGGAGTCTTTAGAATTTTGTCAATGGTTTAAGGTGGTGGGATGAACACGTCTATTGGATAGCAAATTGCTCTTTAGGAGAACGTTTCAAAGAGTTAGCAGACCCTTCTTTTTTCTGGATGAGTATCTTTCATTATTGGTCTAGTGCACTTGCATTGAGGTCATCTAGAACTAGAAAATGATGTCCATGTTATAATGGCACATTTCTAGATCGACTCAAAGCCCCTTATACATTTCAATTATTTTATTACTTAGTAAAGGTTGAACTGATGTTACTTTACAACAAAGTGTACTTCGATGCTTATTCACTATTCACTTACTACTATTCTGAATATTTCGATGTTGGCAGCAAAAAAATAATAATAATTTGGACTGAAAGTAAATGCAATTACTTCACATACTGTATATTCCCTCATAAGCTTAAAGTAACTAGTGCATGCTCCACGTAAGTGTTGCAACTCTAGAGTTTACTATATTATTTGACTCATACATTTCTGTTTATAAATACTTACATCCTTTTATTGTTCCCCATCTTTGGTGCAACATACATAATATAATATATAGTGAGTTTAGAAGCCCTTACTTGCCAGTTACATGTCACAACCCATTGAGGACTGTGAAGGAGGCACCAATAAATGCTTTCACATTGGCGCCGATCAGTAATGATTTTAGTACAGAGATTTACTTTTTTACCATGCTGAGGGGAGAAGGTGAGTGTAGGTGTTTTTAATTCATATTCCCTTCTGCTTCCTAGACTTGGAAGTTTAGATTTGGAACCCCCACCCTTTCTTAAAAAGAAAAAAGAAAAAACAAAAACGAAAACAGGAACTGTCATGTTGACTGACGCCAATTGTACGTAGCATTGGTGTTCCCTATAGTATAAGCTGCATGGTGGCAATGAGGGGAAACTGACAACGTCAATTTATCAGAATAAAGGCATTCCTCAACACGAAGAGCACACATTTCTGGGCCCTTGGGACATAAGACACTCCACCCCCACCCTTACCTGTATTTAAACAGAATGTGGGACATACACAACACCAAAAATAGACATTTCCTGCACAATTATGAGTTTTGACTTTTTCACCAGCAGTCAAAACTTTCTCTTTCGTTTGCATGGAAAACTATTGAACAAATAAATAACTGGGATTACGTTATTGCTACACTTTCAGCGCAATGTCCTTTCTTGCTGTCGATTCTCATCACCAAATTTCATAATGATATTTCCTTGTGATAGTCGTAGTTTAGTCGCAGTAGACATATGCTGTCAATGTGTGTTAACCTGTATCTTCATATTGTTTTTCATTTTTTCTTCAGGTAACTTTTTTTCTTCCTGGCTTCCTGAACATTTTGGTAAGTCCTTGTCCATCTTTTTCTTCTGTCAAAACAGCGTTTCCAGTGGATGTGAATGTCTGAATGTCTGTCTGATTTCGAAGGCAGAAACTACTTAAACTTTCCCACTTAAAAATGAAGTGCCCTCAGTGAAACTCAAGCTGTAGTATATGTGGGCTTATTCTCATTGTTCTTTGGATCTTTTAATTATATTGTCCGCTAACTTCCTCTAAAGATCAGTGAACTAAGATGTGTCATGGTAAACAGCTTAAAAACCATATCATGCTATGCAAATACGCTGTGACACATTGAGGAACAACTGTTTAATAACTGTCTGCTATTTTTGGAGAACCTCCCCCCCTTTCCAATAATGTCAACTAAGTTGACTGATATCTTGACTCCATCTAAGATTCTTATTGCTCTGAAATCTTCCCATACAAGATTCAAGATTCAAGATTTTTTATTTGTCACATACATATACATACTTTCATACATATATGCAGTGAAATGTAATAACACTCACTCTTTACAGAAACTGATATTTGATAAACAATGGAGGCACAACGACAGCAGTGGTGAAGAACATGGACAAATTGTCCTTCTAGGCTGGATGTTGAAAGTCAGTCTTTTTGAATTTTTTTTACTGTTTTATTTAAATTTTTTTTACTGCTAATTGTTGCCCTGGCAACAATCATCAGGTTCTACTCTCAAACACAACTTAAACATTCTTGGTGGAGTGTGTACACCGTAGCCTTCACACCGTGTATAAAATTGGTGTGTGTATATACAGACATCTGTATAAATACATAGTATTTGTACAGATTCTTTATCCATTTTCTTTCAGTAGCATATTGCCATGAACTTGCTCGTTTCATTGAATGTTCATTGCCTCTTCAGATAAACTTGCACAGCGGTTTGAAAAAAAAATTCAAATATAATTAAAAAAAAAAAAATTTTTAATTACAAACACGAAGTATGAACGTCCTGTATTTATGTGTATTGTAGGGTTGCCGCAGTTACCGGTGTTACACGGTGTTCGGACATGCACGATAACATTACTTTCCCATCAGATGCACTTTTTCTAGAAAGGCCTTATAAGGGGAGGCTTACAGTAGCCATGCTGCTAGATCGGGGCATGATGGCACTGTAAACTTTACTTGCCAAGCATCAGTTTGTGTTTTCATCCCAGACTGTTTGGAATCCTGGCTCACATTTAGTGTGTTTAGGCCAGATTCTTGAAGCACACATCAAGTCGAAGAATGACTAGCGAGGCTGGCTGCCAATTGAATTTGAAGAACAGTCTTGCCTCACTGTGGTATTTGGAATACTTAACTCTTTCCTCGTCCCGACTGGGGCTTTTGCCAAAGTCTTTTTCTTGACTTTATTTTTTTAATGTAGGGACTTTATATGAATTTGTACTTATATGTATTATATTATACAGTATGTATGTAACTTAGGTGTATGTATGTAACAGCGTTTTTGAGGAGAAGTGGGAGTGTTTTGGGTCATTGGGGGGAAAAAAAAAAAAAAAAGTACGCATTTCATTATTTACATATGATGCATGAAAATACTAATTGATATGGAAAACATCATCTATAGTAAATATGGCATGTGTGGACAAAGTGGAAATAAGGTTAAAACAATAAAACCTAAAACATGCCAAACAAACGAGTGACATACAGTTTTTAAACATGCCAGACTGACATTTATGGCATGTATAGAACTAGTGACAAAAATACATTTTGTTAATTATCTAATCTGCTTCATATTTTGTGACCTTTTGTATTGACACGAATGGAAAATGAAGTACATCATATTTCATTGCCTACTGGTAAAATAATTTGTTTGGACAATTATTAGCTGTTAGGGTTTATTTTCAAGCTTGTTCATTGCTGCTATTTGCTTCTTGGGTACTTTTCTTTGCAACTATGATTTCTATCACACTGAACAGGATAATCTGGAAAATCTTTTAACATCTTAATCTTAGTTTGAAAATTGTGAGGCAAGTTACTCAACGCTGTAAACCTCATGATGCCTGGCAAGGCTTCTGTAATCATATAGTTGTACACTTAATTTTAATTTTCAAATTGTTAATTATCACCGTATTTGACCGATACAACTTCATGAATTGATGACTGGTTTATCGATACGCCCCTTATACTTTTTATTATTACATTTAAAGTAGATTAGTTGGGGTTGAATATCAACATCGCTGGTATAAGATACAGATGAAACCAAAACCAATGTCATATTTCAAATTTTTTCGTTTCTTTAATTGTCAATGATGTACGGGTCATATACAAGCAATCTCCGATGAGCCTCGGAGGAAATAAAATGGTGACAACAAGTAAATAGGACATGCTTTGGGGCTGAAGATTCCATTAAGGCAAACCCGGAATGATTAAGAGACTCACATTGATACCCTGAGTGAATTTGGCAAACAGATGAGTTGGCGAGTGCGGGTTGGTTTTAAACAGATTATCAAGGACAAGTAAACAGGAATATCTATCAGTCAATTAGAATAAAGAGAAGCAAAAACATCTACGGGTCGAAGTTTGCTTTCCAATTAATCTCCTTTGGGTGTCAACAAGGGTCAGATCACTGCAATGAGACCAGTGGAGAAGTAAAAGATTAGAGCGCTAACAACTGGGCGGTTGGATAAGGACCCACCATCCCATCTGATGCTATGCAAATGTTGTCCATCAAAGAGGATTTGGGCACTTTGTTTTGTTCCTCATACAGTAAGTGAAACGGAGGTTTGACATATTCAAAATAAGTGATCCACGGACGAAATGCTAATTTGCTTTGTCTGATTGTTGGAGTAACACTATCGCCCTTTACTATAGTGCTCTACTGTTGGTCTCCCACATGGTGAAACAAAATATTTCTGATTTATTCTGTGCTTTGCAGCAGTTGTTGAATTGACATTTTTGTAAATCCAACTCTTTCAAACATCGTACAATATAACATTGTTTTTATTAACAGATAAACTCTTGCTTATATCACCAATATTGTTTAAAGTAAGAATATGTAAGTCCGTTAAGTATGTGTGTTTTATTTAATTAAAAAAATAAAAAAATAAATTTAAGAAGGGTATGAGGAAACCTTTAATCTGTATGACATGATAAAGTTCTCGGCCTAGAGCTCCTCATTGTTATGTGTCTGCGATGCTGCAGTCCAGCGCTGAGGAATGCAAAGACGGAAAGGAAAACATTGTTGTGGTTGCCAACCCGTATGGTCTGCGGTTCCTGAGAAAGAGGAGCGTGGAGTTAAAGCTATGCCTGGGAGTAAAGACAAAACACTATTGCAACATGGCTCTTCATCAGCTTCTTATAGGGTTTTTTTTTTTTTTTTTTTCTTATATTGTGGCTCTAGTGTTTAAAAAGCTCAGTTTTAAATTGTCGTGAGATTAGATTTATATTATTTTATTTTTTTAATCCTCTGCTGTACTAAGGGGATTCTTCAGCAAAGTCATTTGTATTTTTCAAACAAAGTGTTATTGATGAGTTGATTCTATCTTGCTCTGCCAGTGAATCAGCCAAAGACGGGATTATGTCCCCAAGCCAAAACCAAGCTAAAGAGTTGCAAGAAAACGGGGGGGGGGGGGGAATTGAAAGATTGTATAGTGCTCATTGTTGTACGAGAGGATAAGCTGCGTTCAACGGTAAAATTGCAGCTCAATACCTGTAATATGAAAAGGACGGGGAATCCTAAGACTCACTTGACTGAGAAATGTCTGAATTCCACCAGTCAAGAACTCTCACTTTTGACTTATCTTAAGGGGAACCACTTACAAATACACTAAAATCAAACATGTTTAACCTTGATGTTTGTGTGTGATAAGGGTATACTAAGGCCCTAATAGAGGGAGATTTTCTGGAGATTTCAAATGAGGTTTCATTTACTTAAGTACTTAGGCTTACCAGCCAGTGAGACAGAAAAGGTGTAGCTACAGCAGAGCATATGGCACAGACAGTGAGAAATCCAGAAATCCTCTTACTCAGTCCTTACAGTAGAGATAATGCCTTCGGTGACTCTTTTTTTTTTTTTTTCACTCCGTGCTTTCGCTGCTTATGTCTGCAATTCCGTTTCAATTACAGTTGTTGCTAAGTTGCGAATGATGTTATTTTGTGCTTGATTTCCACTCGTCGAGCTGATTACAAATGAACATTATGTTTACATCCAGCAAAAACTGAGATCCGCTCATCCACTGTTTAATCTTTGATTTTTGTTTTACTTTTACAGTATTGAAATCTATACTTATATTGTGGCTTATATGTTTTGTTCATCCATATAGCAATAGGTTTTTCACTATCCACCATATGGTACTTGGCTATACGGTATGAGGGAAAATTGAGCATTAAGTGCTACTCTGTGCATGGCTGTTCAACTGTATTTTTATGAACAATCATGATAATTATTTTAGTTTAAATATTGCATGAATGCACAAATACATTTAAAATGCTGTAAGGCAATGTAAGCTTTTGCAAGACAATTTCTGAATGTAAATCTGTTAAGACTATCTAAGTAAGTAATTTAAGAAATGAGGGTTTTATTTATTAGGGTTTTTATTATTATATTTGATTTATTATGAGGGTCTTCCGTCAAACACTCCATTATATGTGCGCACTGTTATAGCTTTATATGCTATTTGATAAGTGTTTGCATGCAGTTGTCGAGAGGAGAATATCCCAATTGAAATTTTGCACACATTCTCTGTCATATGTGACTTCTTACCTCTAAAATGACCTCTAAAAATAGGAAACGTGTTAAGTCTAGTGTTAAATACAAACACACTTAAATTTAAGGAATCTATTTTGGTTTGTTGAGTAACAAGGTGTTTCTCCTGTAACAACATCTGAGTACAGATCTAATTTATAGACAATATTATCATGCTTTAGATTATATTTCTGTTATTTCTTGAACATCCTAAAGATGTTTTTATGGCCATTATTGATGGTAAAACCCAATCACCCCTAAACATTACTCTGTCCTCCCCCCACCACACACACAAATGATATGCTACGGTTGTTTTTATATGCCTAGGGTTTATCGTATTTCATTTTTCAAGATGGCTTCAGTGCAGCCAGTTACAATGATCTGGCCAGACACTTGACATGTTTGCGCTTTCAGGATCATAATTAACTCTCTTCATTGGTAAAATGTATCTCTTTGCAATTCGTAGTTACTTTGGAGACGAGGATTCCGTTATGACCATTCTTTTTCCTAATTACACTTTAGACACTTTTTAGAGAGTCTTTTTGTATTTCAGAGAAACCCCAGTCCATTGAATTGTCGCCTAGACCCGTTCACTGTAGACCGCTGTCCCCAAACCATCTCCACATGTATCACTACAACCCAACAAACCTTCTCTTATTCAATGCTTTGCATGATTATAAATCTGCAAATTGGCTAATGTGAGCTAACTTTTGAAATATTATTGAAAGATGGGGCTTAGCTCAGTTCTTAACCACCAGTAACATTAGTATCACACATTTTAACATCAAGGCTGTACATTTTACTGTTTTTACTGTTGGTACATCTTTCTGTTCAGTTCAAGCAGGTTGTTGAACTGAATTATACTGTATAAGTGTGAACTTTGGTGATAAGAGGCCTAAGGAGAGGCCCGCCAGATGAGGCCAATTAATGATGACTTGGCGTTGGATGTGTTGAAGGCAAGTCCACAGCTTCTCTTTGCTCAGTTTTGTTCGCTTCCAGATGAGCTCTGTATTTTGACTTTGCCTGCATCCATTAGAAAAATCCAAAGGCAACGGAGCTACCTATCCTCGAGTGACACATGCCAAGCTGTAGGCATTCAATTATGGTCCGTCATTGTTACCACTGTAGTTTTTGGACCTTGAGTTTTGAAGTAAACTATAACGGGCATGCCACAGTTGTTTAGCAATTTTAGAGGCTGTGACCAATATTTCCCCTAACCTCCTTGTTTGAAGATTAAGGGCATTTTAGGGCTTGAACCGAAGCCTGACTCACACATTGACAAACCTATTCCCCATCCATAGGGGTATACCCTATATACCCAAATAACAAATGGCAATTAATGAATTATGAACTGCGTGGACATGGATAACAAGTAAATCAAATGTGTTTTTATAAACAGTGAAATGTTGCCCCTAGGCACTGTTTTGAGTTGCAAGTCATAAGGGGTAAAAATCTACTTACTAAACTACAATACAATTGTATGTAGGCCAAAATGAGGTAAAGAATACAGATCTATGCATGGACATACATACAACATCATCCAACACAAAGGAAAATGAAAATTAAAAAAAATAATAAAAAAGCCAGTATCCATTGCACAATTAACTATGAACAATTTTAAAGCATCAGTGGCACAATATGCTTGACTTTTTTTTCCCCCCACATTAATTGTAATGTGTAATCTGTGTTCCTAATTCAAAATAAATAGAGGCATGGAAGCCATTTTGAATAACAGTTAAGTACTTCTAAATATATATTGGGGTTATTCGTTCATAACATTCCCTTTCATAAAAAATACAATGGCAGAGTTTTTAACACTAATACTTGGATCCACTGAGAAAATTACCCACAGAGTCATCAGAAGTTTATCAGACAAGGTCCAGAGAACCACTGATAGCTTATAATGGCAGTGAAAGAGGAAGAGCACAATAGGCTTTTTTCCCACTTTTGAAGCTAGGGACGAATCTCAGATGGACTTTTACATTACATTACATTACATGAAACTAGTCAACTTTGAGGCTAAAAATCACACAGGTGCTCTAGTTTATATGGGAACCCCCATACTATTTGTGAAGATTAGTAAAGATTAGAGGACCACATGGTCTAAGCTCCCAGATAGGACATTCGTTATCTCTTCACAAAAATCCTGCCGTTAAGTTCAAATGAAAAACCATTGCCCTACTGCATTATGCCGAGATACATGGATTCATTCAATAACATTCACTTGTTACCTCACACCTTGAAATATTGAGCAGTGTATTGTAAAAATCTACTTTTGTCAAATGGGTAAAATCACCAATTTGACACATTTTCTACTGTGACCTCATGATCAAATAATTAGAATTATTATAATTAATATATTTGTAAAAATCCTTCTGACACCCTTTCCCTGTTCACCGTCACCTCAGTAATTTGCATAATGTACTTTCTTAAACACCATAACTACTGTATGTAGCTGTTAATGCTTCCATATCACAAGATAAGATCTGGTTATATTATGCTTGATAACATCATGAGCTGTTTGCACTGCATTGTATGCCCAACTGTATCTGCTTTGACTCCTACTTTGTGTGTGTGTCTTTTTTTTTTTTTTTCTTCTTCTAATCTGTTCAGTCCTGCTAGTATCTACACCCCAGTTGCATTTGTTGATGATGTTTGTACTGGCTTAATTTCTGTGGTCTGATCAACTGTTTCCATATCATGATATATTTGTGTCTTATATATTTCAATTAAGTCAGACAATTAAAAAGTAACTAACTATACAAGCAAATGTAATTTTAGTGGAGTAAAAGTTGATGTCTCTTTTGTCATTGTGTTTATTTGCAAAAAAAACCCCAAAAAGCTATAGAGAGCCTATCTTTGTTTATTGTTCATGGGAAAAAAAAAGATATATATATATATATATTTTAAGTCTGTTATTCACCACTGAGGCCTGTTGTTATGTATATGCAGCTGTCAGTCACTAACCTCCTGAGACCCAGATAAGATGAACTCCTGAGACATCACATCTTACCACTTGCAGTATCAAGGAGCAAATACTCCAGTCATGCAAGCCATCCAATTCCATTTGATATACCCCATGCCAATAGAAGCTGTCAGTCAGAATTAAAGTGAGATTCTCATATTTACAAAAAAGTTGCATCTCTGTCATTAGGGAGCAAAGGCCAAACAACTCAAGTAAACTGCCAGAACAGCTACTTAATATCTTTTAAGAAAGTTTTAAGAAGTGACTCTAGCAAACATAGCAATTATGTTGTGAATTAGGTTATGTTTTTCATCCAGAAATCTGTATTTTCACAGCTCGGATTCATTAAAGACATTGCAAATTAGTGATGGTTCCCCAACTATATGTCGGAGACAATTATGGAGTGCGAAAAGTTATCAGAGAACGAAATGTTCCATCAGATTGTGTGTCTATCTGTGCATGTGCAGTTTAAGTGTTAAAAAAAAAACAGGCATTTGCAGCTTTGTTCATATCCCCGGCACTTGTTTCTGATTGAAAGTATAGACCTCAAGTGAAGTCACTTGATTTATAAAGCGCATTTCATACCAAGGTTTTCTCATAATTTCAAATGTATTAGAAGAAAATGACTCACAGACTGAACTGATCCAAACCTTTTAACTGTATTTAATGATGCTGCCATAAATGTTAAAAATAAACATTTTACCTGCATTTAGTCTTGCTATAATTCAGATGAAGTATTCTGAATGTGAATCATCATATCAAAATGACATGCATGACATTTACATAGGAGGATTTTTTTATGCCTTTGAAGCTATGGATGAGTCTCTGATGGGGTTTAAAAATTTAAGTGAAACTAATAAAATAACCTTTTCATTTCTAACCCTATTTTGCAGTTTTTTTTTCCCCCTGCATTGCTTAGGGAGGTGGGGTGGAAGGGATTGTTTCCCTTTGTAGTAGTCACACTTCCAAATCTCATTTGTAATGGTTATCAGCTGGTTGGAGTCTTCACAATAGCTAATGGGGAAAACAAATCGTTATTTGCCATGTTTATCATTTGATTAACCCGCACTTTATCTGTCTAATTAGCCTAATTAGAAGAGGATTTACACCAAAACTGTGATAGCTCCTTGTAAAAAGTAGATGGGGAAACTCTCTGGCTTTCTAAAATGTGGATCAAAGCTGGCAACGTGCCAGATGGCCGTTTCCTGATTAAAACAATGATCACAGCTATTCTGCAGAAGAATAGCGTTCTGTAATGTCTACCTTGTCTCCAATAAGTGATGAAAGCAAAGCGTCAATTTGCAATTTAAAAAAGACCGAGCGACAGTTAAATGTGCTATCTGCGATCTGTCATAATTGCATTACATGATGAAGTGCATTAAACAAATCGGTCAGTGTTGATAGCTTCATTGGGTGGAAAACAAAGAGCCCTCTGTTACAATGATACAGAAATGCGCACGTAACCATTGGTGTCCATTGCTCCAACCCACCTGACAAGTTCACTCCTGTCTCCCAAGGGAGCACTTGCTGCCAGTCCGCTTATGTCAAGCTGGAATCAGCCACCTCTTGTTAGCTTACAGAGCCTGCTGGAGTGGCAGACAGGATTAGTTGTGATCGAAACCCTCTCCTTCAATGAGCCTTCAGCACTTTCAACACTGCTTTGACATAACAAAAAGGTGATTTTCCCTGCTGGCTCTGTCACTCCCGTGGTTATGGCTGGTTTTTTTTTGTTAGAAGCCGGGGGGAACGAGGGTTTCAGGTTAGTGAAGTGGAGAGACAGTTGCCCATGAGGATGAAGTTGGTCTGAGTTAAGAAGAGAGCTGCAAGAGTACAGAGAGGGGGGGGTGTGTGTGTGTGTGTGTCAGATTGACATTCAATTTCTTGGCATTATCATTCGCGCATTAATTTATATATTTAAAAAATAATTGATTTGCAGGCAGTTTTGCAATGCAAAGCACACCATTGAGTCATACAACATTCACCACACAGGATCACCAATCAAACATGAGACATTAGGTCAAATAGATATACTAGTACATGCCTGTTCAAAATTTGACTCTTTTTATTAGACTATTTTAATTGCACAGTTTAACAGAATGTAAGGACAACATTGCAATATCAATTAAGCACCAAATGTGAAAATATAGGTGTATATTAGAACTCAGGAGGGTCAGTCCAGTCCAGTCAGTCAATGATTTAGTGTGTTTGTGTTGACTGCCAGGCACTCCGCTCGCAGCGCAGGGGTGTCCTCTCACGTGCCTGTGTGACGTTGGAGGGCAGACTCCCGGCGCTCGGCCCGCATCTCCAGCGCTTCCTCTGTCTTCATGTTAGCAATATGCGCAGCGTTGCATGCCAGACGTGCATCCTGTGCTTGACATGTTGGATGATGATGTCACAAATCGCCCCCGCTTAGTGGAATTGGATGATGTCACAAAGCGTCCCAGCTGCACAGAGCGGCTCGCTGAACATGACAAGCGTAGCGTGTCCAAATTGCGCCAAGTTCGACACTGCACATATGTACAACATACAGACAGATTCCAAGAATTATAGATGGATATATTTTATCTTAACATTTTCTCTCTATTCAGATTTGCTTCTGTCATTATTTATTGATAAAATACCATGCTTAGGTGCTTCCCAATTAATACATCTAATTCACCCACTATTATATATACACTGACGGCAACAGAAAACCATGTTAGGTGCCCACAAGTTCACGGCTAAGGAAGGGTGGAAGGGTGTCCTGACTTGAGTAAAAATCAATTATGTTCGAAGCAACTATGAAAGAATCAACTCATTAGGGACTAGATCTGGTGGCGGATGATTTGAAGCCCTCGACACTACAAGATAATCCGTCCTGTACGTTATGACCCGTCGGGCTCCATCAGATCGTCCAAATCTGTAGGGACGGGACCCACCAGAACCCGACTGCCATAAAGTGGAACAGCAATTGGGTGAATTAAATTCCTAAATTATGTTTGCGTACAGAGCACTGTTTAGAAGCAGTCCACATGGAGAGTGTGGCTGGGGATCCACTGATTGAGCGGTTTGTCAATGTCCCACTTGGTAAGAAACGGTACCTGTTTTTATGTCCTAGAAAAATGGGGAAATGTATTAACTGTCTTATTGTTGTGACAGTTTCACAATAAAATAGAAAAAATATATATATAACCATTAAGATATTTCTTTCTTCGGTTTACAAAAAGTCAACATGGTCTTCTTGTTTTGGGCACAACATTGCAACTTAATACTCCTTATTGTGCTGTTAGAATTGACATATTCATGTCATGTACCTACTCTGCTGTTTACCATGGCAACATGAACATGGCATTTGATTTGCATTTTGAACATTTTGCTTTTTTCGCTTTTGTTAATATACCAACGCGTGGTATGGGGTCAACCTTCTGGGACCATCGAGTATTTACCCTTTCACACAAAACATTTCAGGATGGGTAATGACCACTTGAACTCTTAGCTGTGCCCTTGTTTTCAAACAGTGGAACGTGGGGAGCGGGCTTTTCGTCTGTGTAATGTCGCATTAGCCTGTTCAGTCATTCAACCAGCTATCGAAGGCAGAGCAAGTCCGGTGCTAGGTACCCTAGGCAGCAACTACTCGCAGATGGGAACCTTTAATTTTTAAAGCGGTTTCATCCGCACGGCTGAACGTCCGCACATTGCGTCACAAGCCACGAGTACTAATCCCATTCACCCGCTGCCAATTTATTCAGTATGAAAAAGCCTGGCCAAAGTAGAACCGGCTCAATCGAAATCTCTCTTCATAAATAGCTGTTTTAATCGGTCGACAAAGAAAGCTAAAGAGTTTTCATGATTTCTCTGTAGGTTGAAGAAATTTGACATCATTTGGTCCCTTACTGAGAACATACAAATATGTATTGTGGTACGGAAGGCGGCATATGTTTTTTCATATGTTCCAAAATCTTTACCTTTTTGCTTATAGCTGTGGTCGGAGTTAGTTGAATACAGCTTTTCCTGGAATAGCAGTTGTTAAGCTAACTTTGGTGTTAAACAGGGCTATTTCTCCTTCAATCCACATACACTAAACTCTATTGTGGGTTTAAAGTTAATGAGTGCAGTTGTTCCCGCTTCAGAGACTGATTAACGGTGATCTTCCATTCAAAGCCCCTCAAATGCAATTTTCCGTTTACAATAGCGGAGGTGCTAATAGTGCTTGTGTCTGAGGAGCATGAAAATTGATTTCCTCAAGTAATGAAAATATCACGTGACTTGACAGGCTCGGCCGCTGTCAAAGTGAGAAGACGAAGACTTCTTCTCCTGGATGTAAAATAGCATCAGCTCTTGATGACTAAAGGGGGCAGCCCAATTAAATGAATTTGTCAAAGTGTCGGATCTTAATGGGCACCTCCGCATTTTCTTTCTCTTACCTACAAATACATGTTAATGAAGCCAGGCACACCAAAACCTCTTGTGCAGCGACATGAAGGCTTGTGTGAGCAGTCCGATTGATCAGCAGTGGATGGTTTTTATGCAAGCCAGTACATTACAGCCACTGCAAATGCTTTATTACATACCAAATTCTGTGAGTGCCGGTGGCGCTAATCAAGTGCACCTCATATGTATGAAGGTATGTATATGTATGTGACAAATAAAGCTCTGAAATCTAGAATCTAAAATCCCACAGGTGTCTTTATACTTCATTGTAGCCATTACCACAATAAAGGCTGTAAAGACAATGTAACACAGTCAATAATAATAATAATAAACTGATATCTTGTTGGGCGTGGCATTTAGACACATGTACTGCTGCGCTCCTATGAATACCAAGTGCTGTATGAGTTGTTTGACCGTTGCTTTTAAGTAGAACAATCTTTTTGTTCCCTCTTTTTAAAGCACTACAGCTGTGGCACGTTGACGTGAGTTACCACGTCACTTAAAAAGCTAGACTCTAGTTTGTATGGCTTCTGTAGCTCTGGGTTAGTCAATGTGTTAAAGGAAAAAACTGTTCCCTTCAGTACCCCGGTTTCCACTGCTATTACTAGAAAGCATATTAGGCACCGCAAAATCTCGGAACTTTTGTTTTGCAGTGCAAGCCTCTCTGCGCCCCTCTTTGGATACCTCGGTCGATAGTCTGCTAGATGGGTATGAAAGATTAATGCAGCAGAAACACCTGCAGCGATTCCTCAATGACAGCTGTAAAAAGTGGAGTAGAACAGCTGTGAAGACAGCCCGGCTGCTCTGCCCCATACGGAAAACTGAAAAAGATGGTGTCACAGCGTCGTGAGTCATCTGTGTTGCCGCCCCACTATTCACACTTGCCTTCCCATTCACGGGCGTGTTTAATGAGTATACAACTTTAGTTTGGACTGCATATGTGCTTTCACTCTGTGCCATATGTCCTGTTTAACAGTGTGTACCGACATACTGTGTGGCTGTGTTCTTGTGTGTGCATGTGTGTTTTTGGAATTTGGTTAAAATACCATTTTGCTTATTTGGTGGCATAGGAGAGTCTGGTTAGGGTGTTGAAAGCCAGAGAGATCTCTTTTGGGCTCGCAATCAAATTAGCACCCAGTGACCTACCAGGGCTTACTCACTGATACTGGGAAAGGACTGGGTGGATTCACAATACAATTTCATTTGAATTTAAATCCTAAAAATAATTGCCGCTTTTGATTCAAACATGATACAGGGAGATAAGAACAAGCATTCTACACACTGACTAGGTCTGGGCAATATATTCTTATCATATTCATGTTGTTATATGAGACTAGATTTTCACTGGGATATTGGATATCTTGCTATCATGTCTAGTTAAATGTTGTCTTTAAGGCTGCATAACAGTAAAATAATGCTAATTTCTGAATTTTATACACTTTCTCACTGTAAACCATGTCTCTACCTGCTTGGTTATAATATCCACATTACTGTTGTTGTTGTTGTTGTTATTATTATTATTATTATTATTATTATTATTATTATTATTATTATTATTATTATTATTATTATTATTATTATTATTATATCCACTATTACTATAATATTTCTTATGTGGAAATATCTTATGAAAGCGGCAATAATCATCCAAAACATATTGTCAATTTATCGATATCAAGGTATTCGCGGCAGCCTGGGTTAGGACGGGAAACCCCAGCTCATCACTGTAGGGTGATGAGCAGGGTGTCATAGTCAAGAACTATGACATTGAAAAAGGAGCCAATGAAGGCTGGCACTCACAGGGCTGGAATGTAAATAAAGGCCTTCATAACAATTATAGCATATCAAAGTATATAGGAACACAAAATGTCAAAGACATGTATGTTAGAGGTAAATACTCCTGTCCATGCCCTTGACCAAGGCACCGACAAAAGAACTGGAGTTGGTCCCGAGGCGCTGCACTGCAGCTGCCCCACTGCTCCTAGGGTTAGGATACAAGGAACTCATTTCCTTGTAGCCTCCTATTCCAATGACAATAAAGAGATATTCTATTCTATATTCTAAAATGGCGACTGGTTTTGATCACACTGGTTCTTCCTCGGGGTGTGGTTGAAAAGGGGATGTCAAACTGTGTGCAAAGCTGTGGTTGTATGTACTGAATTGCACTCTGAGCACAGTGATATATCTGTGAATACACAAATATAAAAAGTAGTTACTCCAAACCTTTTTATTCATCACTTAGAGAACGGTGGGTGCGCCTTATTTACACATACTGAGATCAACTCCACTTTTATTCTTTCCAATTTATTTTCATGCTCAAATGTAGCCATTTGAGCATCAAGAGTAAGAACCGTTGTGCATTGAAAGGACAGGTGGGTGTAAGACACCGAGCGCACGTCTGAATCATAGCATTACAAGCGACAAAATATCAAAAGTAAGAACCATTCAGTGACGGCACGAGGAGTCTGGATTTGCGCAGATATTAAAAGATGATTGTGCGTGGGTTTTTTCTGCTGTGCTCCAGAGAAAGAATGTAAGCCCCTGTATCAGTCAGAGCGGATGATAAACAGCAAAACATCTGAACACGGAGGAACATGCACCGACAGAAAGAAGCAAAGACGTGCTGTATAAACAGTTTGCATTTCAAGAACTGAATTTCAGAACGCGCTGGTGAAATACTAGTTGTTTGTGGCCTCAGCCCGCGCCAGATATTTTACTCCATAAGCAGTCCTATTGAGGACAAACGAGCAAAACGGTGAAATGAGAGGAGGGATCCTTGAAAAACCCCAAAATGAAAACCCTGAAAGACATTCTTCTTAACAAGCTGTCGACTTGAATCTTACCTGGAATGACGTTACTCTATACAGAGGTAGAAACTTAAAACAGAAAACTGATGGAATTAATATCTTATGACACTTGTTTGGTTTTTATACGTACTTTTCCAGGTCATATAATTTTCTTTCACGACCTGCTTTGGCCATGGTTACTGTCAAACTCTTTGTCTAGCATGCAGAGTTTTTAATTATGTCTTAAGGACATACACATTTATAGAGATGGTAAACACATGTTCCGGCTTAAAAAAGGCAAATGAATAAATGCTTGTCAACTCAAAATCCACTCGTGAAAATATTGAATATTGGCCGCAAAATATGAAAATAAAAGTCTTACCAAAAATATCTTAACTTCAGGAAGCAAAGCCCAAGCAAAATAAATCATAACGCTTTTTAAATAAAAAAAAAAATCATACTACATGGACAATGTTTTGTTACACGATCAAGAAATGCATCATTCTGACTTTGTAGAGCATGGTTTATAAAAACACTATCAGTCAACTTGATGTTGGAATCTCTTTGGCTACGTTCACACTGCAAGCCTTAGTGCTCAATCCGGATTCATTGCTCAGATCTGATTTTGGCTTTTCACATTCTTTTTTAAATGTGGCCTATATCAGATACCAGTGTGAACTGGTCACAGTCCTGACGGCCCTAAGCATGGGAGGTAAATGCACCTGGTGGTTGTCAGGCGGCGTGGGACTGTGTACCTCGGCTCAAGCTCGTGGATGAAATCTTTGAATCCAGACAGGGGCACATTGTGAAATAAAAACACAATGTGCGCAAATTGTGCCCTGATTGCTCCCTCAAAGGAGAGAGAGAGAGAGACACACACACACACACACACACACACACACACACACACACACACACTATTTTAGATCTGGTGCTATTCATAAAACGCAGCGAGCATAGGTGCCCCCTCGCCAGGTCGGTCCATTTATCTATTTATCCATCTATTATTTATTTTCCCTCCCCACACTGTATACAGTGGGGCAAAAAGGTATTTAGTCAGCCACCAATTGTGCAAGTTCTCCCACTTAAAAAGATGAGAGGCCTGTTATTTTCATCATAGTTATACCTCAACTATGAGAGACAAAATGACAAAAAAAAAAAATCCAGAAAATCACATTGTCTGATTTTTAAAGAATTTATTTGCAAATATGGTGGAAAATAAGTATTTGGTCAATAACAAAAGTTCATCTCAATACTTTGTTATATACCCTTTGTTTGCAATGACAGAGGTCAAACGTTTTCTGTAAGTCACAAGGTTTTCACACACTGTTGCTGGTATTTTGGCCCATTCCTCCATGCAGATCTCCTCTAGAGCAGTGATGTTTTGGGGCTGTCGCTGGGCAACACAGACTTTCAACTCCCTCCAAAGATTTTCTATGGGGTTGAGATCTGGAGACTGGCTAGGCCACTCCAGGACCTTGAAATGCTTCTTACGAAACCACTCCTTTGTTTCCCGGGCGGTGTGTTTGGGATCATTGTCATGCTGACCAAGCCACGTTTCATCTTCAATGCCCTTGCTGATGGAAGGAGGCTTTCACTCAAAATCTCACGATACATGGCCCCATTCATTCTTTCCTTTACACGGATCAGTCGTCCTGGTCCCTTTGCAGAAAAACTCCCCAAAGCATGATGTTTCCACCCCCATGCTTCACAGTAGGTATGGTGTTCTTTGGATGCAACTCAGCTTTCTTTCTCCTCCAAACACGACAAGTTGAGTTTTTACCAAAAAGTTATATTTTGGTTTCATCTGACCATATGACATTCTCCCAATCCTCTTCTGGATCATCCAAATGCTCTCTAGCAAACTTCAGACGGGCCTGGACATGTACTGGCTTAAGCAGGGGGACACGTCTGGCACTGCAGGATTGGAGTCCCTGGCGGCGTAGTGTGTTACTGATGGTGGCCTTTGTGACTTTGGTCCCAGCTCTCTGCAGGTCATTCACTAGGTCCCCCCGTGGGGTTCTGGGATGTTTGCTCACCTTTCTTGTGATCATTTTGACCCCACGGGGTGAGATTTTGCGTGGAGCCCCAGATCGAGGGAGATTATCAGTGGTCTTGTCTGTCTTCCATTTTCTAATAATTGCTCCCACAGTTGATTTCTTCACAACAAGCTGCTTACCTATTGCAGATTCAGTCTTCCCAGGTCTACAATTGTGTTTCTGGTGTCCTTTGACAGCTCTTTGGTCTTGGCCATAGTGGAGTTTGGAGTGTGACTGTTTGAGGTTGTGGACAGGTGTCTTTTATACTGATAACGAGTTCAAACAGGTGCCATTAATACAGGTAACGAGTGGAGGACAGAGGAGCCTCTTAAAGAAAAAGTTACAGGTCTGTGAAAGCCAGAAATCTTGCTTGTTTGTAGGTGACCAAATACTTATTTCACTGAGGAATTTACCAATTCATTCATTAAAAATCCTACAATGTGATTTCCTGGATTCTTTCCCCCCATTCTGTCTCTCATAGTCGAAGTGTACCTATGATGAAAATTACAGGCCTCTCTCATCTTCTTAAGTGGGAGAACTTGCACAATTGGTGGCTGACTAAATACTTTTTTGCCCCACTGTACACCGGTGGGTGGTCTGCTCGCCAGCCCAGGGGTCTGGGGCGGAATTCCAAGTTTAATCTCGAAACATGTTCTCGAAACGCGTTCCTGGTCCGTAAAAGTCGCATGAATTCCCGATTTGACTGCTCAGATTGAGGTTGCATTGCAAAAAGTCTGATCTGTATCTGATTATGTATCAAAATCCAAATTGAAAAGGTCAGATTCCATGTGATTTGTGCTGTTCACACTGTCATGAAAAAAAACAGAGCTGAGGCACGTATGAGGAAAAAAAAAATGTATTTGTGCCACTGTGGCCTGCAGTGTGAACGTAGCCTATACACATTAGGGGTTTCTACCCCAGTGTCTTTTTAGGCTTTTAGCTTCCTGTTCTCCTGCAATAAGTTTGGATATCAGTTTCACTGAATACTAATAGCTGTTGGTTCTGTATTACAATTCAAATGAATATTATGGTCTGTCCATTCAGTTATCTTTGTTTACATTGCCTTGATCTTACAAGATAAGATATTTTTTTTCCAAAAGGCCTTAACTTCAAATGCCTACAAGCACTTGAATTCCTAAATACAACCCATGCAATCCCTTGCAACTGATGCCCACACAATACAGCAACCTGTGTTTAGTTTACAATGTTTAACTACAATTTTAGTAACGTCACATTTTATTTTTATTTCTTATCAGACTATGTGGAACCCACCAAACAGTAACGCTGAGCAGTTTGGGCAAGTGAGTGCCAGGATGGAGACGACTCCGGCTCTGGGGAGCGCCAGCATCTCCATATCTCAGCAGCAGGCACCTAAGAAATTTGCCCCCATGGTCGCACCCAAACCCAAATTCAACCCTTACAAACAACCAGGGGATCCTGCTCATGCTGACATTGGAGGTAATTAAATATTTTCTCTCATCAATTTCAACTTGTGTCCCCTCTTATTCAGCACAAACTGAAGTGTCAGTTGCTATAAGAGAAAATTTCAAATTTCTGTTGCGTTGTGTTGAGATATTATAGAAAAAGAGCATTTCTTTTGTTGGACATTCAGAATAGTTAGTTGTTGGATACTGCTGTTTAAAGGCGTAATAGACAACTGTTCAACTTCCCCACTTAGCGTTTCTAAGCGGTATTATTGTTTGCACCACTGTCGCAAAGACAATGTTTTCCTCAGTACCAAGTCCTCTGTGCCAAATGCATAGCTGTCAACCCTCCCATTTTTCTCAGGATTTTCCTGCATTTTTTCCCTTTTTCTTCCGCTGTCCTCTTGTTTTTTTATTTTCCCGGAATTGTAACCTAATCACAGTGGTGATGCAGTGACACATTAATTCTCTTACAGTGATGACCTAACAATGATTGTTCTGCATTGCCTTTCAATGTCTTCTGGTAAGAGTATGTGTTTTTGTGCAAATAAGGAGATTTGTAGAGATATAACAATTCAATTGAGAGACATTATGTGTTTGTCCAATCACCACTTTGGAAAGACGTTTAGCTATCAATTGACTACCCTGACACATTTGGATTTGTTTTATAATCACATAATTCTTTCATTTTCTCGTACAGGTACTCCTCACTTAGCGACCTACCTGTTTAACGACCGTTCGGACTTACAACCAGCTCTCTGACCAGTCCGTAGTGTACTCTGTGTACAATACCACGGCGTCTCAGCATCAAGCATCTCATCGCGCATCACCCTTTATACACTATATTCACTATATTTACTGTATACACTATATATACTATATGCACTATACACTATATACACTATATATACTATATACACTGTAAACACTATATATACTATATACACTGTAAACACTATACTTTATACACTATATATACTATATATACTATATACACTGTATACATCTCATCTCATCACCGTTCTCAGTCTCCGTCTCGTTCCTGCAGTCTGTCAGTATTCACCACACTAGCATTCGCAATGGCCACGCCCCCTTACCGTGAGATAACACGGGTCCTCGCTTATCCACCAATTTGCTTAATGGCCTGGTCCTAGGAACAGAACTCGGTCTTTAAGTGAGGAGTACCTGTATAAATAAATGGTACATGAGGCCTCATGTGGCTGTGCTACCAATCAGATATACTTCAGTTTATCCTAATTATCAGGCTGTGCCTAATGGGAGAGAATAGATAAAAATCAGTCTTAATAACATTGGTTTGACACAGCTTGCCATTAAACATAGTATGTTACTACTGTTTCCTCCTTTTGCCTCCACACATTTACATTGACATTTTTTTCATCATCGTCTACATCTACAACATTTTGTTGGTTACATAAAAATTACTGGATTTTTCCAGTATTTTTTATTTCTTTTTAAACAAAACCTGTCTTTCAATCTGGTTAAGTCATGTACTATATAAGCTCTGTCTGCATATGTTTACAAAAACCCTTCATCCGGTAAGAAAAACCTTCTATTGTGTGAATTGTCGTGTGCACAGTTTCGGTTTATAACTAAACAGCCCTCTTCAGGAAACACCAGATGTGAATTAGTGACATGAGAATTCATGCATGCAGTCACCTGGCAACAGTGGTCAACCTGCTTCAACTACATATTTATATTGACTACCGATTCAAACTGTTTAAATTTAGTCACTTGATTTGTGAAACCTTGGCTTTCCATTTGAACATTACAAAAATCAGAAATCTTAACACTGTGTTATTGGACAAACAATGTTGTTTAATTTTTAAACAAGCTAATTTAATGAGATTAAGCTTACACTTTTCCAGAGATCCTTTGCATTGTTGTTTTCTTGTAGCGGGCAGATTAACCTCACTGATCTTTGCAGAAGA
Source organism: Zeus faber (assembly GCF_960531495.2). Lineage (NCBI taxonomy): Eukaryota > Metazoa > Chordata > Actinopteri > Zeiformes > Zeidae > Zeus > Zeus faber. The sequence goes on along the minus strand of NC_137193.1, from coordinate 54,850,011 downwards.
ATTTTCCTTAACACTTTGCATTTCACATTTTGAAGCAAAATCTCACAAACATGCACAACTGCAAACGTTCATCCTCATCCAAATGCACCTCATAAAAAGATGCAAATCAGAAGAAACCGCTTGACTTAGATGTATGTGCAAAAATAATGTGGTTAATTGAAATGGCTGAAAAATGGGAAGTAGCTTTTTTGTTTGTTTGTTTCTAAAATTACACTGAAAAGCTAAATGGCACCTGCTGTACATCACTTCAGAGCTGCTGTAGTCTTAGTGAAAAGAAAGGTGGTTATTAGATAAGGATATGTTCAAAGTGTCTACAGTGGCAGACAGTTCTTTGGGAAATGATGTAGAGGTGTCAGCACCCGCATCGCAGCTTGTAGCCGCAGACCAGTCATAGTGCCCATGCTGACCCCCGTCTACCGTCGAAAGCGCATGAGTGTTAGAACTTGACCATGGAGCAATGGAAGAAGCCTGGTCTGATGAATCACGTTTTTTCTACATCATGTACACGGGACACCTTCAGAGGTCTTGTGGAGTCCATGCCTCCACGGGTCAGAGCTGTTTTGGCGGCCCCAGGGGGAGCTACATATATTATGTATGAGGATATTATACAATATTAGTCGTTATTAGTTGTGGTTTTATTGTTGTGACTGATCCGTGTACATAATACTGTACTTGCCATCTGTGGAATGGTTCTATCAATTTTTGTCATTTTACAATTTACTAGGTTTTTACAGTCAGACAGATTCACCCAAATATTCAAGTACAGCGATGTATCGTTCCACCAAAATAGAGAGAAGATGCTCCATGGCCTGGAGGTATGGTGTACATGTGGTATTACCCATATCTTTCTACCTAACCCCAACACCCCCTGAGAGCCCTAGAGTTCCAAAACATAGGAAACAGTTAAAATTGAAATTCAGCAAAGCAGAGAGTGCAACTCGGGTCAAAAACATTGTTGTCTACAGGGGGTTGTGGGATATATTTTCGCCATCATTTCTTACTTTTACCTGCCTTTCACTCCAGATGGTAATTTTTCCCTTTTTTTTTCCATCAATTATTAAGTATTTCCTTTTAACTTTTAGTGTCCTTAATCATTGATTGTGTTTTGCCCTCAACCGAAGACTCTAATAACAATAAATAAATAGATATATAAATGTATAGATAAATATACCAGTCACAACAACGAGTGCTGAACTGGTATTCACCTTAACCACCTAATTATTGCAATCTTTAAACAATTTATATAACTTCAATATGTATGTGGAAAAGGAGCTGCTAAAATAGACACCTGCATTCAGTGACCTAGATACCTCAAGTCAAGGCCTTTAGTACAACCTACTCCTGTATTTAATATACTGTATATTGGTTTATATATTTATTTATTAACAGAATGGACAATTAGACATAATAGTAGTTATATTACAGAATATACACTTGTAATGCCTTATCATGAAAGTGGGTGACATGATTTGAAGTAAATTATTATAAGTTACCCAATTTATTTATCACTAAGGGAGAACATCTGCTGCTAATGGGTCCTTTTTTGTACTGGACACTACAAATATCACAAATGCATTGCTCTGGCTCCTTTATGGCCCTTCCTCAATATGACAATACAGTACTTTGTTTTTACAGAAATGATGATTTCACTTTCACCCCTTTTTACTGTGCCTTTTTTTAACTTTTTTTTTTTCATCGCTTGGTGCCATTTGGAAGCCAAGCACCTTGCAGCTTGTATTTTAACAAAATAATATTTTCATACGCAGCCAAACAGTCTCACAAGATTTACTCCATCATTATGGCCTTGTAATCTCCAAAAATTATTTTGCAACATTTAATCCAGACACACCCCTGCTATGTGTTAGTTCTCTTTTGACAAGGCATTAAGAGGATTAAAGAAGACAATAATGTTGGGGTTGAGTGGGGCAGGCGTAGGCTACTAATGCCCAAAATCTTGAAAGAATTTTATTTTATTCCAAATTCTCCTTCTAATTGCATTCATTTCTATCGCAAAACCAAGAACCAATGACAATGACGGTGCGTTATTTAATTTAACTGTTAATGTTCCTCGGGGTATAAGTTACATACTGTGTATTATTTTAAAAGCCGTTTACAATGCTGCCACTTCCTGTGTCAACGATTGCATATAATAAGTCAACTTTCTATGTTGACTTTAAATATTTAGAAACATTAAATTGAGGTCAAGGGGCCTTGTGGAAAGAAAAGTACACGAGTGGGTGGAAACAATGTGAAAACATCTACTTTATCTTTTTTAATGGAGACGGAGCATGTATTCAATAACCTGGTGGCTACCATTGATTATTTTCATAGTAACTGCAGCATTATCATACTCTTTTGCTATGGAACAATTGAATTAATTTAGAATGTATATATTTGTATTAATTTTGAGAGCAGGCTGTAGCATTATCTTTCACTAATGCAACAACTGTCACTCCATTTAGTAGTCACTGTCATTGGTTGCTGTCAGCGAACATAAGGGCAACTCCAGACATCTTATCAGTGGATAAGGCGTATTTATCAACAGATTATCAGGGTTTCCTTTTTTGAAATTTGTTTTATATCAAATGTAAGGACAGTCTGATGTGAAATGAAGGATTAGCATAAAAAAAATTAAGGACAACACAATTTGGCACAGCGCCTCGCCATCCTTTGTCAATCTGGGGCCTGCATCAGGGGCCGAAAAGGCGGCAGAAAGTGTGTTTACAGGACGGACAAAGAGGCCAGTGTGGGGAGGGGGTCAGTGTCAATTCTGTAGTATCCCCTTCAAGACTCTTTGAAGAACCTTCCCTTATTTGAGTCCCAGCAGGAGGTAATAAAAGCGGAAAAGTCTCAGACGGAGACATTTCACTTACAAATCCTTACATAGGATCAGATTGTAGATGCTCTAAGGCTTTAAGATGATCTTATATGTAATAAAAAGGTCAAATATTGCGATGAATTTATGTAAATGTAAAGTGCAATGACAAGGAGCAAATGGTCCATTGATCGTTGACATAGTAAGTCTGTTGCTAAAACCTCCCAAGTTTGTAGTCTTTTGCTAACACATTTGCTCGAAAATATGTTATCAAATATGTTAGTTTTATTGAGAGCAGTTTACAAGGCTCATTCGTCACTCTAGATGTTAAGTCAGGTTGGGAGCATAACTGCCGTCATTGCCCATTCTTCCCATTGCACACTTCAATGGACACTTTGCTAAAAATGTCACCATTTCTGTTTGTTCACCTGTCCCAAGAATTGATAACATTTTTTCATCCTCATTCAAAAAGTGTGGCTATGTTTGCGACGTAAACACATTCACGTTCAACTGGTGAATCGAACATTTCTTGGTCAAACACATGTGGTGAAATGCATCTGAATCTCTGACCTACAAAATGAACACATCAGAGGCAAGCCATATCCTTAAGGTGTTTACACGCCACAGTCAACCGAAAGATGATCACATAACCTAATACAGTGTTCACATGCTATTTACAATATTCAAAATATTGCCTTTGATAAAATAATAAAATCGGAACTTCAGCATGCATGTAAACGCACTGAGTGATATCCCCTGCAAAGCGGATGTTGGATTTCTATGCAGAGATCTAGACAAAAGTCGCCGGCTAATAAGTATGAACACAGTGCTTTCTGGGACATCTGCAGGTTTGTGTAAATTACCTTGAAGAAGAGCGTGAAAACGAATGAACATGATCTAAGTCGTCCTCCCCAGTATTTGGACTGTTTTGTTAATGTGTTTGTTTTACGGTCTTTTTTTGTTTTATGAAATTAAAACAATAAATGTGTGTGTGTGTGTATATATATATATATATATATATATATATATATATTGTTTTTTATTGTTTTATATACATTTATTGTTTTAATATATATATATATTTTACAATATTGCTCCTCATCAAGCTTGCAACACAGTGATTATTTATTATTATTATTATTATTATTTTTATTATTTTTTATTTTTTATTCAGTTAACTGAAACACTAACTAGTTAGGAAGTGTAACAAGTAGCATTGAAGGTTATTAATAACAATAATACAAATAATAACCTTGAATAACTAATTCAAGGTTTTTTTGTTTGGAGATTACAGTATAATTCACATTTGTAATTGATCAACTCTTCAATAATTGAAATTTTAATTCATGCTGGGTTGGTTCTAAGTTTTAGCTAGGTTCAATACATTTTAGAAAAGCTGTGTTTTGAGATTCAACTTTTCACACTATAATATACCAGTAATCCACTTATTGTTTGCTCAGAGCAATATCAAAGTGTAGAACATCTGCATAAGCTGTTTTTATTCCTCCCTGCTTGATTGCCCACAAGTAAACTGACTACCGGTTGTTATGATGGCGTTCCAGCACGGTCGTCACCAGGAGAATTTACAGGAAACCCACCAATGAGAGACTCAGTGTCCCAATAGAAACCACAGGCTTACGCTGTGAGCGCATACAAAGGCCACTTTTATGTAAGTTGAGCAACAGACCGTAACTGGATATTGTACTTTGTGTGTAAATTATACAAGTTCTGATCCTTTAGATATTTTTATTTGTTTTAAAGTGTCTATAGTGCAAGTTTTGAACTAGGGATGGGTCAGAACAAAAATAAACATTAATCGCCAATAATCTTTTTCTTTTTTTTTTGTTTTCCCTTTTAGAGCAATGACTTTTGTAAGGTTGTTTTAACTCAAAGATAAGTCATATTTTATCACGTAAAAAGTATTTTGGCGACAAACAAATACTACATATTACTACTTATACAAATAGTTACATACATATACTTTGTTAGTGAAAATTACTGAGTGGAACCTGTGATGCAGTTTGAGGTTCTGTAGAACTCAGTTTTACCCCATCAATAGGGAAATCGACCACATTCGGCAATTTCTGATCCTATCGGCAAAACCCGAATTAAACCCGAAAACCCGATTATTCACTCATACTGTACCACCCAGCAACTATTCACTCATGAAAAATATTGATGTTTTGCACATCCCTTTGCATATTCAACAATCATTGTATTTTGAGTTGATAATTAAACATGATCATGTACTTCAAATAGAATTTTGTAATTAGTATTTTATTTTGGCAACGGGAGGATAATTTTGTAATCATGGAAAACCGAAGGGTGTCGCCTACGCTGCCCTCTGACCTTCAAAGTTTGGAATAACCACCTCTCCTTATGTTACCGTATATTCCCTACATGCCAGAGGGCATGCCGGCTCGGAGGGTTCCCGTTTTGAAACTCTGCTTTGCTGAGTGCACACGTCAGTGGCGGCCGTCGGTATGATGCTCAAATTCCTGGACTTTCTGCTGAAGAGGCTTCCCTTACATCTTACCGTTTGTCAACGAGAAATGACAGTCATCCTGTCCTTCTGTTTAGCCGGAGATGAATCATCAGTAAACCTTACTTTAGGATTTCCGAGGCACAGATTGGTCATTCGATTTTTCAGAAAGTCGTTTAAATAAAAATCTTATTTAGATTCCTAAACCCTTCGACATTATATATTATTTTCCTTTCCTTCTGCAGGCCCTTTATGCAATAATGTTATCTGTCTTTTATTCTGGTAAATCTTAAACTCCACTTCGTATCCCCCAAGAATGCTACTTAAACCGTCTGAAGCCAATTTGGTCTGCTCCTTTACACTTTAAAACAACTATATCTCCAAAGACCTCAAATCTATCCCTCGCATTTTCAACCGAACAAAGTCATAAATCACTCTTCTATACATATCACTGCTAATTAAGAGCAGGGCTCAGCTGCTCTCCTCCCACGGAAGGTGGAATAAAACTGCTCCATAATTATGTCCATACAATGTGCTCTTAGCTTCTGTGCCGCAGCACATTTGGAATCAGCCCCGTGGTGATAAAACACGCCAAATGACACCGGGGTCTGAGAACACTTTAGTCATATTTTTGTCTGGAAGGGATTATAGGATTTTGCCACTGAATATGAATGAAATATGCAATTATTTTACCCTTTCTCAATAGCATTTCTGTTATGAGCTAAGGGTTTATTTTAACTGCAGACATCCTCATCAGATGACATATTTGAATGAGGTATAAAATCACCTTTGTTGTCAAAAGGACTTTGTTTAATGGGCTGGGTCGTAACATAAGTTGTGTTGCTTGAGGCTCTAACGCTGCCCGAGATAGAGCTGTCAGCGTGGCATGACGTATATGGATTGGGTTCGGGGTTTGTCACATGCACGTGGACCCTACACCTATTTCTGTTTACTGCAGTGAGCAAAGATGCTGTTGGAGATCAGCAACTTATGTTTTAAGTAATGAATCAAGTTTAGATGGGGGGAGTTTCTGTGTGCCATGCATCCAAACACACAGGCAAACAACGTGTTTCTTTTTTATGATGGGAGTGAAGCGAGTCCTTTTGTTTTGAGCTACTTTGTCGTCTCCTTTGCTTTTTATGGTGCTTTCTTTTTGTCTTTTTTGTTTTCTTTCCCCTTTGCTGAACTTTTCCGATGGATGAGATGAAACGGTCGCTTTGTGTGCCAAGCTTCCTGAAGGACAGATGAAATACGCTTTCACGTATTTAGAATTCAGATTATGATGTGCAAATGTAAATAATGTGAACATATGCTTAATACTTGGTGTGCGTGCAATCCTCTTCCCTCCTAAAAATCTTCTAATCTACAGCAATTGCACTATAGAACACGTTTCTTGAGGAACATGCTTTTTTTTAAATTGTGTGATAGATATCTTTTGTCAAACCAATTGTGTTAATCACAGAAGTATAACAAATATTGCCATTATAAACTAAGGTAAAAACAACCATTTTACAACATTAAAGGCCCTATCATAAAAATGCTGGGTGTATATAAATATTCCTTTTTAAAAGCTGTTTAATCCTTCCCAGTTTGATCCATTTATAACCCTTTATCATCCTCCTAACAACATTTTAGTTCCTGATCACTAATTATACTTCTTATGGCCTCTCAAATAACTCAAATTACTGATTAGGATGCCTTGTTCACCGAGCAGCTACTTAAAAGTAATTGCTCAATAAAGACAGGGGAAGTTGTCATGTTAAGTAGATGTTCCTGCTGCTTCTCTCATTACTTCTCACTTGGAGCCTCCGTCTCCCTATCGTTGCAAATGGAGCCGGCTTCATTCACGGCACAGAAGCTGTTCCCACTCAGTTTGGCTCATGATGTTTTAGCCCACCTAAGCGCTGCTCAAAAGATGGAACAAAAAGATCCTGTGCCAGCCATGTTGAAATCGGTGAAATTGTCCCGGCATTTATACTTTTAGTTTTTATTTAAGTAAAAATCTAGGTGCCTCTTCTCGTCTTAATGCTGGCCGGGACAGAAATTGATTACTGGGGTGCTAATTAGGGGCAAGTTTTCCTTGGAAGTGCGATAGTGTGATATTGTGAAACAAATTACAGTTTTATGAGTTCCCTTGGAACACAGCATCACTTCCTGCCGTCTCTCGACCCGATACAAACCTGTAGCGCTTCCAAATCCACCACCAACCAGAGAGCCGTGTCCGTGTCGTCTAGCGTTATACCAGAGAACGAGTTCACTAGTTAAACTTTTGCGGATGGCGTCATTCTCTCGGACAGATAAAAAAAAATTGAAATAAAATGCTAAAATGGGGCACCAAATATACTTGGTCGGCCCCCGCAATGTCTATGTCTATGTGTGGATGATACTATACCTCCAAAGTTACTTGAATCTGTGCGATTGAAATGCACAGCTACTGTAAAGCTCTGCTTGGCCATTTTTTTTCATTCACATTTTCCCCCTCGGTGCATTCAACAAGCTACGTTGCTCAACTCCCCGCCACTCCAGATAACCGTACAGAGCACGCTTTAAATACGGTGATGCTTTCACACCGACGATGAATTAACTCATTGAGACATCCGCGCTCGGATCAAGACCCGCTTCCTATGCTGCTTAAACCTTTTATAGATACTTATTGACCCTTCACCTCCAACTTCCTTCTCGCTGCTCCACATACAGTACATTACTGCACGAGCTCCTCAATAAATCATGCATCTCTGAAACTTTTACGACTTTCGTGTTTCCTGAAATGATGAGTCCAAAACAACTCTGATGTTAGAGAGAGATGTACACAAAATCGAACGTTTTAATTTAGTCTCAGCCGCAACTTACAAGCAACTCGTAATATGGCAAACACGAGGAGGGGGAGGGGGGATGGATGGGGTAGAGTCTTAGGCGAGCTGGTTTTTCTTTTTCTTTTCCCGGAGGTTTAGGAGGAGTTGTTGCTCCGTGTTTCAGCGGAGGTCACAAGGTTATTATATAAACAATTTACACAGTGTCTCCCGGTGCTCCAATAAAATGAGTAATGCCGTATTCCGACGTGTCCTGTTTTAAGGTAACCGCGCTCCGCTGTTGCTTTTTCTCTTTTCTTTTTATTTTTTTCCCCTGATCCTTATTTTTTCTTTTTTATGATGCATCCAAGCAGCCCGTTTAATTAATTTAGTCAACAAACTTGGATAAACTACAATGACGACATCAATTAAATTCTAATGAAAACTGATAAAAGCTGTGGTGGGCAAATAGAATTTCTGAACAGGACTCGTCAAAGTCTCTGCGTTGGAACAAATTCCCATTACGTTTCATAAAAGCCTTTAATTTGCAAAGCTCATGTTTGGTTTGGTGCTTAGAAGTACACGGTCAAATTATTCAATCTTAAGTCCTGTGCTGAGAGAAGCCAAATCAGAATCTAATTTGGCAAGTAACTCCTGATCCTGTCGGAAACATGTGGTTGGATGCAATCCTTGGATTAGTGCGGACTTTAGAACTCCGAATTTGGCTTGATTCTCCTCTCCTGGCGGAACAAACACCCAATCGAACTCATTTGTAACACGACATTTACATTTCCAATCTCAGGGAAAAAAAACAAAACCCACATGCTTAGTCCAGATTAGAACCTTTTAGTTAACCAAATTGCTGCAATTATGTGCATTAATCCATTGGTGTGCAATGATAAGTCTTCATTTGCCCCTCTCTCTCTCTCTCTCTCTCTCTCTCTCCCTTCTCTGTTTGGTGATGGTCTCATGTATTAATTTCACACCCCGTTTTGATTTTACACTTAATAAAAAAGAACATTACCCTTGAACTCACTCTAAATGTAGTAAGTTTATTCTCACAAACAAACAATACTATCGTCAATTTGAATGGTACTTTTGAGAAAAAAAAAAAGAATGCAAATATTTATCTGTGTGTGCGTGCATCTGTGTCTGTATCCATGTAGACTACCCTCCCCCGCCGCCACCAGCGGGAGAGATGAGCGGTCTCCCATCATCCCCTGAATCCTTCCTCCCTCCTCCACCCGTGACCTCCTATGAATATCAGGTGAGACATTAATGTAAAACTGTTTCTTTTTGTTGGGACTCGCGCTCAGTGAAAACAGACAAGTCACGAGAGTCCAGTGAACGAGCAACGCTTTCTGTACATCGAAAACTCGATGACAATGTGACTCGATTCTGCGTCCCCTTGTTTAGTTAAATTCAGGAGCAGCCCTGCTCGAGGGAACGTAGAAGGCTGACACCTTCCGGTAGGCCCCCCTTACTTTCTCTATAGGGCTAGTCATAATTTCCAGTGGCCCCATGGGATATCTGTTAGTGACCTTGTTTGAGTGCCTGACAGTACTTGAGTGCCGGCGTAATAGTCATGTGCACTTTAGATTTCTTTGTTCAGCGCAAACCATTCAAGTGTTGCTTTTTATCCAGCTAGTTTTACAGCCTAGGGATGAACTTTAGAATTGTATTTTTTATTTTTTTTTAATATATAATAGAGGCTGCACAAGTCACAAAATGTCTGCATTTCCAAATTCACCTGCTCTACCCAAAGATGCGTTTAGAACTCATTGGTTGAACGTGTATCCAAGGCTGTCACTTGACAGCGGCTTTAATGAGAACAAAAACATTTATAAAATGGTTGAAACTAGGAATTCACACTGTTAATGGCACATATTAGGTTTCTTCTTACCATTAAAAAAAAAAGATGACTAAAAGTTCTGGCTGGACTTTTGGGGGAATGAAAAGTCTAATACTGAGCGAATTGGACTTCACTCTCTTAACTGTGAAAATTCTCAACATCTTTGATGAATGAAAATACATTGTTAAATCATTTCTGTTTAGATGGAGAAGTAAGAAGAGGAAGGGGTTTGAGTGTGCACGCGAACATGAATAATCACATGAATAATAAAAAACAGACATCTACGTTTCCTGTCGTTGAACATGCCGACGCACTGTAAATAGAGATGCAAATATTAAAAGAGCTTCATAGTTCCCTTTCACACTTTCCTTTAAGTTGCCTTGTTATAGTCTTGACTAATATAAAAAAGCTACGTGACGCGCATCAAAAACTGGCGAGGCTTCAGACATAGACTTATATAAGTCATTACTTTAAAATGTACTTTGGTGTTTCCATCGCCAACTTTTGTCCCCCCTTTTGTGTTGGCTTTAGATCTACCCTGGGAATGGAACTTAATTTCTTAATAAGCCTTCAGTATCTTAATTACGTGTCCTGCGGCCGGTTTAGACCTCTCCAATTGTACTGTAGGCCTTCCAGTGAAATGAACTGATTTCCAATCGAAAATGTCTTTTGTACCTTCGTCCTTGCGCATCAATAGGGAAATGACTCACTTAAGGAATAAATCAATGAAATAAATTGTACTTTCTCTCCCCGATTTCAAGAAAACCCCATTTTTGTCATAACGTGCACGTCAACTGAAGTGGTTGGGGTGAAGCTGTTAGTTTTGTAATCACAGGTTACAGAATTATATTTAAAGCTGTTGTCCAGTTGAGAGCGTGTCACGATGATATGCAGTTCAGTCTCGCTCGTGTTGTGCTTTGTTTACCCCACTCAGGATTGCCTTAGATGTTTTAAGCAGCAGCTCTGCTGAAAATGGAGGCAAACCCTGTCTATAATGGGTTGTGACAGGTAATCCAAACACATAACATTAGAATAAGAAGCAGTCACTGATCCAGCCAGCTCAAAAGCCCCCTCAGGCAGTTGCAAGCAGTCTTCTTGCAGTTGCAGCATAGTTCAGGAGACTTAAAATATATCGGTGTATAGAGAAATTCCCTGCAACTTTAGGCGTAGAAAACGTGTCACCGGTGGTCACGTTATCGATGCTGATATTTCTGTTGTTTTTTGCGAAGGCATTTTTGAGCACTTCAAAATTCTGTAGTCATTTTGGAGGTCAACCCCTCCTCCACATGCATTTGTACCATAAGACAATTAAAATAAATCTACGGATTTCATTACCCATGTCCTATGTTCAATAACCAAAACACAGAAAGCAAATACGTTTTAAGGGGTTCTTTATTTTAAATACTGTCAGAACAGAAACTGATGAATAATGCACGGAGAATAATCTACTTTAAATCCAAATGTGGTGCTTAGCAGGAGGTGAATAGTGCACTGCATTAGGATAGTCAGACAATACGGCTCTCCTTATTTATCACCCTGCACTTTTCGCAGAGTGAGGCTCTGTGCTGGATGTGGGGCTTTCAAGAGAATTGTCTGAGGTCAAAGGGAAACACGCTCTCAGAAATTGTAATATACCTGTAAGTTCTGTGAAAGGAAGGCTCGGATGGAGGGGAGGACTGACTGCATCGGTACAGCACCGTCACTGTCGTCCATCTTCATCGACAAATATCTTGGAACTTGCACGAGTCCACTCACAGATGGTGCACACGTGACGTTGGGTTTCAGATGAAGGGACCGGAGAAGACACTGGAGGAGAGGCGCTCCAGCCTGGACGCCGAGATCGACTCCCTCACCAGCATCCTGGCCGACCTTGAGAGCAGCTCGCCCTACAAGCCCCGCGCCACACAGGTAGCCGTCCACACTAAACCATGGAGCTCCACTCACAACGTCATTCCCAGGCACATTAGTTATTTGAAAAAAAGAACATGGGTTGTTTGGAAAGACTGATGCATCTGCTACGATTGAAACGATTGGGGACAGGCAACGAGCATACGGTATCATTTGTGATGGGTGAAACTCTTGAGAAAATACAGCAAATTGGGTCCCTGCCGCAATCACTACATGTTTTACTTTGTAAAACACACATTAATAACCAAAGAGTCTTGACCTATATCATTAATCGATATTAAGAACAACTTCAAAAAGTCAAAGCCTTGGGCAGTTAACTAAATTGTTTGACACACAATGAATGTAGGACAGGCTTATAAAAAACCTAACCAATTGTGTTTGGAGTAGAATAGCTCTCAGGGACTTTCGGCACCACACAGATTGTGTCTCCTCAGAGATATTAAAGCAATAAAATCGGAGAGAACATTCTATAGGACGACTGTGAATTAAATGTTTCTAAGCATCACTAATGTGCTCAAATTTGAATGCAGAAGAATTCAAATGGTATAATAGACAGAACACAGTGTATGACCGATGAGACAAACTTTGATTTCTTTCTATGACCCGATCTTGGGCATGACCACAAATGAGAATGTGCGGCATGCTTTAATTTCCCAATTGTAGTGGCAATAAATTCCCTAAAAAAATGTACAGTGACCTACAGCCGTCCACTCACCCTTCAATTTTTGATGTTCGATCGACCTAATTTAACTCTTCAAGACATTCTGGAGACTTGTATAAGAGGCATCTGAATGTGAGGGACATACTGTTATTTTATTTTAATTTTTTCTTAAGCCACCCATCTCAGGGTTCCAGACGAACTTTTTTTTATTTTTTGGTACAATATGGTATTAACCTTGCATGCTGATGAATGAAAGCACAGGCAGCGAGAGTGCAGGTAGGGAGAGGCCGGCTGAGTCACTGAAGAAGAAAAATAAGTACTTTCAACCACAATGACTAACACAGAGATTCCTGTGCTGGAGGGGCACCAAAACAGCCTAATAACCACAAAGAAAAATGTTGGCCTTGAAAGCCCAAATTTGGTGGCCTCTGGCAAGTTCTAATGTCTCTATTTCATCATATACACTGATCTTAATTATTGAGTATTTTAATGAGTTTACCTACTTGATCTATGAAACATGTAGAGAATTATTGTAAAGGAGAATTAGGCTTCTTGTGCATTTTATCCCATACAGTCTGTAAATAGCTATTAATATTTCAAACCACGCTTATTCTTGACGGATCAGCACTTTTGTTATTAAGAATCATTAGACCTTATTTATTATTTTTTATTTATTGACACCTTCACTGTAAGGTTTATCAAGAAATGCTTCAACGATAGTTAATGTATTGTTTTACCAGAAACATGAATGCAATTTTATTCAAAATAAATAATCAAGGTTTTTTAAAAGGGAACATGATACGTAATTCATTCATTTGTTGATTCATTTGGCCCATAAATGTCTGTGTGGCGTGTATGGAGAATGCAGCGCTCACGGTAGACGACTCTACGCTCTCTACTCGGCAGGACAGTGGGATACACACACACACACACACACACACACACACACACACACACACACACACACACACACACACACACACACACACACACACACACACACACACACACACACACACACACACACACACACACACACACACACACACACACTCTCACTCACTCATACGGAGAATGTGGGGGCAGGACTGATACAGACAGACAGGGACGTTTCTCTATCCTTATGCTCGCATGGTTTTGAAGCGGAGGCTAGAAGTGGTAAATGTACACGCATCACGAAGCGCAACTTGTTCATCATGTTTTAATGTACAATTTTATTACAGTCAAAAATTAATATACTAAAGTAGATAGCTGTTTGACCGGCAGCTGGCACTTATGGAAAGCTGCTCTCGCACGAATGCAACCACGTTAAATTTTGAACTCACACACTCTCAAAAAATGATTGCGGACTGGAGCCCTGCATCTGTTGCTCTGGCTATGTGCTTTGGTTTTTTTCTGAACTTCCTTCCCAGTATTGCAGCAGTGATTCTTCAGAAATATTTGTCCTTATTTTCCTCGATTCATTCTTTCCCCCGTAACTTGGCCCATGCTCCGGTCCCTGATGAGAAACACCTTTATAGCAGTTGGCTGACGCCACCATGTTTTCCCATTAAAGAGCTGGAATGGGCTTTTGCCAAAAAAATAAAGAGCAACTTTCATATCGCCAAAAAGTTTTGTTTTTTCTTTCATCACACAAAATTATTTTGACTGTTTGTTTTAAAATGTTGTTGTTGTTGTGTCTTTTGTAATTTAAAAGAATATAAATAGAAATCCTTAAAACACATTACTTCTCGTTTGACATATTATGTCAACCAAGAATGAATGTGTTTTAAGGATTTCTTTCCACATTGCCACTCTTAGATGGAGGATTTGGCAAAAACAATAGCATCTGGTTGTACAGAGTAGGCTGGATAGTACATTTGTTTCATCAATAATTGGTTGCCAAACCCATCAAAGCTTACATTGAGTTCTACACATTCTCCTATCATCATGTCATCTTTGCCCTTTAAGTATTAGCTTTGTGTTTTTTTTGTTATCAAATTGAAAATTGCTTTATTTTACTGAGAAACATAAATGTCAAGGTGTACATACTATATTAGTACTGGCGATTGACTTGCTACTACTATGGCTCATCCAAATGAATATCAATTCATGTATATACACTTCTTGGTGTTTGCGGTTTATCCTTCTTAGCACTCAAAACACTGTGAACAAAGGTGCTTATTTTCAAAATACTTGTATGCGCCTCACATACTGTGGTTTGTGATGATCAAGTCTCAGGGTTTGCATGGGGTAACCCCAGCCCCGTGTGGAGTTTTTGTTGTCTACACCCATTGGTTAAGAAATTACAAACTCTTTGGAGAGAAAGCGAGAGGGATGTGGACGTTAATTCACAAAGTAATATATTACACCCTACAGTGGACAGATAGATGTACATGGGAGAAGTGTTAAGGATGTAGCACACAAGGATGGAATAACCAAATTGCATGTGGTATATACAATTTTAAAGATGAATCTAAATACTAATGTTAATATCTATTTTGTTATTTTTAAGATATCTTGTGAAAATGTTGTGTTTATATGTATCATATAAGAAAGATACTGGTGTCTATCAGTCTTAAATATCCCCAAATCACCCAAATGTATTCTCTGTCCATACTTAGGTTCAAGAAAAGCATATACTCGTGCTCAGTGGCAACTGATTTTTAAAGTTTAGGACTCTGAATAGGTATTGGAATTGGAAAAAGTGATATGGTCCAACCCTCCCCTGAGCTTACGCTTGTCTATAGGCACAGAAAATGTTCCGCTCCTATTTAGGACCATGTTGATTTAACTACTGGGGTCATCCCAGATGACCAGGCATCCACTCCATCTTCTGCTGCTCCCATTTCCCTCAGCTTGAGGGTGGCATGATCACTTGGCATAGCTCCGACGTGCTTACCGGGGTCATTGTATTCACTTACACTTCGTCCCTTTAGAGCAGGTACGTGAGTGTGCAGAGTGTGTGATTTAGACTGTCTGAAACCTCTCGGGTTTGTTCAATGCTGTTTCATTAGGCCTCCAGGTGGAATAAAGCCAGAGAGGAGCTCTGGTTACTGTCGCATATACATCTGTTACGGCTACGCTACCATTCATTCTCCGGAGGACCATGTCGGTCTTGATTCAATGTAGTGGCACATCTACATGTGAAAGCAACCGCAAAGCTAGATTTACAGCTCTCTTTAAAAAAAAAAAAAAAAAGAAACAAACAAAAAAAAAATGCAGTAGTCATGCATCTAGAAATTGCCCGTCTGGGATAAAGGAAGCTCAGGATTGTACTGTAGATACTGTACACATACACACTCAGAGACATGCACATATAGGCAAACGTTTTTTTTAGGCGTCATCAACTATGTGCAGGGTCAATTGTCCTAAATAAAATATAGAATAAGTGCACATATCTTTCTAAAAAAAAAATGTAAGAAGGACACATTAGTGAAGGAGTCTGAAAGCTTTTGTCAATATCATTTGAAAAATTAATGTGTACCTGTGCAGCTCTATGGCAGTCCAACCTGCGACTTCACTAGCCAATGTATGGCGATCTCAGTCATTTCTTGTTGGGGTCACTTGGTGTTTATTTATATCACCATTTTACCTGCCACGAGCCATTAGGACTTGTGAGCTTGAGAGTTCTATTTTACTTGCACCACCTGTGTCACCAGAAACTGTTCTTACATTTATTAGCAAGTGTCATTTGTTTCTGTGATGTTCTGTGACAGCTCGTACATTCCTAATTTTGCAGGAAACGCTTTCAGTTTTTTTTGTTTTCTTTTTAAATTTTTTAAATTTCATGCCACAGCAGTATCTTGGTTCTCTGTGGCTCAGCCTTCTGTCGGCTGCCGGTGATACAGTATCTCTCCACATTGAAAAGATTTAGCTCTCTGTTTGTTTACTTTGCAGTGATACCATCCTATTTACACACACACACACACACACACACACACACACACACACACACACACACACACACACACACACACGTATACACACTACAATATTTCTATATATTATTGCACACACACACACGTATATGCACACTATAATATATCTATATATTATTACACACACACACACACACACACACACACACACACACACACACACACACACACACACACAGCTATTGCTTTCTATCTTCCGCTGAGGTTGAATCTATCTGATTTAACTCGGGTTGACCTTTTCCTCATATCCAGCTGCTCCTGTCAGTTGTTTCAGGGCTTCTATCGATGCATTATTCTACAACACAACGCTTGTGTCTGGTGTAATGGGCCAGGTTTCACAGCCCAGCACTGGCACAGCTGCTGCCTTGTAATCTTTCAGTTGTTCAAGCAAAGGGTAACGAGTTGCCTCCATTTACGACTGCCCAAAGTTGCAGAGGTGTCTCTCCGAAATGAATAGGTTACTATCGGGGCTCGCTCTCACAAGCTCCTGTGCGTGGAAGGTCCCCTCTCCTATGTAGCGTTGGAGGGGAAACGGGAGCTTCCATGAGCTCGGGTCCCAGATTAAATCAAGACATTGTTGCTGATTCATTCTCAGTAGCATTCCTGCAAACATTCAGGCAGCACCGATGGTTCACAGACATCAAAACAATTTTGTTTGCTTTAGTTGCTGTTCTTCCTGGCATAGCAGTGGTTTAATCACACGTGATCATTATGTAATTCCCATTTTCTCTCTCCCCAATTCCTCCCTTGGTGCCATTTGTCATTTGACACAGTTAAATGAGTTTGTGTCGCAATTGTTTTAAGTAGTCCTACAACAGCAAATATTAAGTGAACCCTTCTAATGGTGTTACGCACTTTTCTACTAAACTGTGCAACATTAATTCATACCCCCCCGTCCATATTGTCTTCTGCCTTTTTCTTGCCGTTTGGAATATGATTTTAGTTTGCTGTAGCAGGAACAATGGATGCCTCTAATGGTCATGTAATTGTCTTTTTTTTTTTTTTCTTCATTCTTGTTGTTTTTATACTTGGTAAGGGTTTGGGTTAAGTCTAAGATTATGCCACACAGACACAAAAATTCTCCCATTGTTAAATTTTTTTGCGAACCTCATCGTCCCCCGCTGCAAGTCTGTCATGATGATGGGAGAAGAGACAAGAGCGAGATCCATGCCCAACTAGCACCGCTAATGTGCAGTGCAGGCCTGTCCAAGCACATCATATCTGTTGTGGGGAGTTAACAAGATAGCCCAGATACGTGTCAAAACAGAGCACCCGTCAAGCGCCAAGGCAGTGGCACTGCTTTCGCAGAGGACCAAAGGAGAGGGAGACTGTCATGACCTCTCATAACATACTGAACTCTCCTTGCCGTTTTCTAGTAATCGTAACACAGAAGTCATCACCACGGCACCTACAAAGAAGCTCAGCCCACTTTCAACTCTGGCTACATTACAAAAAAAAAAACGAGACTTCCTTTTTCTGTTTAGGTTCAGTAAAATTGTGTCATCGTTTACTACAGACGTAGACCTGTATCACGCTTCTGCTCGAAAGTGGAGAACTGAAATGGCCAATGGTGAATTATAAAAGAAGGCTTTTTGAACCATTTAGAAGAATAAATGTTGAATTAATAGAACATAAATAAAATAATAATAATAATAATAATAATAATAATAATAATAATAGAACATAAATGATTAAAAGAAAATAAATAATAGCATCACATAAGCAGAACATAGTAGAACATAAATAATAATTAATTTTCACACTCTGGGAAGGGTTATATCAGACACTGCTTTGCCTTTCGTACATCCAAATGCCAACTTAAATGACCATTATAGTATTTAACCATTTTTTATTATTTTTGAAAGGAAAAAAACATAATAACATCCATTCGTCTATGTCACACAAAGAGAATGGTTAGTGTGCCAGTCACTGAGCAATCTGTTAAGAGACAGGGGTTGGCCAATTACATAAATGATTTTCTCCCGTATCTTCATTAGAAGGCAGCTTTAGTAACACTTGAAATCCCATATTGAATTGGGCTATGGCTTTATTCGATTTAGGCATTAACGGCCGTCACTATGGTGTAAGTAACTTTTGGAAAACCATGTGTTAGGGAAATGGATGCCAGAGGGGATGCCTTATCTCTTCCTCTCTTTCACACTCTTTCTCCCTCTCTCATCTTAACTCTGTTCATCATAGCAAATATTATACCTTCTTAAGAATAGAGTGCACAGTCCTTGCTTGCGTTCGGGTCGCTGATGTCATCAGTGCTGTCTCTACTCCTTTGAGTCACCGGCAGATTCTTTGCATAGGTTCAGCTGCAGGATTTGCGCATGCTGTACCTCATCACATTTTGTGTGACAGGAATTGTCCACCAGAATAGTTAATGTCCACACCCAGAGCAACCACTTGATAATATACCATTTCAGTATCCAGTAAATACAGCTGCTCTAAAGTTGTACTGGCAGGTAATTGTACTCTGTTTTACATAAAAAAATATGTCACTATAAAAAAAGTTAATTCTACAATGTCTTCCAAAGATTTCATGTTTGGCTCGCCACAAGAAAAAAGTGGCGTGTGAGGTAGTTCCCGAATCCCAAGCCCAATATGCAGGTAGCTGTAGGTGCATCAGCCTCGCATTATTCTCCAGCCAGAGAGGGTTCATCCATCCATTTTATTTATCCACTTTTTGAGTGTCGGGGTGGCTGGAGTCCATTCCAGCTTCCTAAAATTGTCAGACAAAGATACCTGTGAATGAGATGTCGAATCAAGCTTTTATGAAACAATTTTCCACACAACTGCTGCTACATATGACTATGTATCTCTTATTACGTCAGTGAACAAAGCACTTTTTCTCTCCAAGTCTGCACTTAGTTTCATCTGACTCAGTCTGACGTGGTAAGATTCAATTTGGAATTAGTCTTGCTCTGGGAAATGATAATGTGCGTGATAATTAATTTCATATTGAAAGTAACATATAAAACAATTTCAATTTATTATGATGGTGCACTTGGCCATTTGTGCTGAGCTACAATAAAATGAGTATGTTGGGGGTTCTGAGAGGGAGGTTGTGTCTTTACCAAAGGACTTAAGAAAGGAGAACCATTCAGCTGTCACCAGGCTGCCTTCTGGGTATGACTCACTCGTAGTCATAGTTCCACCTCAATTAACAGTCAGTCAGCAGAGTGCATGGAAGAGATTTGCTTCCTTGTATTGAATGAATGTAGGAGCTGAAATACACTTGTTAATGCTGTCTAGAAAGATTACGTAGAAAAGGTTATTGGGCACAGTCATGTGTCTTAAGACAGGGGCAGTGACTGACATATGAACTTTGAGCATAATGTACATTGTTTAACTGAGAATTCAATAAACTCAAGACTATGTTCTTATAGACTTGTATTTATAATCAAACTGAAATGTACATACGTGGACAAATTTGTTGGTACCCTCACAGCTCATTGAAACAATGCTCCATTCCTCCTGAAAATTGATGAATTGAAAAGCAATTTTCTCATGTATACCTGCATGCATTTGGTATGTCATAGAGTAAAGCAAAGAAACTGTGAGGAGAGATACATTATTGCTAAAGAGATCAATTGTATTCTGAAATGGCCTGGACAGATTCGTTGGTACCTTTTGACAAATTTGTTAGTACCCTTCGATGAAAAAAGAAGAACCCACAATTTTCTCTGAAATAACTTAAAACTCACAAAAGTAACTGGCCTCCATCATTGTTTATTCCATATTTAATAGAAATCAGACTTTACTTTTGATTTTTGATTCAACAGAATATTTGACATAATAAAACAAATGAAAATGGCATGGACAAAAATGATGGGACCATTGGGAACCTATTTTGTTGCACAACCTTTAGAGGCAATCACTGCAATCAAGCGATTTCTGTAGTTCTCAGTGAGACTTGTGCACCTGTCAACAGGTAGTTTCGCCCACTCTTCCTGAGCAAACTGCTCCAGCTGTCTCATGTTTGAAGGGTGCCTTCTCCAGACATTCGATAGGATTCAGATCACGGTTCATAGAAGGACACTTCAGAATAGTCCAATGTTTTGATCTTATTAATTCTTGGGTGCTAATAGCTGTGTGTTTTGGGTCACTACCCCGTTGGAGGACCCATGACCTGCGACTGAGACAGAGCTTTCTGACGCTGGGCAGTACGTTCCACTCCAGAATGCCTTGATAGTCTTGAGCTTTCATTGTGCCCTGCACAGATTCATGGCACCCCATGTCAGACGCAGCAGAGCAGCCCCAAAACATAACCAAGCCTCCTCCATGTTTCACAGAAGGTATGGTGTTCCTTTCTTTGAAAGCTTCATTTTTTCGTCTGTGAGCATACAGCTGATGTGACTTGCCAAAAAGCTCCAGTTTTGACTCCTCTGTCTAAAGGACATTCTCCAAGAAGCAGTGTGGCTTGTCAATATGTATTTTAGAAAATTCCAGTCTGGCTTTTTTATGTTTTTCTTTAAAAAGTGCAGTTTTCCTGGGTCTTCTTCCATGGAAGCCACTGTCACTCAAAAAGCAAACACAAACACTGATGTACCTTGACCTTGGAGTTCAGCTTGTACCTCTTGGGAAGTTGTCCATGGCTCTTTTTCTACCATTCGTACTATCCTTCTGTTCAATCTGGGGTAGATTTTACTCTTGTGGCCGTGTCCACGGAGGTTGGCTACAGTCCCATGGATGATAAACTTCTTATTCATATTTGCAACTGTAGTCACAGAAACATCAAGCTGCTTGGAGATGGTCTTAAAGCCTTTCATTTTCTTTCTGATCTCCTCAGACAACTCTCTCCTTTGCTTTCTCTGGTCCATGTTCATCGTGTGGCGCACACGATGATACCAAACAGCCGAGTGACTACCAGTTTCTCCACATAAATAGGCTGAATGACTGATTCAAAGATTGAAGACATGTGTGATACCAATTAAAGAAAACAGTAAGTTTGAAATATCACTATAATCCAATTATTTATAATCTTTTCTAAGGGGTACCAACAAATCTGTCCAGGCAGTTTTAGAATATAATTGATCTCTTTAGTAATAATTTATCTCTTTTCACAGTTTCCTTGCTTTACTCTATGACATACAAAAGGCATACAGGTATACATGAGAAAATTGCTTTTCATTTCATCACTTTTCAGGAGGAATAAAGCATTTTTTCACTGGGCTGTAAGGGTACCAACAAATTTGTCCACATCTCTATATTTTATATTCTGGGATAAATAACAAGACGAAATGTTGATGTGCCCAACATTTGTGCTTTTAAAATGTCTAATAGCCCTGCGTTCAGCCATCAAGGTCTATTCCTTTATACAGTAGTCCTACTGAAGATACCCATATGTCCCTACTGTAAATGCAACAAGAGAATGATGAGATTTAATAGACAGGCACACTATGGTCATGTTCGATTCATTCCAGATGGAATTAAATGGGACACAGCAAGCCAGCACACTGCTGACAAGTTTCTTACGCATGTTGGCTTGTTTGTTAGTACTTTGCAGCTCCTTGATGTTTGTATTATAGGTTTTTCAATCCATACAAAGCAGATGTGCATTACAGAGGTCAAGTGCCACAGTTATGCTGCAGCTTAGTGCCTGAAAGGCTGTTGTGATGGTTTCTTCCACATGAGCAAGCCGAGAAGGACTCGCGATGCACTGCCAGTAAATGCATACAGTGACACTTGCATCGCTCAGCAGCCAGAGAGCCTCTGTGGGGGAGCTTGCTGTCAAATACAGCAAATTTATTGCTGATCATTAGGTCGGTGCAATGATTGGGAAGAATGACTTCCTTCAGGGTATTATTTTCTCCATTGGAAGAGTCCTTACCTTAGACCTCTATTTTCAAGCCTCCAATTTCAAGAAGCAAAATAGGCTTGACCTAATGTTGCCGTGTTTACACAGAAAATATTTGATTTGCGATGGATAAAGTTTTCCCTGAATGAACATAGAATCGCAGGTCTTTTGTTGTTGCACATAAATTGGTTGATTTATTTGCCAGTTATTTTTGAATTTGATAAAGCTTTCTAGATGCAACATAGAGATAAATCTAAAGTTATTTAATATACATCTACTTTAAATACAATATAATATCAAGAATAATAATAAAAATGACAAGACCAAAGAGCAAATTATTTCTTATTTTGGACTACAAAAGCGCCGACAGGAGTAGTTCAGCCTCTCAAACTGTGTGAATCAATATTTATTGATAAAATACAGGGCAACAAGTTGTCTTGACCACTCATTAAAGAACTAATATTTCAGTCATTTATCCCTATTTGACTCATGGTTAATGGTATACTTGATAAACTTATACTTGATAGGAACAAACTTGAAAGCAACAATAGACAGTGAAAGGTAATGGCTGATGGTAGTTATGTTTAGATATTACTGTCCATGTAATTTAGCAAACAAAGTTAAGGTTAAAAAAAAAAAAAAAAGACCAATTAGTCTTAATTCCAAGCCATACTGTATGGCAAAATGTGTTAGATCAAGCATTCTTCCCTGACACAATGCCAAAGCTCACAATCAGCTTGTCATTATGCTGTTCTAGCCTCTATACGTCCTCTCCTCATGCCAAAGGCAGAGGCCAGGCATTCTCGCCAGCGTGATTGATTCCTGACAACAGGTCATGGCCATGGGCAGCTATTTTTTGCATTGAAATGTTGGTCTTCAGGGAACTGTATGTGTGGCTGTATGACCTGCATGACCGTGCACTTATGTGCCCAATTAATAAGGGGTAAGAGAAGTGCTTCAAGATGACACCTCAGCCCTGTAATGATTGGGCAGCATGGAGTTAAACTTTTTTTTTCCCTCCATTGGTTTTGTTTGCTGCAGTTCTAACTGATTGTTGTGCTGCTGCATGGAGCTGCGATGTGCCAGAGTGCCAGTGGCGCCCGTTGACCTTAAGGTCATTCTAGCAGCAGGTTCTAAGTTTTGACAGGGGCAGCCAACTGTGGAGAGCGGAGCATACCCTGAGGCACTCCATGTGTTCCGTCAATGTTCGTTAGCCTAATAAACCGGGTAGTATCATCCCCTTTGTCTTTTATTAACAGGACAAACCAATGACAAATTTTGTTTGAGCCAGAAAGCTGTGACTGTCAACGTAACCTGCCTTTTTACATCCCAGCGTCGGGCCTCCTAGAAACAATGCTAAAAGGCTTCCCATCAACTGCTGTCACCACACATTATCTCCCTTCCCTCTAATGTGTGTGAGCTAGTGCAAACACACACAAACATTCAAAAGGCCTCTGAGAGAAGAGTTACAAATGCCCATCTCAGGGAGTGATGACATTGACATAAGCAAGGGCTCTTTTGAACTATATGTGACCTCCTAGAGCAGGAGGGGGGTCACGAGGGCATGAAAGACTAAGTACGAGGGTAAGTCAGGGTGTTGGGCAGGATAGGCATTTGGTACTGCAGGAGCTGAATGTAGGAGTGATTCTTAGCTGTTTGAAAGCTGCAAAATACAAATTTCAATAATGAAAACAGAGGCAACACAACTATCTAACTATCTGTCTATCTGTTTATCTGTCCATCTATCTATCTATCCCCCCCCCCCCCCCCCGCTAGCCTTGTAATTTAATGTCTGTTTGCCTCAGCGAATGAGCCCGCTCCATATGGTAATACATTGCTCTTGCCATCTACATCTTGTGTTCTGAACCCTAAAATTCAAGAATGTAATTGCATAACTTGTAACATTGAGCATGGACCTCCAGTCAAGGACATGGGTCTAGTATCCATCCATAATCTGGTGCTTTTACATTTGTTTTACAAATGTGCGATTTTTTTTTTTGTGTAAATGGTATATGTTTTATTAAATCAGTCAATCGAGTAGCAGAAGCCATTTTTCTCCAGAGAAAAGCATAAAAAATGACAAAAAATTATTCTTGTCAACACTGATTTCATTACCAAAAATGTCATTGATCATAACTACTTTTCCATCCGTCTGACCATATTCTTTGCCAGCTTAATGGCGTTCATGCTCAAGGGCTTTTTTTTTTAGTTGTTTATTTACTTGATATTGCACAAAATTTTATTTCATTCCATTTGCCATGGTCTGAACTATGTATATCGGAAAACAACCCTTTGTTCTGCAGACTTTGAGCAAGGCTCTAGATAACGGCAGTTGGTATTGTAAAAATGATAATGAAAATATTAATATCCCAGAGTTCACGCCTGTGTCACCAATTGTTGCGGTGCAACAACTTGGTGCAACTACACTTTCCAGAAAATATTTAGTTTAAATTGTAATTCTTGTCATTTATAATTATTATTAGGTGTACATTGAGGGGGGAAAAGGGCTGTAACATCCACAACATGTTTAATGTTATTGGAAAGGTATATTTTGTCACATTCTTTCTGATATTCATTTGCAAAAAGGCATGATATGGCTTTGGTTTCAGAATGCTGTCACTTCGATGAGCAGAACAGATGAAGAGATCTTCATAAGATATAGGGGCAGGGCAAAAAGTTAGAGATAACTGTATAACACACCTTATCTGCAAATAAGAGATGCTGGAGGCATCTTGAGCAGGAGCTGTAGGCAGCTGGAGGTCTCGCCAATTTTTGGAGAGACATCCTTAATCATGTTTAATGTGCCTTATCTGGAACTATTTTTAAATAGAGACCGAAGAGAACCTACCCTCAACTGCACAAGTGTATCAAGGCAAATGGATTGAGTTTGTCTGTATCGTGCCTAATTGTACATTGCCCAAGTGCCAACCAGACTCTCAGCAGTGTGTAGATCAGAGGATCTTTGATTACTTATCAGGGATCTTTCCTTGGCCACCGTTCCTGATATAGGCAGAGACTATACACTCTCACTAACAGCTGTCCGCATCAGCATTGTAAAAACAAACAAACGGGCGAAGGATAAAGTTTAGAGGAGCATATCCAATCTGTGAATAGATGCAGAACTCTCAGTTTTTTCCTGAGATTGATGTATTTAAAAAAAAAAAAAAAAAAACCTTCCCCCCTTGTGGTTTGAAAGTTAACAGTTTTATTCAACCCCCTCAAGGTCTGTATAGTCTCTCCTAATCTTTTTTTAATGTGTCAAAAGTCCTTCTCGATACGAAATTTCACACTCAGGTTGTTTGCAAAGTCAGACCGCATTAAAGAATAAAGAAAACTTTTTTATTTTTAAACTGTGTGTTTTGCTCACATACATACAAAACTTTAGTCTGAGATATGTTTGATTTGAAACGCAGATACAACCTCCCGGGAAGAAGTATCTACAGTGTTTTTCACTGTTTTCCATTTTAGAGGTCAAACACTTAAAAAGAATCAAGACACACAAGTGATTAAACAAATTAAATTTGTTATCTTGATTCTTGTATATTTTATCTGTTGAATTTAAGCAATTCCTCTGTACTTCTCTCAGGATAGTGAACTGTATTTTTACACATTTGCCCTCAGATGTATAAATAATGCAAGCTCACATCACATACATGTCACCACATGCCATTTGGAACAAACAAATGAAGTGCATGGATGATGTGATAAAATGTGCATTAAAAACTACTTCAAATCTGTTGTTTTTTTATAAAGAGTTCCTAAATAACAAAATCGTAATTTATTCTTCGAATTGGTAATTTGTGAGCACAATTGGTGTCATGCATTTCCTGAATAACAGGGACTTATATATTTCAACTTCAACCGCTGAAGTAAAAATTCATTATATGCAAATGCTGACTGAGTGAAAATGTGATCTCGACAAACATCAAAGGTGAAAAATAAATAAATAAAAAGGAGACGCACAGGCGCTGATAGAGAGCCATGTCCCTGGAGCTGATAAGTTCTGAGCATCTTGTTTGCTGAAGCAGGTCTGAGCGTGGTTCTACCATCTGAAGGCCGACAATCTCTCTAATCACAAGGCCACCCTGTAGTCCTAAATTTCATGTAAAGATTTGAAACACTGTCTTGCTGTGATATAGAAGGAAAAAAAAAACAGGTTATTTTGAATAATAAAAAAAATCCACTCTGCTTAGTTTTTTGGGGTTTTTTTTGGAGGTGTCCTTTGCTTAACTATGGAAGGACCAAATTCAAACTCCTAATCTAATTGGCAGAAAATGTACCGTGACTTTGCAATTATTTTGAGGGGTCTATTTGCATTTTCAGTGCTCTGCTAAGTAAATGTTACTGTAGGTTATAAGGCTTTAAAGATAAATTAATAATCTAGGGTATTTAAAAACCATGAAACATTTAAATTGAGTAATTTTACATACTAAAGGGCATAGTGGAGATTTCTCCATATGCAGACACTTTTTCTTTATTAAATAAACAGCGCTAATCACAGAGTTTGAGCATGGAATATTTCAGGCTTCTTTATGGCTCCCTAGGGGCTTTCCCTGACTTAGATTAGATGGGATTTCGACAAAATTTGTTTCGCTATCATGCGGGATTTCATTTATCTAAATGCATAATGGACGCTAACTTAACTTTGCAAGACACTGGTGAAATATTATTAGTTTTCATGATGTGTGCAAGGTGGGACGTACAAGAAAGTTTGGCAAAGCTGCATTTCCGCACATGTTGTGCTGTATCTATTGCAACACACTTTGATAAACCGTCAATTTGAAGAGTATTGCTTTGCCCCAATTTAGGAAGACATCTCATCAAGCCAAGTTGCGAAGGGTCTTAAGACTACAAGTGTTCGTCGTTTTTCCCCTAGTGCTTCAAAATTAGTAATTGACTCCAATTTTTTTCCCTTTGGGCGATAACCTATTAAGACCAACCAAGGTTAATGATAGACCCTTTTTAGACTGGCTGAAAGACTGACACTGATATATAGCTAAAAACAATTATTAGCTGTATAGGAGCGACTCGGGGCCTTAGCCTCTAACATGACAGTTTAACATCGGTTTTGTCTCTTTTCATCTTCTTCATTTGCTACAGTTTGTCCTGGCAATCCCATATAGCGGTGAGACAGAGGAATAAAGTGCTATTGGTGCTCTGATAGGGAGTCCCAGCACGATGGCATGCTTCTGGTCTGCAGCCATCTCTTTCCAGGATACCAACAGCACAAATCTTAGTGATTTAACATCACGCCGGTACAACCAACCCGAGTCAGCACAAATGTCATGTGCCATTGCCAATCTGCTGTCATGCCGTCCTCCTCAAAACAATTTATCCCTTTCCTTCCTGCTTTATTAGCTGTAGTTTATTGCTTGCTGGAGTGAGGACAGTGCAGAGGCTGTGCTGTTGAGGTAGGCTTGTAATTGACTCTGAGGAGGCAGGCTGGGTAATCTCTTGAGTGTAACCACACTATCAATAAAAGCTGTTTTAAATCAAGAGCCTCTCTTTCACCATTTATGGATACTTCTTGTAGCAAGTTTCTTAGTGAAGTATCTAGTATCTATAATCACAAGTACAACGCAAAATAGTGTTTGTTTTTGTTTGTTTGTTTGTCTTTCATATGAAGACTAGCAATAAATAATGGATTTGATTTTTATACATTTTAATGAGATGAACTTGTAAGCTTTTTCTTTGAATTGTTAGATTTTGGACAACTAAGCTATACAGAATAAACACAGAAAAGCTTTGTTTTTGTTTCTCACTAAGGCTTCTTTATTTATTGTTCTTTTCAGAACTCGAGCGCCCCCTCAGTGACCAACCCTAATGCTCCAGTGACCGGCTATAAGCGCATGGTCATTCCCACCCAGCCGCCTCTGACCGCCACCAAAAAGTCCACACCCAAACCCCAAGCTCCGGGAGGTGTCTCTTCCATGCCCTCTTCCTCTGGCAGCCCAGTGGCCAAGCCTCAAAGCCAGATGGCCCCTCAGCCTGTTGCGGCCTCGTACGCTACGGCCTCTACCCCAAGCCAACCCACCTTCAATGTCCAGGTGAGGTCCGCCCAACCGGGCCCACAGCATCAAGCCCCAGGGGGACAGCACTTTGCACCGCAGCCTGTTCGCGGCGCTGCACAGGTCCAGTACATGCCCGCTCAGCCAAAAGGTCCCGACTTCGCCTATGGACCGCCGCAACCGGGCTTCTCCCCCATCGCTCAAGGTGTCTACCAAGACCAGCATTATCCTGGAACAAACCATGGCGTCGGGCCTAGCACCTGGAGACCGGAGCCGACCCCCGCCCAAGGCTATCAGCCGCCAGGTCCCAAGAAGACCTACATCACAGATCCTCCACCAAGCTTGGCTCCCTACAGTTCTGGCCCCATGGTTCCACCAAAGGTAAGAGTGGTTTTCATCATGAGCTAATATAGATATATAAATATGTACAGTATATAAGGGCTGTCAAACCATTTATTTTTGGTTAACATATTAATCACATGTTAACTTTTAATGGAAGAGAGAGAGAGAGAGAGACAGAGAGAGTTTTCTATTTTCGTTGACATACTGTTTAATAAAGCCAGATTGATAATACAATTTAAAAAAAAGCTACTTTAGTTTTTGTACGTTTGAGTGGCTCAGTGCAGTTCACATCACACTGCACCAGTTTTTGCCCCGGCCTAGCCATAGCAATGCAAGAGGGAACTGCTTACTGCCCTTCATTGAAATGCTTAGAATAAACAGTTGTTTTAACCTTTATGAATTTTTAAAAGATCTTTCCTACAGGGGTTTACACTGCCTGATTTCATTTGTTTCATAAAAAGTAGCCTGTTTTTTTGTCAGTATGTTGCATTCTCTGTACTGCATCTTTATCTATTATTTTGTTATGATATTACCATGTTGAAATCTTTCTTTCATTTAATTATTCAAGACTTGATATGAAAGGCTTAAAAAGTACTTTTTGAGACTTGCATCCTTACAAATTGCAATGGAGCATTCACCCATTCTATAGAGGAGTTAAATAAGCAATCAACAGAGGCTACCTTTTGTTATCTGCCGGGGAAAAAAACTACAAATTGGCAAAAAGAAGATTCAATCTAACAGCTAGTCCAAACCTACATTTGTCATCCAAGTTGTTTACAAATGCATGCAGTGATGTTGTTGAGGAGCGCCTGCCTGCACTGCAGTTTGTTAAGATCAGATTGTACAATTTAGTGGAACCCAAGTATTGGTAAGATTAACAAACAACATTTTACATCAGGAGTTTGGCTATAACGCTATTTTAAAAATCGCAAAAAACAAAACCCAGCAACAGAGACAACAACAGAGACCTTCATCTGCCCAGGCTCCTTCAGGAGCGGCACATGACCCTGGATCAAGTAGCAGAGATCTTTTTTAATAGACCATTGAGAAGAATTATAAAATTCTGCTTTCGCTTAGAATATCGTAGGCTATGCTATGGAGACAAACAGCTATTTTAGTCTCAATATACTCAGCCCCCAACAATCTCTGGAAAGTGCAAGGCCCTTGAGTTTTCTTTAATTCAAGGATTTTATGCAGGTTCAAAATACGAACCGTGCTTCCCAGCCTTTGGGAATAACTCATCAAGGACTGTATTTTACTAAATACAAATTAGCTCCAACATTGCAGCATGTATCTTTATGAAAAAAATCTAATTATATTTGTTCAAAACAAAAGTCTACACTTTATTTAAAAATGCCTGCTTCAGTCCCAGTATGATGCATTATTAAAAACAAAAGGTGGCGTTTAATAGATTTGTGAGCATCTCTTTGATTTCAGATAAAAGCGAATTTCTAATTTTGTTGGTCTATTATGTATGGTGTATATTCGTGACTCTTTCCCAAGGATATAGCCGGATAATAGGTCCAGAGCCTTTGCTTTATTTCACTATTTTTAAATCACATTGGTTAAGTCTTGCACGTCATGTGCAGCAATTCTTTCAACTCTATCGTATGCTTTGAATGAATCTATGCTGACCCACATCTAGTTTGACGTTAACCTTGTGCTTTTTAACCAAAAACCTAAACAGTTGTTAGTCCCTTTCCATATTTGAGCTCTAATCTGTTTTCTGTTCATTTGTATTTAGTATATCTTCTGTGCGCTCATGCCAAAACAGAGCAGAGAGACTATTAAAGCCAGATTAGATTGAAAGCAAAATCTGTCAACTTTTCCTTTATTGTCATCAATCTGGTTGACCCCGTGTCGTGACATTTCCATAACCTTTCACATGTCTAAATCGACTTACTAGAAGCAAGTTATGCCACGTTTAATCTGTTGTGCAAATAGGCCAAAACACAGGCAATTAAAAATAACTATTTGCACATTTCTCATCCCGAGAAAAATTATGACCAGTCATTCAGAGTTACTGATGCTTTCATGTCACGCCAAAACTTTCTCTGTTGGAGATCTGTGACTTTGATTGAGGACTTTATTAAAGAGATAATTTTGCGTCATTCACAGTATCCGTTGAAGGGCAGCATCATTAGAAGTCAGTAAAAAAATGTGTATGATCTCGTCTGGTTGCGATTGGTTTCCCAGCTCGGCAAGCTCCCTCTAGCTGGCTTCTCCCTCAGATGTAAAGTGAAGGTGTAATGGGGGCTTTTCACATCAACAGGCTTCAAGGACACTTAATTACCCAAATCCGCCAGTGTTTGATCTCTATTGTAGGGAAAAAAATTAACAGATTTCATGCCTGCCAGTTAATATACTGTAGCAATTTCCACGAGTCTCTCCGTCTTTCCCGAATTTGAAGGAACGCTAAGCTGGATGATGACTTCTGTTATTTCTGAGCTTGAGTGACATTTGACAGGGGGAGATTATTTTGAACTTTTCAATCCCTGCAGCCGGTTAAAGCCCCCTAGAAGGTCAATGATGGCTTCAACCGTCAAACATCTTTAAATAAATGACATCTCTCTCACGTCTTAGTCTGGGCCATTTTTCTTTCTGACTGGTACAATGCGTGCAAATTGGCATACATCCAAAGATGTCCCTTTTTGACCTCGCGTGAACACCAGGAACATTGTTACTCTTGAGTTGAGATATTTTTCAGGGGTTTTTTTGATGCAAAATATATTATTTACATATTTTCCTGTATTTTAACCTACATTTTTATTAGGGATTAAGGAAGATTTCATTGCCATTGACCAGAAAAAATAAGGGGGGGGGGGTCAAACAATGAGGGGGGAGGGGGGCGGGGGGTTGTTGGGGGTGGTCTATATTTACTTGAATGAGCTGTACTTTTAAGTATGCGTTGAAAAATGATCAGGTGTAAACGCCATGCTTGACCCTTCGTTGTCACGGTTACAGTTACATGATGCATATTGCGTTCTCTCCAGGTGAGTGACCCTGGATGCCCCTAGACTTTGGACTGCCTGTCACATCCTTAAAAGAGCACGCTGACCAAGTACACTATTATCAGCCGCGCTATAGATTACCAACAGGAGATTATTTTTCCCATATGTAGATACCGGCTTGGAACAAGTCGATCACATAATCGTTGATGTGGTTTGTTTGGATTTCCTCCAATTTCAGATTATTTTTCTAATTGCAGTGGTTGTATGCCAGCTGTTTTCTGAAGCACATTTATTTATTTTTTTATTATATATATATATATATATTATTATTATTATTTTTTTTTTATTTTTTTTCAAATATGAATATAGATGTTTGGTGTTATACCGTAGTGTGATTATACTCTGAGCAGAGCTGCTCGTTCCCGTTGTTTTTTGGTTTTTTTTCCCTGGCACCCTGACCAAACCCTTCTTTCTGGCAGAAGGGACAGGACATTCTAAGGATTGGCCACTTTAGCCAAAACTCGTAACGCCATCAATTTTAAAAATCATCACGGTAACCTGTATGGTTCCTCAAAATCACTGCCCCCCTCCAACATTTGAATATTTTACATAAACAAAGTATGTTTGTTTACACATACTATAACTCACTCAACCAGTGTGACAACACACTTTTCTGCTCTGCACATCAAGACTGTTTTCCTTTCTCCAAAGGAGTTTACCTATCTGCTGTATCCGTCTGTCAGTCCATCTGTCTACTGTATCTGTCTCTCTCTCTCTCTCTAGCTCTCTATCTAATTGCAAGCGATCGATTTGATCCATTTCAAGTCTATTTCAAATAAATACTCCCAACAGATATCGACCATCTGTGACGCATTGGAATTTATTTATTTTAAATCCAAACTGTGTCACCCCAAAAACAAGCCTCAGGTGATGTTGCTGATAATGTTTTTATTTTTACATTCCACTGCTTTTTAAAATGCCTTTAATTAAAAAAAAAAAAAAAGTCACTCGTGGATGAAATGTGCCATGGAAATACATCTTAGATTTAGAATTTTTATTTTTTATTTTTTTTCTGTTAACCATTATGGGTCATGATCGGCAGTATAATCTTATCACAGTTTATTTTGTGCTTTTTATTACTGTTTGAAGAAATGTGTCCTTATTCACACCTGGTATACTCTAAAATACATCATTGTCTTGTTTTCGATTATATAATTCTGAATTCACACCTTGCGACAGAGATCAGTCGGATTCAACAACATTGCAAACTATAGTTGCTTAGAAGCAAATCGGAGGTGACGGAGGATCAGATCATGCACCAGGTCAATGGATCCACAAGACAGGATCTAGAAAGTGTGTGGTGGTGGAGGAATGGGTCTTGTGTTTCTCTCTCTCTGAAAGCTTCCACATAGTGACTACTATTAGGACCAGACTGTAATAAAAAAAACCTTGAGTTACCTACAAATCAATATGATGGGAAATGATTCAACCTGCCAAATAATGTTTGTTTTTTAGTTAATTTAGTTTTCTTACAGAATGTGATAAGATATTTGAATGTTGAATGTTGTCTCTGCCTAGATTTGGCAAATTTGTCAGTCAAACCTCAGTAGACCAGTGGTATTTGTCAGAGAACCTCTCATAAATAATAAGAGCCTGTCATTCCCTGTTCCTTTGGCTCCTCTGTAAGGGCAGGCACAGCCGGTAAAAAAACAACAAAACAAAAAAAATCTGTTGGGATCGATCCCTGTCATAGTACGTCAATAATCTCAGGTAAACTGAACTACCCAAGCTGTTTATTTATTTATTTATTTATTTGCCTGGTTTTTTTTCAGCCGCCCACAATGTATCTGAAGGAATTCAGATTAATCCCCCAATACTGAGATCTTTACAAAGTTTAACGTTTATCTTGGCTATTTCTAAGCCTTC
Organism: Zeus faber; assembly: GCF_960531495.2. Lineage (NCBI taxonomy): Eukaryota > Metazoa > Chordata > Actinopteri > Zeiformes > Zeidae > Zeus > Zeus faber. The sequence goes on along the minus strand of NC_137193.1, from coordinate 54,816,554 downwards.
GGCTTATAAGTAAGGCCGCTTCATTCCGTTAAGGTAATGTTTTTTTTAGTAGTTTGTGTTTTGAGAGAATTCATGCATGGATAGTGTTTACCAACAAATAGGTGGCCAAAAAACTACCTGCATAACAGCAGCCCCTGCTGGTCATGTCTGGTCATAGTCGCCAGTCCATTGCAGCCTGCATGTCACACTTGCTCTGCTGCCTGATGGCTTCTATGTGTGGAATTCTACAACACCGGAATTGTTCTGCGAGTTCCTATAAAGCGGCTTTCCATCCGTGAACGAGGTGCTTCCTATATCGACTGAAAGACTTTCTCTTTTTGTTTTTTTTTACTAAAGAAAGTGTTCCTTGCAGTTTTGTGGGAAGCAGCAGCTTCCCCCGTGGTGGCGTTTGGTCCGGAGGAAACCTTCAGGGTGTCATTCAGATGAACCGTTGTTTGTATGTAGTTGTTTAGAGGGAAGGAGTGAGGATATATCATGGTTTGCTTTCAGGCTAAATTATACAGGAGGTGGACGCCACTGCATATTACAAAAAGGAAGTGTGTGAGGCCAATACATCGATTTTAAGACCTAACCTGTCTGGATCTTCATTATGGTCCCCACATGCATATAAAGATAGTTCTGTTCCACCGCATGAGGAAATGGGAGGGGAGAATTTTCACCTCACCCAAACCAGTAAAACCTGCATCCTGTGTATTATAGTGTTTGCTGCAATTTTATGATTAAAAAGGTCTACAAAGAAACGCCAAATAAGTTCATCCCCGTCCTAGCAATTTGTGCAGTCATTTGTTGTTGTTTTTCTTGTTTGTTTGTTTTTTCTATTTCTTTTTTTTTTTTTAATTTCCTTTTTTTTTTTTCGGGAGATCGCTTGTGGCACCCCTCTCTGCACTCTCAGATTTTCACATATCTGTTTGCAGGGGGATGTGTCAGTTCTAAACAGATGACCTAGTTTTTACACACGCACAATCTTCTAAACATCGAAAAGCCCTTATACGTACATTATATTCCTCTGAACAGCCTAAATTTCACCCCTTTATATGAATTCAATTACCAGCAAAGATTTGGATGGCAGTGGAAAATGTCAATTATGCAATTGCTTAATTTTTAATTATCCTCTTCTGCTCCGTATACAGACAGCTGCTTTACTGTTCGCTGTTTTTTTTTTTCCTCCCCTCTGCATTTAATTGGAGCTGAAACGGCATGACCTATTTTGTTTGGAGGGAATGTATACTTTTTTTTTTTAATCTTCTTCAGTAGCTGGTTTCATGCTAAATTGCAGCAATGCAGTTGTTACTTTCAATACACTACCTTACGGATGACGTGTGTAACTTTTTGACCGCCGACATTGTCCAGTGGACTACTTAGCGGTATCACATGATGCTAGTAAATGTTATCTCCACAATCTAAAAAAAATACATGGGGAAAAAAGTGAAACAGACAATTTCCATTCCCAGGCCATAGAAGGGGTGACGTTATTAATTACTGATGATTAATGATCTATTTGTTAAGCATGTTTCCACATAATGTCAAGTACACACCTCATTTCCTCCTTACCTGTGATGTTATTTCAACAGGGTCACAGATCACAGACACAAGGCAGTGTGAATCCCATATATCATATTGTATTAATGTTTCGAGTAGAGGGAACAGTCCCTGAAGACAATGAGTGCTGTATCCACCAGGAGGGAGTGTCTGGGCCTGATATCTATCTTATAATCTAATATTGTAAAAATGCACATCACCTTATGAAGAAGAACCACCTATTGACATTGAAACATAAAAAACAGACAAAAGTGCAACAAATTTACTTTTATTTGTTGCAACATTTTTAACATCAGCTAAAATTAAATTAAGATTAAATTTAGATGGAAATATGAAGAATTTTACAAAATAATCATGATCAGTTAAAATAATTATGATTATGTAATAATTATAATCAATAAATAAATACACACATATACTGTATACTGTGTGTGTGTGTGTGTGTGTGTGTGTGTGTGTGGCATGGACTCCACAAGACCTCTGAAGGTGTCCTGTGGTATCTGGCACCAAGACGTTAGCAGCAGCTCCTTTAAGTCCTGGAAGTTGTGAGGTGGGGCATCAGGCTTGTTGTTCCAGCACTTCCCACAGATGCTCCATTGGATCGGACCCTAACCCCGCCCATCCACATGATGTAGAAGAAAACTTGATTCATCAGACCTTCTTCCTTTGCTCCATTGTCCAGTTCTGACACTCGCATGCCCATTGTAGGCCCTTTCTGACACCTTTCTATCATAGCCAACATTAACTTTTTCAGCCATTTGTGCTACAGTAGCTCGTCACGGCCCTAGACGTCACGCCTCACGCGGGCGCCCATGGGCACCCATGACCCTGTCACCGGTTGTCCTTCCTTGTCCCACTTTTGGTTTTTGGGAACAGCCCACAAGACCTGTCGTTCTGGAGATTCTCTGACCAAGTCATCTACCCATCACAATTTGGTCCTCGTCAAAGTCGCTCAGATCCTTACACTTGCCCATTTTTCCTGCTTACAACACATCAACTTCAAGAACTGACTGTTAACTTGCTGCCTAACCTGTCAGTGGGTTTAATGTTCTGGCTAATCGGTGTGTGTGTGTGTGTGTGTGTGTGTGTGTGTGTGTGTGATCCCATTGTTTGTATTGTTTTGAAGTACTGATGCATTGGCCCCTCTGGCAGAAGCGACACATGTTCTTATACTGAAGTAAATGGTAAATGGACTGCATTTATATAGCGCTTTTCTAGTCGTACAACCACTCAAATCCGCTCACCGCTCACATTCACCCATTCACACACACATCCATACATCGATGGCAGCGGCAACCGTGCCAGGCGCACATCAGCTCATCGAGAGCAGTTTAGGGTTTAGCGTCTTGCTCAAGGACACTTCGAGGTGCTGCCAGTAGGAGCTGGGTATCGAACCAGGTACCGGCTGATTACTGGACAACCCGCTCTACCTCGTGCACCACGGTACTGACCTGGTATTTTGCACTGAACCGTGTCGTTAAATTGTAGCTGTATTAGCCATAGAAACATTTCCCTTGTCTCTCTAAATTCTCTATTTTAGTTTTAGGAATGATTCACACTAATGATGCGCTCCCAAAACTTTCTCTTTAAATAAGAGCAGTGCTTTATAGTAGTAAACAAAAAAAAGAGAGAATCTTTCTCCAGGACTGTCAGAAGCCAGGAAAAAAAATAGCAAATTGGCAAACTGGATGTTTACAATGTGAAATAAAAATATACTGCAAACTGGTGTCTCGTTTAAAATAACTTTTTGAAAGCCTCTAAAGCCGTAACCATGGACAGACACACACATACACTCATACACACACATACACACACACACACACACACAGGATTGTGTGACTGATCCACAATCCATTCATTGTTCCTGGAAAAAAAAAGAAAAAGAGCTGTTAAGCTGTTATAATCACTCATTTAGTGTTGACAACAAATGCTTTTTTTTTTTTGTTTCCCCTTCATCATCTCAATCCAATAAAACCTCAAAATTCCCACATTTCCCCACACAAATGATATGGTCCATTTGTTTTTTCTTTTGTTATTATTATTATTATTATTATTATTATTTCTGTTATTTAATTAACCCATTTTCCGCCGCAAATGATCTCATGTTTCTTTTTAAACAACGCCATTGTATTCTGTTGAGACAAAAAAAAAAAAAAAAAAAAAAAAGCCTGGAATGTCAGATTGGGAGCTGAGTAAAGCCCTCTTCTCTTCTCGGAGCGCACGCTAAAGCTGTAGTGCTATTGACACTCCGGCAATTGTATTATAAAGTCCATCAGCATTTAATCTGTGGATAATAAAATTTTCCTGTGATAGATTATGGCTTTGTTTGGCTTGTGCTGATCATGCACTAAACAGCAAAGCACTGAAGTAGAAGGGGGGGCAGACAATGGTTTTTGGTTGAAGGTACGATGTTCAGTGCAGACAGAGTGAAGCAGATGCCGTGTGAATCTCCTTGTTGAGTGCAGATTTAGAGGTGCAGATTTTCTCTTTCATAGGGCTCCTGCTGCATTCTGTATGTGAGCACTCCCGTTCGCTTAAGCTTGACAGCTGTTAATGTTGTAGCAGGAACTCCACTTTACATTTTTACACACAATTAGCAATTGTTGTGGGGATTTTTCTTTTATTTTATTGTGATTTTTTTTTTTTTTGTGTGTGTGTGTTTATGATTCCTGAAATTTTCTATGAGCACCTACTGCTACTTTTTTATTTTACACACCTTTCACAATACGGAGCAGCTCCAGTGTTTCTCCTCTACTCCTTAAACACCCCCCCCCGCCCCTCACTTTCAATCACTGCACTTTAAGCAAGGCTCAGACAGAGCCTAAGGTTGGGTCCATTTGCTGGACAGTCTTGTCAGGGCATCAGGTGAGAGCACGCGCTGAGCACGCAGCTCCTCCTTCGCCCCCTCCACCCGTCCGTCCCTCCTCCTCCCCTCCCTAGCTAATCGCAGCTGGCAGAATGTCAATTCCGCAGTGGCTGGTGCGCAGAGTTGTCGGTGTCTGTGTCCATTGCCTCTCACCTTCCCACTGTATGGGATGGCGTGCAGCTGTGGTTAACTTGTTTGAATTGAGGTAGTCTGACAATTAAAAGCACGCTGACAAGTCATTAGGTTCCGTTGGAATCACCTCAGGAAGTGTTCGTACACAAAAGCTTGACATGACGTAGCTCTCAGCACACTGGTGAACCACTGGGGCTTTGGTGTCGCTGTTAACCCTATCACACCTGAACGTTTGGGCAGGCTTTTTCCTGAATGAACTTTAACATAAGTGGAAACTCACTTCACCAACGTACAGTACCATTATGGTTCCATTGTTGCTTCTGAAAAGCCGAACAGGAACTACAGGGCAATCATCAAGCACGCAAGGAAGCAATTTGTCTCTCTCTGTCCCTGTCTCTTTCTCCCACTCGATCTCACTCTAATTCGTGGGAGAAATGATTTCGTAGTGTCACAAAAGATTCTGTATTAGGGTGCTTGAACCTCTCTGGTGGCAGGCTGCGGTAGGGGTCTCACAGAGCGGGTGAGGTATAAATTAAGCTTAAAGTTCTCGTAATGGCGGTGATTTCACTCCCTTTCAACTAAGATTAACAGCGTTATGTTGTCCGCTTCACCGTGTCAGACGAACAACACGGTGAGCAGGATGTTGAATTTCTTTTCTCGAACAAAATAAAATGTAATTATTTTAAATGAACCATTCCGTTGTCATCACTATGGCTTTGTCTCTTAACTCCCTTGTTCCTTTGTTTTGCTGAGCGCTCGCTCGGTCCCTCGCATCGTGTGTTTCGTGATTTTGAATTCAAAAAGTGAGAGGGAAAGACTAAATATCTGCCACTGTTAAGGCCTCTTTGTTGTCGTCTGATCCTCTCTGATGTGATCCTGCTCTTAATGGTGCCGTGGCTTCGGAGGTAGCGGGGATTCCGGGAGTCCGGGCCCGGCCGCTGACTTTGCTGGCGTGAGAGTGAGATTTGCACGTTCAGTGTGTGTGTCGATCCCTCAGAGTTAATGAGGCCTGTGTTTGGACTTCCCTTATCAGCCTGATGCGTTCTGAGCCCGACCGTGCCGAGCACATTCATGCATAAGGTTCTAGACGTGGCTTGATACACTGTGGACAGCATCTTCCACTGTCCATTATAGTGTTCCGGTAGAATGGTAAACACACTTAAAATTAATTTGCATTATCACCCTTAATGTGGAATTTCAGGGATGTTGCGTTATTAATATGTATACTTACAAAATGTTCTTCAACGCTCAGAATTCTTAGTTATTTAATATGTTCATTCAAAACAAGCAGTGAACAACTGCGGCAGAAATGACAGAATCTGTAATTTCTCCAGTTCATTCCAAATAATGAAAACGTCTTTGTGCAACCGCACCGCATCTGTTCCATCAATCTGCTATTGACAACTCTGATTCCTTGGTGTCACGCAGTAATCCTCGGATAAATTAGTACAAAACCAGACAGGTCGCTAACATTCACCCAGCTCCCAATTGTCACAATTAAGGCCCCTCTCAAAGGTCAGATCCAATCTGTGTCCCTATTATCATATTGGAAATCAAACCTACTGTAGCACTCCGCTGGCCCCAGATTTAGGTAAGGTCAGAGGATGTGTTGCAGGGCCTGGAGGTAACAAAAAACAACAAAAAAAACAAGTCAAGCTTCAGCCTCCGGGGCGTGGGCAAAGGACGCTCACCTGTGCGGGGATTGTGCTCGGGGGGGGGGGGATTATGTTCTGGGCCCCTGGTGGTGATTGACAGAAAATGGCAGACGCAGCACGCCAGGCACAGATCAAGCAGGAGTAAGGCAGAGACTACATGATGAGGGCGAGGCCAAACTCGGAGCGAAAGAGCGACCACGGCAATAATATGAAGACACAGTATGATAGAGCTAGGGCTCTGATGAAGTTCTCAGCTCAAGTTCCGCCGTGTACAATGTAAAACGAAGTGATTATCTCATGGCACGTCCAGCACATGCAAAGCATCGAAATGATTTTGAGGAAGTATTCCTCTCACATTTGCCTCACCCCTTCCCGTTTGGCTATCGCTGCCATTTATTTATGTATTTATTTTAAAAGCGCGTATTAATCAGGGTCACAGCATTTTCTCTACACAGCTCTACTGCACAGAAGGACGTTGTTCCACGGCCCGATGGGTTTGTACGCCTCTGTGGCCTGAACCAGGGTCAGATATCCCAGCAGGAAACAGCAAACTGAAGGACCCTCAAATGCATGTTAATTAGATAGAGAACTGTTTGTGCACGCCGTGGAATTGGGTTTTCACACAGATTTAGCAAGTCAAGGTTTTCCTGTATCTTCTTTTTGAACCATTGAGCGGACTTGAGTTTTTGGCACAGCGGCGACTCAGCTATCCGGTCAAAACCAACAGGTATCGACAGAAAATGTATAAATCCTGCTAATCAAATCCCTGCCTGTCAGGCATGAGAGCTAACCGTGTACCCTCTCTGGCTTCCAGGCTGCCACCAATCCCAGCGCCCGCCCTGAAGATGAGCTTGAACGCCTCACCAAAAAGATGTTGTTTGACATGGAGAACCCTCCATCTGAAGAGTACTTCGGTAAAGAAATCTGATATGTTTGTTCCGATTTTACTGCATGCTACTACATCACCTGATGTTTCAGTATTATCTTCACCTGCTGTGTCCCATCCCCATTGGTCACTTCCTACCGCCATAGGTAAATTATTTTTTGGTACCTTTTGTTGGAAGGTTATCAGGATTGAGACAACCTGGTAAATATCCTTGCATGTAACTTTTTTACCTTATTTTTAATTTTGATGGGACACTGACTGCCTTGTAATATGGACATTGGCTCTTCTTTCATTCCCACCCCACCCCCCCAACGCCTGTTCTTGCACTATGTAACGTCTGTGTTCGGGTATAGAACCGCAGAAAAAACGGTTACTACTGCGGCGTATGCTGACTTTCCAAGTGGCCTTATTACAAAGATAAAAATTAGTGACCCACAACTTTACTTTGCATACAGGAAATACTGGAAAGGAGGGTCCCCATGAGAAAGAGTTCAGAGCCTGCATTGCTGAAGCACATTTGGGTCTCCAAAATGAATGTTGTTTGTGAAATAAGTAATACCTAATTATGATAATATGCATATCGGTAGGCTGCTTCATGGCGGTTCTGCTCTGCTGCGATTGTCATGGTAAGTGAAAGAGACACAAGCAGGGCAGCAACCAGCCTGTCAAGGTGCAGGCCCTAGACCACATCACAGTGATCAAAGGACGAGGGCCCGACTCTCGCTCGCAGCGTAATGAGAATGACAAATGAAGGCCCCGGGCTGCCAAAAACGCCACGATCCCACCCTGCACATATTTTGAGATGCCGAAAAACCTCGCATCTTGTGGGAGTAAACAAAAAAAAAAATTTGCGTTTGAATTTCTCAGTGGCGTTTTAAGTGTACGACTCCTCAGCCACCCGTGTCTCAACAAGCTTGTTGGGGTTTTAACGAGCCAGGGAAGTTGACGCGGTAAACAGACCACCTGGGGAAGAATGGCTGCCGGCGTCACGCAGAGGCATTTCATTTTAATCTCATACTACGAAAAATCAGAACTGCCTGGGTGGAACAAAACGGCAATTTTAAAACAATATTAAACATTACGGATAATAGAAAAAGAAAAAGTCTCCCTTAACATTTTATTATTTTGCCCGCTCAGTCTGCCTCCTCTGTCTTCAGCCGACCCCCCCGCCGCTCTCCTCTCTCGAGGTTTTAATCCCCTTTGCCCCTGGATTTACTCCTCGTGGTTACGCCCATTAGACAGCCCAGTCACTGCATCCACTGAGACTTTAAACTGGCTTTGTATCAGGGAGTAATCACACGCCAAACCATGATAGCATGTGTAGGTGCATAATAGTCACAGAGAGATGTATTTAACTGGCATTACGGGGTTTTTAGATTCATGACGGTGCTCTGGTGCTCCGGTGTAAAGACCTTAATTGGTTTCGCATTACACCTAGGTCAAACGGGGGGGGGGGGTCTGCTGGCTGAAGCAGAATGTAGTCATTTTTTAAGAGTAATTGACGCTCTAAGCCTCGTCGCCTTCTTTTTGAGTAGTCTGTGGTAGGCCGTCCTTCCTGTGCAACACTGTACCGTGCGTGCATTTGTTAATTCCTGTTTGCTGACTGTAAGCCCCGGTGGCTGGGAGCCAGTGAAAACATGGACAGAGAGACGATAAATGGGTCACATGTGAGCTGAGGTAGCCGGTCCAAGTTAGGCACAACACATGCCGGCCCATCTGACGGCAGCTAGCTGTTATGGGGGTGGAGGGGGGGGGGGGGAGTCAACGCAGGGTTAAACCAAGCGACGGCCAAATGAACCGACCGATGGAAAGAGGGCGGGAGTTGACTGTTTAAGGTGGCGGGAACGGGGACTCATTATGGAAAGGAGATTTTTAAGCACTCACACACGCTCCAGCGGGTCCCCGCTGAATAATATAAAGTACGGTCCGAGCAGCAGCGTCACAACTTTCTGTTAGCCGGAGGATTTACATATTGTACTGTATGGCCAGAGCCATGGGAGAGTTGGGTCCCAAGCGCACGAGGAGTTTGTAATTGCGATGAGTCTGATGGCGCACGAGCCTGTTCGTCTTCTTTACTGGGGGTATGAGGGGGAGAGGAATAGCATTTGTCAAATCCCTAGGGCTAGTAATTAACCAGATTAATCAAAGTGGGGCTGCGATCCCTGGCTCGCTACTGGACAAGATCTTTGTCTTCCTACAACAAAGTTTTATCGGTGTCGCTAATTTCTTTGATGAGCCTCTAATCTGAGACGGCTATTGTAAGTTTCCCTTGGTCCAGAGGGGGTTAATTGAATTGAATTAACATTGTACTCCTTCTCTGATGTCAATAGAGAAGTTTGCATTAGACTCAATACCCTATGCATGTCTCATGAATCGCCTCGCACTTTCTTTTGGTGTAATGACTGAGATTACATTGAAAAAGTGTCATGAACGTACAGTAGTTTAAATTATACAAATGAAACACCCGTTCTCATAGGCCAAACATTTTGCTGCCGAAAATTTCAAAAAGAGATGTTAAAAACCCCTGAAAATGATAAATTTTGAGGGACGCATTTTATTTTATTTTTTTGAAGAGGAACCCCGTTTGTAACAGCCAGAAGTTCCCCCTCTGATCGAAGCATTTTGGAGAAGCAACTGATTAGGCCTGATTTAGAGTTCCAGATTCGATTTGAGGAATCTGAAAAGAGCCCCTTCTCCAAATGTCGTGATCTGCCATATTTAATCCACTTAGGTGGTGCGTAGGTGTCCTGTGTTTGTGGAAATCTAATAAGACACAGTCACTCAGCTCGCAGTGCCAACGTCTCTGCGTTTGTGCTTCAGAGGAACTTAGAATGTTTTGTCGTCACTATATTTCTGTCAACCAAATCCAGGACATAAAGCTGAATAATTGAAAGGACGATATGCTCTGCATTATTTACAGTTAGTGATGATGATACTTATGCATGTAGCGCATTATGCCTCGGAGATTTTTTTCCTTTAACACGAAGATGACAAGTTGCGAATCCTCGTGCCTTTTCAGTTCCAGCATTCTACGGTATAGAATTAAGAAAGATTTTAAAAATTGAATACCAATCAATATTTATACAAAGTGATTTTCCAGCGAGACCTCTGAACAATCGCGTGGATCTTTTTGTAATGTTAATTTATGTCGGAGCGACGGTTGTTGGAAATTAGACGGCGGATTCATGGGGACGCACTCGGTGCATAACTCCGAACTGATGGGAAATCCTGTCCCCCTGAATTGAGCTCGTCTTTGTTTTAATGATGAGCGCTAAAGAACAAAAGAGCGGCTTTGCCATTTTTTCCTCATAATGTCAGTTGGAGGAGCCCTCATAATTTATAAGACACCTCGCATGAAATGTTTATGGGAAATCTTGGAAGAGTTACAAACGGCCGCGCAGATTCGGTCGCGGTGCAGGCCAGAGTAGTGGGAGCGGATCATCCAAGGTAATTGGGTCGGAAGAAGTTGTGAGGTTCACACAGCGTGCACTGGTGGAGATGCTTCTATTCCTCCAAAAGACAATAGAGCCTCGCAACTTAATATATTAATAGTGTTTCAGTTAAGACAGCTTTGTTCATTGTCCTAGATACTCTGGTTGAATGCATTTGCATATTACACAAGTCGCCCTCAGCAACCTTTTAGGAGTTTGCTTTTAGATGCGCATCTACATGTCATAACAAGTGGATGTGTGTCAGAGTAAAAGGTTTTAACCATTCAGCATTAAAAGAACCCCCCCCCCCCCCCCCACACACACACACACACTCACTAAAACTTCTATGACTTTGCACCTCTGAAGTCATTCCCTTGGAGAGATTAAGTGTTCCCTGGTTTGTAAGTGGAGCAAGCAGACTGTTATAAATGTATTTTTCGACTACAGTGGCATGAGTACAGTGGACAGCTGAGTTGTGGTGCAGCGCTGCAGCGTTCACATGTGTGAACCTAGTGCCTCCACTTTCGGGTCACAGTTGCAAAAGCCCGTGAGTAGGAACCTCATTTACCAATGGAATGTCGTCGATTTTTTTAATTTTTTTCAACTATGTACATTTGTATCTGGCAGACCTCAATATAAGATTGGAGATGGGTGAAGCCTTTGGAAGCAGGTCACACACCAGCCGGCGGCAGAGTACGGGCGTTGAGGCAGAGGGGAGCTCAGTGTCTGAAACATCTACACTGAAGCCCACAGATCTCACTCTACTACCTATGACGATTTACACTGCATGACCCTAATATACTGAGTTATTAAATGGCTTTGGCCTTATGAGGGAGCTTCAGATTGTAGCTGGCTTTTTTCCAACATAATTATGAAAATAGTTTTCCTGCATATTTGGAGGTAGTCATACAGTACTAGTCAATCTGTCCTCTGGCTCATAGCAAACGTTTTTTGGATTCCTTCTTTTTCATATTTTCATGCCAAACCCTCTTGACAAGCATTACATTCGTCTGTTGATGTACAGTGGGAAAAAATTATATAACTCTTTCTGCCAGCTTTCCTCTTTTTAAATATTGAGAGAGAAGTGTCTACAATTTCTCACCTTTTATGAAAATGGTTGTGATATGTTTTTTCCGCCATGTCATCAACTTCCTTGCAGATTCATTAGTGTTTTGAATTCTTAATTATTTGCGTTACTATTTAGAGCGAGAAGGGCTCGTTTCCCCACTCCATAAAGGCATTTCTCGACGTAGTACACAAGGCCTCTTTCGCAGTTTATTTTCTCATTATCTTGGCTGAGCACTCCAGTTGACCTCACGAAGCTGCTTTCTAGTTTCCTGGCCGAGTGTGGCGTGCCAGCGTGAGGCTTCTGTCCTCAGTGACAGAAGCCTGCTTTTTGGCGGTGGTTCACGTGAGGTGACCCCCTCCCTCTTCCTCCCCCGCCAGGCCTGCGCTTGCAATCCTGCCTCGTTGAGACAGCTCCACTGAGGCTTGCAAGATCAGCTGCCGTGCAAGCCCAGCTGAGGCTTCCGGGCACTCACGTTGCTAGATTTCATTTGTGAGTGAGCGTTTGACCTCAGGAACGAGTAGACATCCGCATGCTCACGCACGCAAAACTCAACAAGCACATGTGTGCGTGCACATGCACGCAATCAGAACGTCCACGACATGGCGTGCATGTTGTGCATTGTGTGCAGGCATGTACACAAGCACACCATCCCCCTCACTCCGCGGACGCGCTCACCTCTCCTCCCTCTTTCGCCCCTTCTTCGGTAGCCCTGCTCTCTCTGTGGCACCCACCCAATGTGCTCCTGCCAACCTGTTTCTAAAACATGTAACCTACACTGAGTCCCCCCTCGCGTGGCTCCCCCGGGGCCCTGACAGCCCGAGCGGTAATGCTTAGTGGCGTAGGCTCGCCCCTGATCCTTCCTCCACCACCGCCACAGTAGTTCTGCAGATCGCTGTTTGCTGACATTAGGAATGAGATTAAGGGAGGGTCGGAAAGGGGTTAGCAAAGAGGCATTCAGAGATTGAAACGCAACGATGACAGCAATTTCCCTTGTCATCCCGAGGCAACTGAAGGCCAGAACATTGTCAGACCGCGTGGAGGGCAATCTTGAGCAACAAAGTAGATTAACCTAGAGGGGAGAGAGATGAAGCAGTGAATAAAGCGTGGCTTCTAGCAATGGAGGAGCTGACAGCTACACTTCTAATGCACTCAGATGGACTTATTCCGCTCACTGAGCTATTGTTTACTTGCATTGTTAGGTGTAAACAACTTTATACTAACCCTAACCCATACCTTTTGCTGGGTTGCCTTTTTAACAATACATTTATTTTTCTGTTGCATCTTTTGTCATCCCCGGGTAAAAAAACACCAGTTAAAAAATTGGTGATACAATCCATAGTGATGGAGCTAAATATGTATAGTTTTTTCTTAATTTATTTTGTGTTTGCACAGAAAAACAACATGCACCCTTCAGATGTCTTTGGCTATACCAACATATCTATTGGATATTTTTAATCCGAGCAGGAAACTTTTGTTGAAGTCCCGAAATGGATTTTTGTGGTTCTTTTATTAGTTTTGAATGCAAGCTACAATTGTTGGCTATGCCTTTGGGGTTTGCAAGGGTTGCACCAGCAGAATTGTATTCTTTAGCAACATAGTGTGAAAAGTTTTGTCTCCCACAAAAAAAGTTCCTTGCGATCCTTCTTTACATGCACGATCTTTGATTTCCGACGATGTAAGATCAAATTGAGCCGCAAGTGCGCTCCCTCTCCGCCTTTCATGCCGCTTCAATATCACGCCGCGAAAAAACAAAGAAGGCGAAGACTGAAGGAAATCTGAAGCGTTCTGCCACTCAACATCCCCCATTCCCAAACAACAGCGTCTCACTGCCACTACAAATACATTAGAAATCAATTATTTATGGAACAGAGTCAGGGCCCCTTTAATCTTTTCCTTTTATCCAATTAAATTGTCTAACCATTCTAAGCCTCCTCAGCTCACAGGGAATGTGCTCCTTTTTTCCCCCTTTTTTTTTTTTTTTTTCTTTCTTATAAGATTCTCTCCTCAGTCCTCCTTTTTGACTTTCCATGTAACAGAGAAGAGACACTTCTGAGGATAGGAGAATAAAGGGAAAGAAAAGTGTGTAAAGTGTAAATGAACCCCCTCCCTCCCCCGTGCGCGCGCACACGCGCACACACACACACGCACACACGCACACACACACACACACAAGCACACACACACACACACACACACGCACACGCACACACCCCATCACCATTGCCTTGGTTATATAGGAACTATTTGAAGTTTCGATATTAAGACTCTGGTTCCATTCCCTGCGCAAAGGGACGCTGGGGAACGGTGGGCCCCTTTCATGATTCCTTTATGCCCAGCTGAAATAGTTAGAAAGTATTTGGGATCATCTCCACAGGGGTAAATATGATTTTGCTTCGACTGCTGTACTCTATTATTTAAGAAATCATTTGAAGTAGTGACTGAAAAATGAAAAGCCTTACTTCCGATGCAGGAGCAGGGAATTTTTGATGTAAAGCATTATAAAATGCTTTACATCAATCTGACACTTCTTTCCATTATCACACATTAAGTCTTTGAACAAACAGAAAAAGTAACCTCAAATAATCACAAATCTTATGGGCCTAGTATACATTTTGGTCCTACACTGTAAATACGTGAATGTTGAATGTTCACTTTACATGCATCACGTTATATCACAAATGTTGTTCATTATGTTTAACAAATTGTCATAGCTGTATAGCACAGTTATATATAGTTATATTTGAGTAGTCAGAGAACAACATTTTGGGGGTCACTATTGATGCTTTTATCACACATGAAACATTTGAGAAACAATCTTTAGTAATGTGGGTATTATGATAAAGCCGCGACAACAATCTGAGGTTCAGAAAATTGCATTATTTTACCGTAATGAAGCCTTTAAGACAACATTTAACTATGTCACAGTATTACAATAACCAAAATCCCAGATGATATCTAGTCAGTCTCTATATTACAATATCATATCAATAGATCGCCCAGCCCTGATTTGTCTTAGGTGATCAAACTGATCAAAACCAGCTCTTCAGACAGATAGTCCAACTCTAATATTGTCATTCAATCATGCTCACCAATTGCCCCTCATTTCTTGTGGATTTGAACTCCAGAACCTAAAACGAAGACTCTTGAGGGCCAGCTTGCGCACATTTAGAGGTTGTCTGTAAAGGCTTGTCGCATGATCACATGAATCTCGCGCGTAGGCCGAAGAGGCATGAGGACTGCATCGCACGAGACGTCTGTGGGTGTGCAGAAGTGACACATATGTTCAGGTTGCTATATACTTGTCAACATGTTTTTGGATGTCTGGTGTGAAGGAGAATAGGAGCCGTGCGTGTGCGTGCGCGTGTGTGTGTGTGTGTGTGTGTGTGTGTGTGTGAGAGTGAGAGCATGTGCCAGTGTGCGTGTGTGTGTATAACTGTGTACACATAATCATTTACAAATAGCTCCTGAGGGCCCTTGCGATCACAGACCGCCAAAAGGAAGAGGATTTCCGAGAGGTTTCCTTCTCGCTGTTTAAAGTGGGAGCCCTGTGGGACATGTTTGGCATTCTCATCCACTCACTGAAGATGGCCTGTGATCTGAAGCCACTAACAGGCTCGGGAAGCTCTCTCTTTCTCTTTCTCTCACTCCTTTTCTCTGCCTCTCTTCCTCTGGCTTTCTGAAGTGATTACCCTGCTTGTGATTCCACTGACACCCACGTGCACCCCTGAGACGTACCATCACTAGTTTGTTTAATCTGCCTCCCCGTACAGTAGGTAACACAGCCATAATTGAGGTGTGGATCGAGCTGTGGGAACAGATAAAACCAGATAGCGTTTTTTTGCGTGAACCCGTCTGCACGGTATGTCACCTTGCATGACTTTAAATATCAATATATTGGTTATATCTTTGTTATTTGCAGTCTTCAATCGAACTATGAAAGGAATCTTAAGTTAATTAATAATTTGCATGTGGATTTTAGGTCACATTTATATTTTTATTACTTTATTACATTATTATTTTATTACATCATAGAGCATGGCGAGAGCTCCAAATTGATTATATGGAAATCATACATTTCAAACCGATATTTAACATTTATTTTGCCACGATTATATCAAACAAAGTTGAAAATGTCTGAATTGCACCTAACCGACCACGTCCACGTGACACACAACGGCAGTATCCCGATAATGATTTGAAGACGGGCAAGCCAAGCGAGTGATACCCACGTTCCTTCAGCCACGGGGGGCTGTTGATGAGATAACAACAGTTGGCAAACCAAAAGCCAGTCTCGCAGACAAGCAGATATTTAAACTCAACATCATAATGGATTTCAAAACTACTTCACACTCTGTTTGATTGCAGTATGAAAACAGCCAGTGTAACTGTGGAAAAAGCCCAAATCTGATACGGTATCTTCACAGCCGTGGTCTGGCCTGCGTGTGTAAAACGCTTGAAGTCGTCTTTTTTGGAACGTACGGTGTCAATCATCCCCAAAATGAGACTTGGACGAACCCCGAGCTGAAAAAGAACAAAAACAGGATCCACAAAACTTAAAATTAATTTAATATATCATACTCCCTTTGTGAGATTGTATCTCCCGTCAGATGTGTGAAAAATGAAACATTCTGAGATATCTTTTTAAACCCTATTATTGTAAGATACCACTAATTAAATTGACAGTGTTATTAATTGGGTTGAAGATAACTTGCATTGAGTTAAGGACATCTTAAACTCAATTAAAGATATCTTCAACTCAATTAAAGATATCCAAATGCCATGTCCTGCAATGTGCAATCAGGCTTTTTCTGGCGCAATAGTATCAGTTCACTTGTGCCCCCGACACAAAGACCGAGTTGTGCTCCTAAAGTTTTCTTTTTTATCACAAGACCATTAACTTTTCTCAAAAGATGTCGCCTGTGTCACACTTTTGTGATGTGTGTAGTTTCTTTAATGTGCCATAATTATGCTATTTAATCCGCCCTTAATCCATCCCGTCCGACGCAAGGATTAGGCAGCCCTTTTGACTCAGACGTTTGAAAGCGCAGCGTTTAACCACGACTAACTCGGAGCTCGAGGTGATGGCGTTGGTCATCGCGGTCAACGCCGCCGGTGACGGCCGCACGACTTTTATGATGAAGAAATATGAAACTTAGTTCAGATGTTTAGGTTTAGACTTAAAGTGGGGTGATCCAACAGCCTCCCGATATGAAACTCCTCTGAACGTTTCAGTTGTGGCCTGATGAAACAATTTATTTTTATTGAGTTTCCGTGATTGTTGTTGTTTTTTTTTTATTATTATTATTTGATCTACTTTATCTGCTAATGATTAAAAAAATAAAAAATAAAAATTGTGTCGAAAGTTGAAATGGGGAAAGGAGAGATGTCTTACTGCTGCACATCTCTCGTGTTTGACAAGGCTCATTACCTTTTGAACTCGATTAGTTCTGAGTATTTACGTGTAATCTCGGTGCCAAAAGAGCGTCCCTTTATTTACCTTGATCAAGGCGAGTGGTTTCCCGCCATCCAAGAATCTGGAGCTACACTGGAATGGTGTCCGACGTGATTACTGCAGCCTCTCGCTTCACGCTGACGATTTTACTTCGCGCTTTGAAATGGAAGTGGTTGTGAGCTTGTCAAACCCGTCAATTTGGCTTCTGTTCATAATAAATCTCACCAAACTTGACACCCGCCCGAGAGGTTTGATATTTTGCGTGTGACCCTATCTGCGTGTTTTGGGAATTTGGAACTCACCCCCCCCCCCCCCCCCCCCGTCCCCGTCCCCAGGCCGCTGTGCCAGCTGCGGGGAGAATGTGGTGGGAGAAGGCACCGGCTGCACGGCCATGGATCAGGTCTTCCACGTGGACTGCTTCGTCTGCATGACCTGCAGCACCAAGCTGCGCGGCCGGCCTTTCTACGCTGTGGAGAAGAAGGCGTACTGTGAGCCCTGCTACATAGTAAGTCATAGTACCTGCCATGTTGAATTTGCCGACCCCGTCGCCTGAGGCTCGGGTCCGAGCTCAGGGTCCAAGTTATTTAAACTCTCGTATTTTAAATCTGCATTCCATGCATTTTATCTCCGTCCAGGGTTTGTTTTGTTTGTGGGTAGTTTTTTTTTTTTTTTTTTTTTCTTGTTTTGTTCGCATTCAATTTGTCCCAGCCGTCTGAGAATTAAACAATGATTAGGAAAGCTTTGTCTTCACAGCAAATTCACTGAGCTATATCTGGAGGTACATCTGATAAGTACACAGACACGGCTCAGATGTGACGATGAACTCTGAATAAGTATCCAAATTTTATCGAGGAGATCCACAGTGTTAAATCCGTCTGTTAGCACACAGTAAATAATGGTTTTCTTTTATCTTTCGCAGTCAACGGAAATGTATGAAAATATGTAAAACACTTAATTCTGGCAGACATTAAAGCAGCGGTTCTCAACGTGGGGTCTGGGGACCCTCAGGGGTCCTTCCAGACATTCCAGGGGGTCCCCAGCAAAATTATTAATAGTTAAACTTTATCATTATTTCATTTACAAGATGTTAGCACCATTTGAGGATGTAGTTTCACTGTTAGCTCCCTAACTATAGTATTCGGTTTGTGGAAGTTTGGGCTAAATCATATCTTAAAATGAAAATGTTCTCTCAGGGTTGAGAATCACTGCATTAGAGTGACAGTGAGACACACTGTGGAACTGGTTTTCTTCTTCTTTTGTTAAAGAGACGTGCATCGTTCACGTACTAGTGTATGGATGCACCAGCGTTCATGCAGTACATTGCAAGACCAAGTTGTAACTTCTCCCAAAACTGTTTCATTCAGCTGCATTAAAGATGAATGAATGCGTAAAACATGGAGAATGACATTTTGTAACACTCCAAGACAACTGATTTGAGAAAAACCAAAACAAAACAGATAATAACAGACAGGATAGATTCATACTTTCTTCTTTCAAACGTTAATGCGTTAACTCCAGAAGATGAGATTTCACCGGGCGCATGGGTTCATATCTGTGTCCCACACCTACAGGAAATGCAAATAGCCAGGCTTTTCTGTTGGCCCATAGGAAGCACACCGAAAACAAATGATCTCAGGTTGGTATTTGCCTACTTAACACACGTTCCACTTTCCAGATAGTAGATAAGAGGCTTTTGAAGATAGCATGATTGGGCTTCGGAGGTGTTTACTCATGCGGTGTGCGAGTTAATGAGGGGAGTTCAGGGGCTTCCTATTTTGGAGGATAACCCAGGCAGCCTTAAAAAATAAATAAATAAATAAAAAGTCATACACAAGCGGGGTATATACACAAGATCCTCGGTTGTCACTAGTGGTATACATTTGTAATTGACAGCAATTGATTATGCCGGACGATTAAATTGGCATAAGGGTTAAAAAATATAAAAAGCAAACTTAAAGGAGGGTATTTAAGGTAAATAAATGGATGACAACAAGCAAATATGCCTAGTGCGTGTATATTAACACATGTACTGCATACACTCAAGTTTTCTCTAATGTTATTCGTCAGGAATGTCACGGTGTGCACTTTACTTGTAAAGTCTTAAAGCTGCACTGCATGACATTAAATCAGCGGCAGGCCATCTACTAAATCATTTCTTTTCAGAAGCACTCACAGTGATTGTAGTTGTCTTGTCTGGAAGTTCTCCAACTCTGATACATGCACTAAAGAGGACCGGGATAATTTAAGAACTTTATTTATGCATTTCATCAGCATAAATGTTCTTCTGGCACAAGATCAAAAGGATGGGGGAAATCTGAATTTCTTAATGAAAGTAATTTCTTCATCTTTTATTCCCATCCTCAGGGTCATACGCCTCTGTGCGATTAGCGAATGAACGTGAGACTCAGGAATCTAAAGAGATCGCGATGGGGGGATGAAAAAAAAAGGGAAAACTTCCAAGTTTGGCTCAAAGTCAATCAATCTAGGAATCTCGAACAGCAAATTAAATATTAACAATGCATTATTAATTAGTTTCTTCTTTGTTTTCCTGAGCATTCTCGTAAAAGCTCTTGATGGTACAGTAACGATGCAGGCTGTGACAGCGGTGCGGCCCCGCAGCCCCGCGGCTCGTCACACCTCAAACAAACCGCCAACCACTTCTTCCTCAGACGCCAAGAGGCCCTCTAAACTCTGGGGACATTAAATAAAAATGGTTATTTTGGAAATGTGAACAGAAAGAAACTATTACGTTGACACATTAGAATTAAGATTTATCTTGTTCCTTGTACACCTAGCAGCCTCGGTAGATGCAAATTATATGGGAGTTGCTCAAATGTTCAGATGTCGGCGTCAGAAACAGGTTCTTGCCAAAGACGAAGTTTCATACATGGAAGCGGGCACACGCCTCCACCGACTGACTCTCTGCTGATTTAAGAGTTTCCAGCCCCTTTGAACCATTTGAAGCAGGGCAGATGAATAGCGTGGTACGCAAGAGTCCAGCCCCGGTCCCCCCCATAGCGACTACGGGTGCTCTTCTCACAGAGGCTCTTTTCTAGCCAATGGCCAGCGAGCTGCAGAGTGTGACTGCACAGCGACCCCCCCCCTTGACCACAGCCAAAAAAAGACACGAGTACAGGTCAGCTGACACCCTGACGGTCAGGAACTAACCAAGTTAATCCTCGTTTCAACGCATAAATGGAAAAAAGTCACTGAAGACAGGAAGCCAAAGGGAGACCACGGTAGACAGGAGTTTCTTTATCTTGGTCTCAAAATGATCCCTTTTCTTAACATTTCCAAGATTGCATTATTGCATTATTTCAGGTGGCAGAACCAGTGTTTCATTGTTAAAAAAGATATGGTTGGGCTTCATTAAAAGTATGCATGTCATTTTGTTGACAAAAATATTCCACCACATTATACTAAGTGAGGTGAAGATTTCCAATATTTTCCAAAAGGTGACCATGGTAAGGTGTTTCTCTCAGTTGGTGTATTTCTATTCCATCGTTGCGTGCACAGGACTATATCTCATGAGCTAATGCCGGCATGAGATATCGTTCATTCCTTTCAGTAACATGCAGGAACTCGGTCACATCTGTAATCTTCACCAATCTACTTCCCGACGCTGCACTTTGCAATCTGTCCTCCAACCACAGTCACACCGCTGGCCCACCAATTGCAGGACAGCATTCAGCCTTTGTCTTCTCCACTTCCCTGGGTTGCTGTCCCACAGCCCTTATCACTACCGCTTTGAATACAACGGGATGGAGATAAACTCTACAGATGCTTGATTAATGTCTCGATTTGCATTAAGTGGTTTCTAATCACGTTAACATGACAACAATGTGTGGGATTTTTTTTTTTTTTTCTGAAGGTGGCAGTGAGGGAATTTTATTTGTTTTTTTTGTTTTTCTTTCTGTTTGCTGTTTTAGCTGGGGGGTTTTTCGCCTGTTGGAACAGGTAGCCTGGGGGTGTCCCGGAGCATATCCCAGACCCCTTTCCGGGTGTGCACAACTAATGAAATAAAAAGTCTGCATTTCCACTGTACACACACACAGCCATGATCTAATCATCAGAGTGGATTTGTATTCCGGAGCAGTCGGCCCAGAGTCTGCGTCTCAGCATACTCATCTACTGGTTTCCAAGAAAACGATCAGGGAGCAAATTTGTTCATAGATTTACAATAATCTCCCCTGTAAATTTTGAGGGGATCGGAACAAAATAATCATAATCATAGTTTTTGTTAACAGAGCCATGTGGCCACGGCTAATACCTTTATTAATAACTTGTTAATTCAGTTGTTAGGGTTCATGTCTAAAGTGGAAGCGGGTTCTTTTTTTTTTCTTCTTCTTACGTTCAGGAGAGAAGCACTTCACGACAAAAGCTTCTAGAGGAGCCGGTTGGAGTTGTAAAACATTTAGCCAGAGCACTCCACTCCAGTGGGAAAGGGATTTGATTCACCAGGATGTGAGAACACTCCACATGCACGTAATGCTGGATGCCTGTGCTACTGCAATCAACTCAAAACGTGTGTGTGTGTGTGTGTGTGTGTGTGTGTGCGTGTGCGTGTGCGTGTGCTTGTTCGTTCCATGGGCTGCCAGATGGTGAGTGTCATGTAGTCCTGCATAGATATATTTGGCCAAAGAGAGGAAGCTGTTCAAACCTAAAAAACATAAATGCATTATTTATTTGGTCTAATTTCTCTTGGAAAGCACATGTTTCCATAAAGTAATTCTAACATTTTCTTTTACTTTGGCTTCTATTAAAAATTACATATTTTCTGTATATCATAAAAAATATATTATATTAATTAGATTAATATACAATTTATTATATTATTGTAAATATAGTATTATAATTATGTAATAGAAATTATTATATTATGATATATGATTACATTATAAGTAGATTGACTTTTAGGGTATGAGTAAAAATGAATGCAGGTGAGGTTAGATTGGGTTACATTCTCAGCCTTCTTTTTTGGCTGGCAGCAACTCTGCCTCCTCTCTTATTCCCTCACACACCTGTGTGTTGTGGAGCCGCTGCTTGATTCTGTAATAAGTGATACCTCTCATTTGTCTCCCTCTGCCTCCTTTGGTCGCACTGAGGTACAACCTGGTGAGGGACACACACTATTTCTCTGCTGGAGACACAGATGGAACACAGTATATATTATAATGTACTTTAACTGTCTCGTAGATGACATAAACTGTGTGTGGTTTCTCAGCTTCAAAAGCTTCGACGAGAAGAAAAGACTTGATTCTACAGTAGATCGGCACTTCTTGCCCATTGTCCCATTGTTCAAGCTCCTCGGTCCCTGGCTGGCGAGGAACGAGTGTCAAGTCTAAGGGAGGTCAAGACGGGGATGAGTGCATTGAGCTGGGTTTTTAGTGAGAGAGGACACTTCCAATTCAGAAGAATTTAATTGGAAACAGCAACACATTGAAATTTGTGCTCAGTTTAGCCTTTCTTCCTTCCCTTTGTTCTACGGCACTTTAGATTGTAATGCCCAAAGCGTGATGATTCCTTCTCAAAATATCAATCATAACGGGTGCTTTTCTTGTTTACTTTTGCTGTTGTTAAAATATTGAAATGACCCCCAAACGTTACAAGGACTCTTCCAGAATACATTGCATCTATTGACATGCACCAGACAGCCAAGTATTTATAAGATTCTCATTCTTTACAATGTAATTAAAAGGATGCCAAAGTTCTCAGTTCAAAAAATTCTCACTTCCATGAACAATAGAATGCCATTCTATTTGTTTTTATTCTATTACAGCACTTACGTTTTTCTGCAGTTGAATGTCAATACTTTGTCATTTGTCTGGATAGCAGACTTTCTCATGTGGTAAAAATCTAAATGAATTGTGTTTTGTTTTTTTAGGTTTTGTTTTTTTTATACCAGAATAAAGCATGTTCCCAAGCCACTAGCACGATGCTTATTCAAATAATGACCGAGGACGGCAGGCACCTTCACCATCGTGAGTTATAGGAAAGAATCCTAATTTACAATTTACAACAACACAATTTACAACACAAGGAGTAATCTGCATATCTCTGCTTTCATCTAAAAATCCAAACTGCCCAGATCGTATCTTTATCCGCAGGTGACGGGACTGGTTAGCTCCATCAGCTCCCTGTACCAACACTGAATGACCTAAAATGGAATTAAATGCAGAGGCAGTTCAATGAGGATCACTCTTATCAGTGGAATGTTTAAATCGATTACATTTTTAACATTTCAACTCATGTGTTGATGTCATGTGAACATTTATATTACACTGTGTATTGATATTTAGTATCATTTTCTCTATATGCACTTCTTTTTAGCTTTTCCAGGCAGTGACGGACATATTCCTGACACAGCTTTATTACAGTACCATTTCAGGCTCTTATAATCCCACTGATTTGTTGTTAGTTCATTGTACAATCAGTGATAGACAGACATAGTTAATGGGCTTTACCTTGAAAGTACCTCCGTATTATTTACATTGTAGGACTTACTGTCCCAAGGTCCAAACTATGCCGCCCATATCCGATTTTTTTGGGCCTTAAAAAATTGTTCATTGTTCATTTCAATTGGTTATCCTGAATTGTTTTGCTTTAAGTCTGTTTATATTTAGGTGATTGATAAAGTTGCAGACACTGCTTCCATCTCCATCCAGGATCCCGTGACTAGTTTCCTGCTTATCATACTCCTTCCAATGAAACGTAAATTATAAGAAGTGCGACAGGTTTAAATATAATAAGACCACTCCAAGTAACAAGGTCATGCTATAACCTCTTGTATTTCATTGAAAGAACCACAGTAATAAAAAGAGATAGGGATTTGCCAGCACAAAGACCTTAATCTAAGACTTGACAGAATTTCAGAGAGATTGCCAAGGTCATGGAAGCCAAGTTCCTTCAGTGTAATTATGTTCATTATCTAGTGTTACTCTAGCTCTGCTATTTGAAATAAATGGCTTTCAGTCTCATTGGCAAAGCTTTATGAACTATTTCCCACTCTGGTACTGTGAAGAAAGAGGTGCATATAGCGACGCCTGTGCTGTCACTCAACAGGAGAACATTGTAATTGACAGAAGACTAAGATTTAGCCCTTCTGTCTGTTTGTCTCCCTGTTGAATCATTTTAAAAATAATGGTGTTGCATTGGCTGACACCCAGTCACGTTCTCGTTTATTTTTCCTCATGCTCCTGTACCGGCTATTTTTACTTTTTTATTTTATAATTATTTTTTTTGATGCAGCATTTATGCCAATTGAACCAAATTTATTTGAAAACCATTTCCAAAAGTTAACAGTGCGAAATGACCTCACATCAAGTTCATATTTTAACAATAAAACATTTTAAATGGGGAGATTTTTTTTAATTTAAGTATTGGTATTTATTTATTTATTATTCATTTTTATTTACATTTAATATATTATTTTATATATCAATTTGAGTTCATAACAGCCATTCCTGAGTTACATCAAAGTATGTTTTCTTAATTGTTAATTATAGGAGGATTTTCGATATCTATTGACATGTCTCATTCCATGGTCTCATTTAAATTTAGATACTTTATTATCCATGGAGATGGAAAATTTGAGAGTGCGAACAGCCAACATACACAACACTTCATTCATTCCATAATGCCTTCAACTTTAGAGTCTGATAGCGCATGTGGAATTTCAGTGGTGGTGCAAGTTTGCCTATGCAAGCAGGCACCAAACCCTGACGACCACAGCTAAGCAAAGTTTCCGGGGGTGTCGCAGGCGCCAACAGGGACAGGCGATATGCCAGCAGTACGAGGGGCTCCTGGTGATGGACGTCCTCCATAGATAACGCTCGGCTACTTTACAACTGGGGGGGGAAACCCGGAAGATCTCCTTGGAGCCTTTCCTGTCATTGAGAAAGAGGGCGACTGGTACAATGCATGCGCAGCGTAGCCGGAGTCGTACATCGTCAGCTCTCACAGCGGTGTGTGTGTGTGTGTGTGTGTGTGTGTGTGTGTGTGTGTGTGTGTGTGTGTGTGTGTGTGTGTGTGTGTGTGTGTGTGTGTGTGTGTGTGTGTGTGTGTGTGTGTGTGTGTGTGTGTGTGTGCGTGCGTGCGTGCGTGCGTGCGTGCGTGCGTGCGCGGGAACACTAGAAGATGCAGATTGCAGCGGTACGGTTCTAATTAGAGATGACTGTGAACCACCCACACACCTGTCACATCTGTGTGATGGATATCCAGGTAGTCAGATCCAGAGGCTGGAAGCCAGAGCGCTGAGATCAGGGCCCCCATATGCTCAGTGTTGTGGCGGTGTGTGTGTGTGTGTGTGTGTGTGTGTGTGTGTGTGTGTGTGTGTGTGTGTGTGTGTGTGTGTGTGTGTGTGTGTGTGTGTGTGTGTGTGTGTGTGTGCGTGCGCGCTGCACAGCTGCTGCTCGTGGTGGGAGTGCTACCACGCTCGCGCCATGTGGGAAGCAACAATGAGCGGCGGTGGCAGGTACACCCACCCTCGTTTTACTTGTCGTCTGAAGCGCGTTTATGAACACACAGCGGCTCTGCTTTCTGCTGACTCTGTCATCAAATATTCATGGCTGTCTGCATTAGCTTGCAGAGTTCTAATTGAGTTCTGTATATTCAGACGTGATTAACGCAGTCTAATTCCTCAAAGGAGTGAGCCAATTAGATAGCACTTGCATGAATAGAATTTCACATCTTAGTACTTCTCAAGACTTGCCAAGACAATTATGTATGTGTATGATTATACTATAAAATGGGTGTGAACTACACCCAAGCAGGTCATTATTTCTTATTACAGCACCGCATGCAGCCGTCTTATCCATCGCAAGAAAGTAAATGAATAGCGGGGGCCTTGTTATTAGAATACACTGTTTGGACAAGAGGAAGGGAAAGTGATTCTGAACATGGAGCCCCTCTAAACCCTCCTCATGTTTTTTGTCTGAGCGTATTTCCTCCCCCAAGGAGTAAGACGGGGGGGAAATCGCCCTGACCCAAAGCTGACCCACCACAATGTCACTCTAACTCACGGCATGAGAGGACTACTGCCCGGGTCTTTGTCAGTTTCTCTCTGTAACCGGAGCACGAGACATCGCCCGATGTCCAGAGGGGTCACATTCTGCTGTGGAGCTGAATTTAAAGGCAGGGAGGCTGATGAGCAGGCCAGCCACTCTGCCACAGCCGGGGAGAGATCATGTCCCCCGCTGCCACCTTTTATTGGTAGAAGACACGTAGGCCCGGGAAAGACGTGATCTGGACGTCAGCACCGTCCCTTTACATCGGCTTCAATCTGACGTTATAATGCGACAAGATATCGTGATGCATCTGCGCGAACGCATGCGGCAGCTGCACTTGTCGCACAACCCGGTGCGTCCTTATTTATGGATGTTATCGGACACTGGGGCAATTTTGTGACTTTGTTAAAATGGCATTGACTGTGGAGCTAAAGACAGCTCAGTGTAGGCAGAGCTAGGGGACAGTCAGCGCCAGGAAAAGGGATGGCGGGGACAGTGGCTGAGTCAGGGCCAGGCATGGTCATAAACTGTCTAGGCAAAGATATAAACTAAATGTGAAAAACAAATCAAGATAGGAGGTTCTGGCCAGATGCCATCCCATTCCGGCGCACTCAGGTCATCTATAATCTGGCGTGAATTTATTACACCGGCCGACGGAGCCGAGCTGGGGACCAGCACCTTACACTCGGGGGAAGCAGGGCTGTTCCAGGTCAGAGACACCGAGCCTCGGCACACTCATCCTGGCTGACTGGCATGCACAGAGATGACTGTCACAAACGCTCCGTCTGCGAATTATACAGCTGATACTTTCAAGGTCACTGGTCCTTGGACGGAACAGGCTGAGAGTTACCAAAGCATTAGGAGTCACTTTTCGGTGCACGCCAACACACACACACACACACACACACACACACACACACACACACACACACACAAACACACACACACACTCATGTTCATGCCCATGCATACGTAGAACACAATCCATAATGATCTCTACCTAGGCAGCACCCTTCTGACCCAGAGACACACTGGCAGAAAGTGGATGTGAGTCTCTCACTTGTTATGTAACATTTTAATAAATAAATAAAACAAAGGGTGTCGTACAAGCTGTCAAATATATGCTATTCAAAGTCCTTCTCGCAATGCATATGCTCAGTGTGTAAACAGGTGCACAGAGAGATGGGCAGTGAGAATTCTACATAATTCACATCACTCGGAAGAAATTATTCAAATTAAATTAAAATTTAATCCAAACGTCAAGGACAACGGACGCTTTGTCCCGGGTGCGAGTTTGACTCCAGGGAGGGAAATGTCTAGAGGTTGCTCACTTTTTAACATTCATGGGCAGAGCTGCAGGAGGTCTTATAGTAACTCCCGCACCTCACCGGACCAGACCAGCCTCAGAGATACTCTGCACTTTGCAGACGTGTTTCCGTGCACATGCCTGTGCACATATAGTTGCACTTGCAGACCTCTGTGCCTCTCTGGCCTTAATTACCCAGAGGGGGACGTCTCTCCCACGATCCCTTTGAAAAAGTGCAAATTAATGAGCTCCAAGAGATGATGCACCATAACAGTTGTCATTTTCTATTGTCCAAACTTCAACAATTTAACTTTCAAGTGCAGACTGCGGAAAATGTGGAATTAGGTTTGTTTTTTTCCCCTTAAACCCTGAGACCCGTAGTGTCAAGTATTGGCTTCTCATTGTTAACTACTTAACTACCGTAACTTGTAATTTTCAAAGCAATGTAACTTCATAATGTTTAAATGCGCATTTTATATTTTTATTTCACTGGGTATTTTGTTTTTATATTACTTATTTGAAAGTGTTCTTAATATTGTTGATGTTTAATATAAATATTATTTTATTGTAAATATTTTATATAAACTACTACTACCACCACTATACTTAATACTGGCCATATACTAAATACTACCATCCGAATATGTATGAGCTTAAGGCCAAGCAGGCTATAGCTGCAGGTAAATCTTTCCATGAATATTAAATTAAATAACCCTGCAGGCATGAATTTAGGACACTTTGTTGTATTGAAGATGTGCTTTTCAACTATCGCACTCCAAATATTCCTGAACTTAAAAATAAATTAATTAAATAAATAATAAAGGCCATGCCAGTGAATGGCATGGACGGAAAGTTGAGAATGTTGCCGTAATTCCAAGGTTTACTGAAGTTACACCAGCCGTTACTGTGTTTTTTTTAAGAGTTTCCTTTCCTATTTTTAGTTCCTTTATTTCTATATTATTTCTCATCTCCTGACTAGAGTCACCTAACAATAAAGCTCAGTTCATTCCTTCTCCAACACAACAGCATCTAACGGCTGTACGGTGGTGTGACAACCTACCGATGTGATTGAAGCAGCTTAGCTTTGCATGTCTTGTGTTCTTGATAGCCCAGAATTTAACTTGCGACGCACCTCAATGTTTTATTGCTTTTCCCCATCGTCCGATGGGATGAGTATCGAGGCGGTCCATCCGTGATGCATTACCAACAGCAAGAATAACAAATTTAAGTTATCGAGTTGAAAGCGATTGATGGGTGATTTAACCAATAAAGGCTGCAAAAAGCATCCTGTGATCTTAGGCCTAATGGCAGTTAACCAAACTGAACCGATCCATAAATATTAATTTATTACATATTCTAATCCAAATAATGTCATTTCGCAACATAATATAAATGGTAAGATCTTAAGATGTATCAATTCAAATTAAAATCTCTCAGAGGCTCGGCTATTTGACTTATGGTTCTCGACCCTGCAGTCATTGTTTATTATTGGCGGACGCTACACTGGAAGGAAATGAAATAAAGCGCTACGTATGTGGCTCCCGCGCTCCAGTGAGCGCTTGTTGGAGAGCACTCCATGATGTTGAGTTGGCTAAACCTGATTTAATACAGACAGCGTGGCCCAGGCACCGAAAAGCACATTCTGTCCGAGTCTGGACACAGGCTGTATCGAAATCATCTGCGAAGTTGGCCCCTTCGGAGTTCAGCATGCCGGCACATAAATCGCGTGCGTTCCCACTGAACCCGAGCCACCCTCCTGTCAGGGTGGCTCGGCCGTCTGAAACGAGAAGCTCCTAGGTGTAAAAGTCGTGTGGATGAAAACGGAGCGTAAACAGCTCTAAGTTTGTGATATGCCACCGCACATTTCACACCATTAACCGAACCCTCAGCAGACACCTGCGAGGCTTTGTTTTACTCTCACCTGCGGTCACGGAAAGGACGCTGCAGCAACAACAATGTAAAAGAAAAAAAAATAATGTCCGCGCTCACATGCTCAGCTTTACTCGGCCCCTCTTTAAGCGTCCGTGTTTTTTAATCCTTCAAACGAGCCTAATCTGCATTTAAAAGCGAGCGACACAATCTCACCCCGGATCGGTGGATTTTTCTGTCACAAAAATGAGATTTCAGGATTTCAACTAGGAGACTAAATAACCTGTGTGAGGCTGGATATTTGTAGTGTGACTCTGCGTGTCAGACAGGCAGTCTATTAGACCTGTGTCTCTTGGGAGGAGAGCGGCGCACAGGGGGCCTCTTAACGCGCTGCTCTGTTCTTTGTGTGCCGTCACACTCTTCATTCCAACAGACAGCTGTGTCAAACGTTGTTTGGGGGGCGGCTGCAGAGCTGCGGGGAAGAGGGCCAACTTGTGCAGGCATCCATGTGTTTGCTGTTGGTGAACACACACAAGAGGCCGCGATACGAGGCTGTGTCGGAAATGAACAATACGCACAAGTAGGGAGGAAAGAAAAACAAGGATGGGGGTAAGGTGGCGGCGGCGGTGGTGGGGGGGCAATTTACTTTTAATGCACTCTAATCACCCCCAGTTCAGCAATCGGCTGTCTGACCTAAATTCACTTTACCTCATCTGCTAGACATTTGTTTAGCCTTCTGGGCAAACACTTAGAGAAATGTATGAGGCAGAAAATACATGTGCTTGAATACATCACATTTAGGCCGGGGATGATGGGAAACATAGACATATAGACATGTACAGCCCTCTAGTGGCAGATTGCAAAGGTCCCGGAATTGTATTGGAGGTGGGGAGCTGGGGAGGGGGTTAAGGGGGGTGGGTCGGCAGAGCCAGTGCAGAATCTTCTGTAAAATCCCTCGGTTTGGAAGCCGCGCCCGAACAGGGAGCTTAAGCTGTGGAAATCGCTCTGACAGTTTAAACATCAGACCCGTGTTCTTGTGGCTAATGAGTGCTCATCTTTAAATAAAGGGGAATATTAACGAAATTAGTCACCCAAGCGCCTCAAAATGCACATACATTAATTACGTAATGTACCTTCGACAAAAATCCAGCATTGAAAAATGAATCAAGGTGATTTTTCTTTCGCAAGGAAACGAGACTGATTTTTATCTTGTGAGTTCTGCACTCATTACAATGGCCTGGAGGAACTCTGTGCTGTGGAATCATGTGCTCTAGTTACGCTAAACAGGGGCAAGGTATTCCCACATGAAGAGCAGACAAGAATAAGGAAGGGGAGATGCAGAAAAATGAGTACAGTAACATGCGAGGGGTGCAAAGCACTTTTTTGGCCCAAGCGTCTTCCAGCGATACTTAGTTTGCCAACATACTGTATGCTCAGGCTGCAAACATACATTTTATTTCCTCCTGTCTCTCCCTTTCTGTCTTTCTAGCGCGGGGGAGAAGAGAAGTGAGGCAAACCTTGAGGGCTCAGTGCAGTGAGCTCATTAAGGGCTTTATTCCACTTCCAGAACGGAGCAGGATCGCAATATGGACATTGTTTATACACAAGCGCTGCCCTGGGAATAATGTTTATTTCTATTACCGTCTCAGAGAGGGAGAGAGCAAAAATGAAAAAAGAGAGAAAGTGGGGCTTGTCTGCACGCATTGCTTTTCATGAAATAATGCCTCTCCAGGAGTGCTTTGAAGAAAACGGCCCCTTTTTAATGCCACTTTTTACACCGACTCGCCCTGACTCGTACGTCAGTTGCTCTCGTCTTGCGGCCCCTCGCCCGGCGTGGCCCCGCCGACATGTCCTCTCGTTGTTCCAGATCCGGGAAACAGGGGCCCGACACTTACAAACAGCACCAGGAACCGTGTCGCTACGTTGTCGTCGCCATGAACCCCGGCTTGTGAATGCAATCCTCTCATTAGCATATAGACTACAAATGTCAGCGCCGAAGCTCTGGCAACCACACTGCCGGACAGGGGGATGGTCGGGTGTTTACCTCAGCTGAGCGGTCACACAAGTGCCATTTTAAACGGCAGGACCCCATGGCTCGCCCGGGAGGGAGGGGGGGGCACAGCCCAGTGTTGCTACACTCCCCGAGCCGTGTTTGGAAACACTGTGGCGGCTCACTGCTGCAGCGGGAGCCAATGGGAACATCTCAACCGTGCACTCTTTAGCCCAGCCAAGCGCACGGAGAGAGGGGGAGAGGAAGGGAGGGAGAGAGGGAGAGCAGAGGATCCAGGAAATGCCTGAACAGAAAAGCTACAGAGGGACCCGTGCAGCCGCATCAGGGTTCACATTGATCATGCTTGCATGATATACATGTTCCCCTGTAATTGCATCGCTTTTTAGCAAGGCAATCGTTATTTATGAAATATTGAAATAACAAACAGTGTCTCCGGGCAATATTAAGAAGAGGGATGCTGCAGATAAGTCAGAGGCGGTCGGGCCGCCACGTCCCCTGCGGGCCAGCTGCCCAGTCGCCTGGCTGCGGAAAACCTGCAGTCATCACAAAGTGGAAGTATTTACTGCTTGCTCTCGTGCGCGCGGGGAGATGGAGTGCAGGCGGGGGCAGCTGAAAAATGATTGTGTTTGTGTTTGAGAGAACCGCTAATCAGATTCCTTCAGCTTCCGAGGCATTTGAGGACAGCCCGGCGAAAAGGTCCCCGCTGTCAGTTTATTTCTTGCACAGTCGAACCACATATGGTTGCAGGGCTACTCCGGGGTAAAAAATACTCCCAAGAAAAAAGAGGTTTAAGGAGATATTGGCTGTCCACGGTGCTGAATAATCCTGAAACTGATGTTTTAATTTCCTCTGGTGTTTACTGGTGCACATATTGAACTGGAAAAATAAGTTCCTTACGAAAAACAACAAACATGGAAATTACATGTTATTTTTTTGTGTCTGCAGAACACCCTTGAGACCTGCAACATCTGCAGCAAGCCCATCATGGAGCGCATCCTGCGGGCCACGGGCAAAGCCTACCACCCGCACTGCTTCACCTGCGTGGTGTGCCAGCGCAGCCTGGACGGCATCCCCTTCACCGTGGACGCGGCCAACCACATCCACTGCATCGAGGACTTCCACAGGTAAACACTCCACGGCAGAGGGTCCTCACGGGTCTGCACTCGGTTTCCGGGCAATTGGGTGCGGGCCGTGCCAGGTCGTGTGTCGTGAGTCTTTTTCCAGTTCAACCCGACATTAACAGTTTAGAAAAACGGCATTTCGGCAGCAGTTTTAATGACCTGATCTGATCTAGATCTTTTTCTTTTTTGTTTATTTATGGTTGTTCCAATCTGACCTCTGGGCGAATTTCTCAGGTCCAATAGGGTTTGGATAGGAACTTTGTTTACCCCTGAAGATGTGCACACCCCGCATTCGTTGTGCATGTTTCCTACGTAAGATCCGCCCAGTTCAACTCCAAACCCTGCCAAGGCCTCATCAACTCTTCTGATGGTGTGAGTGGTTTTTGAGTTGGAGCTGTTGCGTTACTCAGTGACCCGGAGGGGAACCAAAGTAGACGCCGCAATGCTGGTGAGTGCAGCGCTTTGTAGGGTGGGTGTAACAAGGATGATGTTTAATTCCACATGACAAGGGCGACCTCAAGAATGCAGCCCTTTGTGTCGAGGAAAAAGCTCGAGCAGTTCCCGAAAAGCCGCCGAGGGCCCCGCTTCCTAAATACTGGCCATTCATTCGGCGAGTCATTAGAAGAAGTGTCCCTGTCACTTCCAGTCACCTGAGGGAACCTGAAACCCGGGCTGCACGCTCTCAGATCCTCTTTCTGTCCCATTGTTAGACAGAGCTCCTCCCGCTGAGGTGTTCCCAAAATGACTGGATTCGAAAGCGTAAAAAAATCCCCACCATGTGAATCAGCTATTGTCTCGTCGGCCTCATAACCGCCGCCACGCTTTGTGAAAGTGTGCAATTTTTCTGCGAGAGGTGAGGACCTGGAACAACGGCGGTGTAGGCCCAGAACATTCTTCAAAATCTGTCCATCATCACAAACAAGAAAAAGGTTTCTTTCCTCTTGAGAGGTTACAATAAGACATGTAAGACGCCTGTAGATAGCACTGGCGTCACTCAAACACACCTCACCACTGGCTTTAATGAATCCAACACCTTATTTCATTTTTCTCTGGGTTTTTTTCCTCACAGGAAGTTTGCCCCTCGCTGCTGCGTGTGCTCGGAGCCCATAATGCCAGCGCCGGGCCAGGAGGAGACTGTCCGTATCGTGGCCCTCGATCGTGACTTCCATGTGCAATGTTACCGCTGTGAGGTACGTAGGTTTCCGCGTGTGCGTCTACGTAGTTGCGGTGTGTCTGAACCCACGCCTGACCAATTAGTCATCTGAGTGGATTTTGGGCTGGACTGTACCTGTAAAGCTGCGTCCATCTTCCCCCCGCGAGAGCCGGCGTGGTGACATTAGGAGCCCGGCTGTGAGGGACATTTCACATTCCAGCGTGAGCTCACTGCTTTTGGCATACGTAAAGGTCAAAGGGAAGCGGCTCCACAAGAGAGGAATCTGTGTGTGTGTGTGTGTGTGTGTGTGTGTGTGTGTGTGTGTGTGTGTGTGTGTGTGTGTGTGTGTGTGTGTGTGTGTGTGTGTGTGTGTGTGTGTGTGTGTGTGTGTGTGTGTGTGTGTGTGTGTGTGTGTGCGCGCGCGCCAATTCCAATGTGAGCCACTGTCACTGATGATAAGCTGGAGACGTCAAACATGTGTCAGTGCTGCTGAGTAAAGCTAGGTTTAAACTTGCCCCAAGCGCAAGGAAGCGTGTGACGCAAACGACGTCATTGGGGGGCGGCGGTGCCCTGGCGCGTGGGGAGATCAGTGTTTTGCTCTTTTATTTCCGATACTTTGGACAACATTGATCCGCAGCACGAGTCAGATGTGAGATTCAAAGTCTACCAATTACCTTTTGACGAAGAGACAAGTAGTATACGCAAACAGCTCACTCAGGTTTGGTGATTTTATTGTAAATGAACGGGGTCGTTGTAAAGTTCACAGTTTACAAAGACAAGGGAGCGTTTTTATTGGTATTTATGTGCAGTTTCTTTTTAGAGAGTCTTGCAATGAGAGAGAATAATTACACATTGTGACGCCGTTCTTGAATGGAACGGTTCAGTGAGTTCCCTTGTAATAAAATGCTGAACTTCAACCCCTCCTCCCCCCCGTCTCTGCATGGAACGCGAGGACAGACCAGCTCCTTTCTCCTTTTTCCGTGCATTTGACGTTTCAGCCACGATAAACAGCAATTCCTCCTCAGCATAAACCAACTCCAATGCTGTGTGTGCAGCCATGTTTGCGTGCCTACTAATGTCTGTCTTGTAATGTCTGTTACTAGTCGACTAGTAACTACCCTTGTCTACTACTAGTCTATTAGTGCTCTTCATTCTTCTTCAGAGAATGTGCAAGCTATAAATGCCCTGCGCTCTCTGTGTCGCGCGGGCCGTGCGTGGCAGGGTTTTTATTCCCAGGGTACAGGGTTCTTACCAGGTCCTTGAGCTGCTCGAAGTGCTCCAATTTCATCCTGAAAAATCTTGTGCTGAAGTGCTTGAAAAGTCATATTGATGTATGTATGTATATGTATGTGTATATATGTATATATATATACTAATACAAATAATAGCCAGTGAAGTTAAGATGATATCATAATTTGATTAATAAAGATCACATTGAAAATGTATTATATTTGTTTTGTGTGAAGCCTTTAAAATGATGCTTAAAAAAGTAAGTAAAAAAGTACTTAAGTCCTTGAATTTCATTTTGTAATGCCAGAATGAACCCGTTCATCAACCCATCCCTGAAACCTTGTCTTGGTGGTTGGTGTCAGTGGGGGTTTTGATGACAGGTCATCATATTCCCAGAAAAAGACAATTGTGTGTTTTTGTTTTGTATTTTTCCACTTAAATGTTTTTATTTTTGTTGTGCAGGACTGCGGCTCTCTGCTCTCTGAGGGCGACAACCAGGGCTGCTACCCTCTGGACGGACACGTGCTCTGCAAAAACTGTAACACCAGTCGCATCCAGACCCTGACTGCCAAGGCCACCACTGACCTCTGAACATGTACTAACCCTGTCTCTCTCTCTCTCTGTCTCTCTCTCTCTCTCTCTCTCTCTCTCTCTCTCTCTCTCTCTCTCTCTCCTCTCTCTCTCTCTCTCTCTCTCTCTCTCTCTCTCGCCTGCCTGCCCGCCCGCCCGCCCATATACCTACACTCATGCACACACTAGCATGTCCTCCTCACAGATCTATATACTTAGCCTAATCAAATACGGCAGCATATTGTATAAATACACAGTGGCAGACAATCAGAGCAGAAGAGCTTTTTGTGTGTGAAACGCGTATATTAACCTCACCAGCATCGTCCGTTTAATAGGAATCTCCAAGTCTGTATCGCTCACAAATCGGCATCAGGGTTATCGCATGGTTTCGGCGTATTGAAAAGGTTTTCCCTGAACACTACACGCTGTGGTCTTACAGTGGAGTTTGGTTTCTGTCAAACTTCTGCTCTTAAAACCAGACATAATACTCATAAAATACATTATGTATATAGGCGGTATGGTATAATTGGGAATTGGTAACAATATATATATTGTTATTAGTATTCATAAATAACTTAATGATGACTTTATAATGTTCATACAGTCTACACAAGAAAAAACAATTTACCTATCTAAATACCTATCTATGTGTGCATATATATATAAGTATATATACGTATGTATGCACGCACACTGAAGCTCTTCTGAGCAGTACCTTGTTACAACCACTGCTCTCTGCTCTTTGACTGAACACCAAAGAATTTTAATTAATAGGCCATTTACAGTATATACCTATCCTATATTTAATCCTGCCATTATTACTTCTGTGAAAGGCAAGCAGCGATGTCCGCAGTCAAGAGACTGGCCCTCTAGACTATAGGGCCATATTTACCATATTAACAGTTGTAATATATGCAATTACATATACGTATAATGCATAAAACCAATCTCTAGTGAAGTACAACATGCCATCCTTTACCACAGTGTAAAGAAAATAATTGTTTTTTCCAATCAGAAAATCTTTTAATGCAATATCCTTTCTAAGATTGCATCCATTTTTATTTTCATCCATTTTTTATTTTTGGTGACTAAATTAAATTGTACTATTTTTCCAGTTTCGCTATTCTAATTGGAAAAACTCTGCTTGATGCGATTTCCTCTGGAGGTCAGAGTGAATCTGTTATAAAATGTTCGCACATATTTGGTAAATATGGCCCTCGACCCTCCAAAAGGTGTTAAACCCTTTTTATTATATGTCCTCTACATTCCAGGAGCCCGCTTGTCATTGATCGCAGCAAGAACAGTGTCATTCTATCCACTTCAAACTGTCGAAAATATAATGAGAAAAATCTATTGAATCAAAAAAATGTTTTAAAGGCAACTGCATCGTTTTATTCAGGTGGTCGAATTGGCTCGATAGTAATTGTTTCACCGTGTGTCTTGCCTTTTCCCTCATATACCGAGATGTAGATTAGATAATTTAATTGTGCTGACTGTCAGAGATAAGAGATGGCTATGCAATTGTGTAATATTAATTGTGACGACACTTTAGTAAGATATGCAGACGTTTTATGCATAAGGAAATATTTAAGCTGTACAGAGCGAAAACACAAGTGTCCTTACGACTTTGAGTCAAGAGAATTGTCACGCTGTCGGTACGTCAGTGTTATGTGTCGGCCCTTTTAGCCACCGACACTCACGTTTTATGTTTTTATGTATCTAGTGTTTGGAATGTTCAGATAAAGGTACGGAGCAGAAGGGACTATACAGTATGTGACTCCCTGGGATTTACAGGTCTGTGTATATTAGAGATTCTAAAAATCATGGACAAATATTTTGGGGACCAATAGATTTTGAGTTTCTAGCTGTTAATCGATCCTTTCTCAAGACCAAAAAGGGTCCTTGTATTGTTTGTAAATGTTACCTTGCACAATACGGTGGACATAAAAGATTGAAATATAATGACTTCGGTGACCTTTATAAAGGGTTTTGCGGTGAACGGTTCACAAAAATGTCTGGTGCGTGTGTTGTGCTCTGTTAAGTGGCCAAACAAAATGACGTTGAACCTTAATGTCACTCAGCTCTGTCCTCCTTAAACATATGTTGCCGTGTCGATATCAAAACAGGATCTGACCGTTGAGAAAATGGGAAGGAAGTATTTAAAATGTGTCTTTGTTTTGTCATCGCAGATAGTTGTTGATATTTTTTCTGTCAATCTTTAGAAAAGCCTGACGGCGCAGATGTGTTCAGAAGCTGTTCAATAGGCATTAGAAAATAAAAATTCAATTTATATTTGAATATAATGTAGATTTCTCAAAATCAATCAAAATGAGGCAATTCACCTAAATCTTTAAGTCACTATTCGCTCCACGCTCGACCATTTTGGCCTGTGAGTGTATTGTTAACCTCAGGAAGTGGCTCCTCCTCAACAGCGTTCTAGTTAAATAGGAATCTCCACCAGACTCGAAACCTATACATGCTTTACTTTGCTAAACTTAACAACTAGCAAAATAAATGCTGAACCGGTTTATCGTATTCCATGTACATGTTAGCATTTGAAAAGTGGTGCAGCGCAGCGTCCACTCTTCGTGGGCTTCAGGCCGCTGCTCCTAGAATTTGGCGTCCAGTGGAAAAATAAAACCACACGCAAACCAAGTTGTGAAAGTGGCGATAAATTCCCATTTGGAAACACCCGTCCTAAACACCCGTCACATTTCCACAGCTGAGGGGCAGAAGGTAGAGAAAAGAGTCTGTGAATAACAGTTGTACAGTAAGGCTCATTTAAAATTCAAATGCAGGTGCTTTCAAAGGCAATTGTCTCCCAAGTTTATTGTTGTGGGGATGGTATACATTATTCAAAACCCCACCTACTGTGCCACGCAGCCTCTTGTTCCCGCTCTGCAGAAAAATATCCACACACTGTACTGGAACTAATATTCCGTGTGCCGTTCCAACTGAATGCACGTGGCAAACCCGCAGTACTATCCTTCCAAAATCACAGTGATCGTTTATTGCTGAGCGCAGACAGTTTGGTTGCGTTCAAAGACACAGTTGAAGTTTAAATCTCTCCACCTTCGACAGTGAATATGCCGTCTATATCAAAGTCACAACATTTAGATTTCTGTCAAATCGGATGTTATCGTAATCTCTCTGTTTTGGAATGATTATCTGCCTTTTAAAGGGCTTAAAACCGTCAAATAAAAAATTGAATCAAATTAAAAAATAAAAATAAATAAAAATGGCTTATTGACACTTGCAACTAAAGCATGAAATCTGGAAGCAATATAAAAATGAACTGTTGAAGCAGACCACCCAATGTATTTTCCTTTTCTTTTTCTTTTTTTTTTTTTTTTTCACATAAATCTGAAGAGCTGC
The DNA here is from genome assembly GCF_960531495.2 of Zeus faber. NCBI lineage: Eukaryota > Metazoa > Chordata > Actinopteri > Zeiformes > Zeidae > Zeus > Zeus faber. The sequence goes on along the minus strand of NC_137193.1, from coordinate 54,777,884 downwards.
CTTAAGTATAAATAACATTTTAATGATTTGTGTTTTGGTCGGCTCCTGTCTTTGTCTTGCCTGTTTCTGTAAAGTGCCTTTGAGAAATCACTGTGGCCCGCTCAATGTTCCTGCATTGTTTACTTGACTTTAGTGATGGAGACAGCACAGATGCTTCGCTGGTAAACACAAACAAGCCAGATCTGTGCCCGAATTTCAGACGATTCCTTTCAGGTTCGGTACTTTGCCCGGCAGCAGCATCGTCCTAATAGGTGTAAAACACAGAAAACAGCTTCACGTAATCTGCTACTGTCACACCACCTTATCTAACCCGTTCCTGATGTGGGGATGTAAAGGCCACTGTCCTTGTCCCCGTTTATCAATAAAGAGCTTTGCAATGGCACCTTGGCTCCGCTGTCTTGTCTCGGACATTCAATCTCCGGCAATTTAGTCATTAGTTTGTGAGATGGGAGTAAGAGGAGGATGCTACTCCCGTTCCCCACCCCATCACTGTTGCCGCCTGTTAACATCTCCCCTTGGCAGATCGCCAGGTAATGAGCTCCTTCGCTGTCTTCACCCAGCACTCCTGGAGAGGCTCCAGGGAAACTCCTGAGCGGGGTACCTGCACATGAAAGGGATTCTTTAACACGAGTGTGACCCAGACTTTCCTCAATCTCTTCAGGAGTCATTTAAAAGCAGATGTCGGCGGCGAGGAGCTCCATCTACGTTTTTTGCCGAGGGTACGCAGCCGAAATGAACCTCTTCCTGCCTCGCGCCGAGGCTCTTTCGTGCTCCTGGGGACGACTCACAATCTCCTGATTAATAGAAATCCAACCGTTCAACATCATGTGTGGTTATAATTATGGAGAAACAGTGCAAATTTTTAAGGGGTGTTTTTTTTTTTTTTGGAGCCATGTTCAGCAAAAGCACTCAGCTATGAAGTATGCTTACTGCTGGGATTGGTTTGATGGAATTGTTAGAATAATTTAAAGGGCTCCTGAAAGTCCATTTTGCGGTCGCCTTCTAAGACCCGCTTGATTTAATCTTTTCCATTTGTCATTTTTAGTTGTGCCATGCAACTCGGCAGTAAGTCACTGAGTATTTCATTGCCCCTCGACAGAATGCCACTAAATTGAAACGGCAATCCCAAATGCAAAACGGGGAAAGTGATCCGGATAAGAAAAAAAATGCATAAAAAAGGTTCATTAAGAGTGAGGAAGCAGGAATCCGTCGCCTCAGTCACTAGACACTTTGACAATTGGTCTATATTACAACGGAAAATCCAAAATGTTTTTCTGCAAACCCGATCCAATGCCTAATCAAAATTACTCAGAGATGACTTCTCAAGCTTTATCAGACCCCTAAGTTCCCCAAAATTCACTATGATGGTAATATTCTCTAAAATGACACAAAGAAAGAAAAATAAGTGAATGTATGATTGAAAGTCTCAAAAACTGTGATGAAAGATTTTAAAGACTTAATTTCAAAAACCTTTAAGCTTTTGCCATACTATTGCTAGCACTATTCCTTGTTGTCCTGCTCCACTTTGTACAGTCGTGACAATAAAACACTGACATATAAATATAACCGCTCAGTCACCATGGCTGTGCTGACACTCGTGGAGGGCACCGAACACCCTTCCCATCCAAATGAACAGAGTTGACTGATCCTCTGAGCACTGCTGTTAAAGATAGAGATAAAAAAAAGAATAGATAGATAAAAAATAATCTGCACCTTATCTGGTATTTATAGGAAAGTATTATAAAATTAAAAACATTTATTTATATACAGTGGAGAGAGAGAGAGAGAGAGAGAGAGAGAGAGAGAGAGAGAGAGAGAGAGAGAGGAGAGAGAGAGAGAGAGAGAGAGAGAGAGAGAGAGAGAGAGAGAGAGAGAGAGAGAGAGAGAGAGAGAGATGAAGAGAGAGAGGAGAGAGAAGAGAGAGAGAGAGAGAGAGATAACATTTCTGACACCTCCTGTCCCTATATACGGACAGGAGGTGTTTTAGTAATGTAGGTGTTTGCGAGTATCACACTAAACCAGGTTAATCGCCTGGAGTTCCCTGCAACTGACCTGGCGAATGATCAGTGTGGCGCGCGTGCAGCCCCGGTTATCTAAGGGCATCACAGACCTGTTATTCCTCAATCTCGTGTGACTACACCACTTGTCACTCTAAGATGTTTTTGACGCCGACTGTGTAACTATTTAGCCTGTTAGAGTCTTGTTCGTTGTGTGTGTGTGTATATATATATATATATATATATACATACAAAAACACTGACGTGTGAATTGGAGAAGCCAAAGCTCTGCGTGTTTCCCTCACCTATGTGGTGGAAACCTCATGTAGTAGATGAAATGAAAACTTACTCTGCTGCAACATAGATTTCCTCGTATTTATCTTTTCCTAAAGTAAATCCACCAGGGGCGTGCGTGTGTGTGTGTGTGTGTGTGTGAGAGAGATGGGGGGGGGGATAGAAGCAGAGACACCCTGCAGCAGTTCAGCCAGAGACTTGCTTTACTGCACATAAATCTGCTGTTTACCAACAAATTGATGAGTGATGGGCCCTGCGGCCAACACCATGTACTTTCCAATTTCTTGTTGTGCATTAAATTCCAGTGTAAAGGCTCTGGGGGCCCGCTTTGGCATTTTTTGAACGTCTTGTTCTAATACACAGAATTATGGCCTGAATTATTTACCAGGAAGCGGAGCATGAGGAAGTAAAATGGGCCGCTATCGTGCATAATCTTGTGCGTTCCCATTTAAAGGGATCTGTCATATGGTCAGATTTACATAACATTACAATGTGGGTCGGCGTGGCAGAGCTGTGAGCTCACTGTTATTAGCTTTAAAGTGAATTCCTGCTGTGCATTTGCATCAGGAACATTGATTTTTTTTTTTTTTCTTTTTTTTTTTTGCCCGAGTGTGCGTCCTTGAGTCTGTTAAAAGACGGTGATGTAATCGCTGGCAGTGTGTTGTCATGCTGGTTAAACACAGGCGCTCCGAGACGCTTTTCAAAGTTCACATTGCAGTGGACTCCAAAGCGCGATCCAGGATGCGCCGCTCGTCACTGTGAAACGCTCTGTTTTGGCTACTACGGTCCTACATTACTTAACTCTCGGGGAAAAAGAAAAATAAGAAAAAAAAAAAAAAATAAAGCAGCACAGATACACAACCACAACATACTACATAAGAACAACAGGTTAAAAAAAACAAAAAACCTTATTATAGGAATGCAATGCACACAAGTGGTATTATTTAAAAAAAAAAAGCCAATCTAAAAAAGTGGGTTTTTAGGCGAGATTTCAAAGCGTCTGATGTGATCCTTACAACATCTTCAAGGACCTAAAACAAGCAGCTCTGTGTGTGCGCTGCATTATGCCTGACAAACTGAAAAGACTCCATATTTCACAACATGAAAGTGAAGTGAAGAATCTGAAGAAGAAAAAAACTTGACAATTTAAGATAATTTCACGTCTAAATGTCTAAAGTGTCCGAGGTATCGGCGCTGACGGTACATCTATTAGCCACATTACGCTTCCAGTCAGCGAGCAGCGGCACTGACAGGGCAACTTTCCTGTTCATTACTTTCGGCACTTCTCGTCATTATCTTAAGCTTTAAGGGCGCTGTTTCATGCTGACAGCCCACTCATTAAGACTTTTAGCTTCAGAAACTGGGAATTTGAAATGTTACCGATGGTGTTACATAAGGCTTATGCAACATGGAACTTAATTTGTTAAAAAAAAATATATATATATATATATATATATATATAGCAGGTACGATTGGTTTTCAACTGTTCTGTAATTGGTTCATGCAGTAGATGCGAGAGTATGAGCTAAGGATGAGTATAAAGAATATAGTTTTCACTGTCGGAGGAGCAGCGCCATGTGCTGTATAAACTGCGTCTGTATTATGGGATGGAATGAATGGGAGGGGAGGTTCCTGAAATTATTTCTTTGAGGTTTGAAAACTGTAAACGCCATTTTTCTCCTCCAGTAGTGGCAGTCTGCTCACTGCAGACACAGTGGTGTTTCACTTTTAGGGATATACTGTACTTGCAGGTATAAGAGGAACTCAATCAAACCAAATGAGAGACTTAAAACAATCATTTTGTAATATTATCCTGTGGAGAAAAAATATACACTGTCATAACATACATTAAACATACCTTCACTTTCAATTTCAAGTCAAAGATTTTGCCTTGAGTGTGAGTCGTCCATTCACTGCCGTTTGTTCATCGTTCATTACAGAAGAAACTGAAACTATGACTCTAAATCAGCTACTGAACGTTAAGAATACATCTACTTTCTGGACATTTTTAAAACAATATTGAGAAAATAAGCAGATTTAATAGAGAGTATGTTTCCATGTACGCATCTTTCTTAATTATGAACACCACCATCAGCAGTTCAGTATAATATTAGATAATAAATGCCGCAGCCACATCAAGCTCATGATGTATTGTAAAATAAAGTGCACTTTTACCTTTTAAAATGAAGTTACACAAATGCAGAGGTAATGCAGAAAATACATACCAAAAATGTAATGTAACTTTTACGAACACTATTTTCTCATATTCATAACTTGAAATGCAGAGGGTCTTTCGTAACTGTTCATGAGGGAACCCTACATTATTCATTTCCAAATAATTCTTGCGTGCAACTTAACGCGCAGCTCAAGAAAGCCCTCCCCACTCGTGTTGGGTAAATGGTGACATGTCTGCCTGTTCCACTCCCACACACAGGACGATGGATGCCTCGTTCTCAGCGTTTCTCTCTCTCTCTCTCTCTCTCTCACTCTCTCTCTTTCTCTTTCCTTCTCTCTCTTGCGGGAGAATGACGTGAGGATCTCTTCTCCGCAGGCTCCTTCACCCCCTACCAACAAATTTAGCGATAAACACACAAGAGGACGTGCAGTGATTTGGGAGCAGCTGAGAGGCGTCTCGGGGTGCGATACCAAGTAGCAGCACAGTGTTTAGATGTTGAGTTAAATACGTGTTTTTATGAAATAAAAACATAATACAGTATTTAACTTCTGCCCCTCCCCCCCGCCCCCCTTCCCCATTGAAAGCAGCGCTGGCACGATACTAATTAAGCTTCAGTTATTTCCCAAACCACTCTTAGTATGTGGTGGTCAACGGGACCAGGTATGTCTTTTCAGATTCAAGATGAAAGTAATAGTCAAATATTTCATTTTTAAATCACACCAGTGGGTTTGATAAAGAGGAAATGTTAACGTCCCGAAAACGAGCAGAGATCTGGTGGGGCTTCCTCTCACTTGGCCCCCACTCGCCACAGTGGAACTGTCAAACCGGCAGCAGAGCCACGGAGTGGGACCAGATGAGGGCTGATTTAAATGCAACGCGGGGCAAAACTTCCAGATCCGGATAAATCCTCCGACTTTAGCGACTTAGTGTAGGTGCGCGTCTCCAGATGCACTGAAAGGTAAAGCGGTTCTCATGATTTAAAACGCTCTTTGAGATGTCACCTTTTGACCTTAGAGTAAGAGGCAGAGATTCATCAATGGATTTAGCGGAAAACCTTGTCTCTCCACGTGAACTTTTATTCTCACACCGAAGCCCGAAACTGATTAATGCCGTGGGCACACCACACAACTTTCAAAGTCATCGGATCGCTGGACTGTTCACACTACACAACTTTCTGTCTCGTGATCGAGAATCCTGTAGTCGTTGTGGTTTCACGCCACGTGACTAATCGGCGACAGGGTGTCACACATTATTAGGTCTTTCAACGGGAGGAATCCCAGAGGAGTTTGCCAGGTCTCAAATTAGGTTTTGTCACAAAAACACACGCGATTTTATTAGGTTCTTGATCACTGTTAAAAAATAAATAAGTAAAACGAATAAAAGCAGAATTAAAATCCAGTGCACTCCCGTCTCTCCTCGACTCCTCCCCTCCCCCTCACTCTGTGTCTGCTCTGATTGGCTGTGGCTCGTTGCGTCACTCCTGACGCGACCCGATATCAAAACCGCTTGAAATTCCGCCGGCGTCTGCGAGCCGCCAGCGGGCGCTCAGCGAGCGGTGGGATCGCGTTGTGAGCAGTTCACACCACACACCTTCGCTCACGGGAACGCGGCACGATTTGCCTCCGATCGGGGGCGTCACTCGGCTATCTCCAAAAAGCTGTCGGCGAGCGGAAAATCAGTCCAGAATCACGTAGTCCAAACTCTGCATCAGCGAAAATCCATTGGAATAGCTGGTACCTAGGACTCCCCGCCAAATGAAGAATGTCTTCCACCAGACTTCTATAAAACTAATGCAAGGAGGATGGTTTTAGATGGAAACATGTAGCTCTGGCTGACAAGAATATCTCCATTTGCATTTGCATTCTCCTTTCAGCACAATGATTGCAATAAAGACGCCAGAAATACCAAATAATGACTTAGTGACGTTTTTTTGTTTTTTTTTGTGGATTTAGATTTTGATCTAGATGATACGATACAGTATAGGCCTAATTAAAATTTCTCCAATCCATACTTATCATATCGCTCATCATTAAATGTCCTGGCGTCAAACTATTTCATAACTACTCGTGATCCATGAGTACTGGTAGGATTGTATAGATTTCATAGATGATCAGTGATTAACTTTTACTGTGACGTCTGGACAGTGACTGCACCCTCACCGGACCGACTGGATCTGTAGAGACTGCCCGTGGAATAATGTGAACTTTTAAGTAAATGTTTGAAACAATGAATAATTGAACGGTCTTTGCAGAGAGCTCGTGACTGAAACACCCGGGACACGTCGATATATTTGTAATATTAAAATCTGAGAGTGAGGACTAAAAGAAAATGGGCCATACCCATGTGGCCTCAATAACTTAGACTAGCGAAAAAATAAAAGAAGGAAAGAATACTTCTTCTTTTCTAATCCCAGGACTGAGAATTATTTCATCACACATAATAAGTCTAGCCACAAAAGCTTAAAACCCAGATCCTTTGGCTGTGGAACAAAGGCAGCCGAAACATGAGTGATAAATTATTCAGATCAAACTTGTCACCCCCCACCCTTCCCCATTCCCCCCATCGCTGTTTTGCTCAAAGACACTCCGAACCCGTCTGGCTCCTCCTCCCTGGATCGTCGTCCTGGAGTCTCATGGAGAAATTCCTCCATGCCTGGTTCTTCCTCCAGGTCCTCCTGAAGGTCCCTGCATACAGTAGTGACTTTGATACATCACAATCCTAGTAATATATAAAAAAAATCCTGGAAATATTCTGTATGTTGTAATCACTTGTAATTAATTGCCATTATTCCTAAATACACATTATAATATATTATATTAATAATATTAAAAACAATCCATTATTATTATTTTTGTTAGAATAATAATAATAATTATTATAATTATTATTATTATTATTATTATTATTATTTCTATATATTTTTTTAATATAAATAGCTATTATTATTATTATTTATTTTTATTTATTTTTATTGTTATTTTTTCCATATCATTTTTTTATATATATAGCTATACATTAAATATAAAGATATCGATTTATTTACTTTATCCCCGTAGGGAAATTGTCAGTGTCACAGAAGCTCACATCAAAAATAGGCAATAATAATTTAAAAAGAATCAAAGAAAAGGGCAATATGCAAGAAATTTAATAATTAGCTGAAACTTTGGCAATATAATAAACCTAAAAATAGACTTATTGTAGAAAGACAATTTCGGAAATACTATAAACCTAAAAACCTAAAACAAACAAAACAAGAAAAAAAGTAACCAGAGCATGAACCAGAATCCAGAACTTAAAAATACAAAAACTGGCAATATACAGTAAACCCACTGCTCAACAGAATACTTTCAAAGAAATATTCTACCGACTGTGTTATTACTGACAGCGTGGGGGATCGGGGGTCATCTTGGCAGTTTGCCTGGTAATATTAAATATTGAAACTTCTCAGTTATTCACCTGCATCTTTTATCTACAAGTACATCAGTAAATGTGCCAGGCATGACATTATACTCATTAGCTGCATCCTCAGTATTTCAGTGCTCCTTAATTTGGTGACAAATGCGTCCACGGTTCAGAACAACCATTGGTGAAGACACACTGTAAATAAATGTTATATTATTCTATTTGAACGAGTGTTTAGGCCTAATTAAAATTTTCAAACATTTATAGTGTTGTTGAGTCAGTCGATCTCTTTGTCTTTTTTTCCACATTCCTTTTTGGAGAGCGTGGGTTCGCTGAGTTTGCTTTCCAGGTTCATTCAAGGTTTATGCTGCAGGCAAGGTGGCCGCTTTAATAATGGAACACAATCAGTCCCCGGCGTCTAAAAAAAGCTTCAAATATGATTTAAGAGCTTCATGTCAAACATGGGAACGATGTTTGAAAAACAGGGACGCTATTTTATTTGAAAGCGTGTAACATTTGAACGAGAGCATTTTGGAGAACATGTTTTTTATAAGCTTTAAAAAAACAGCCCAAACTTTTTTTTCCATTACCAAGTCCGATTTTATTTCCCTCCTTAATTTCCAAATGTTGTCTGTTGTCTGTCCAGTCAGACGGTCACGGTGCGTCTCAGGAGCAGCAGCTGCTCTCCTTCCCTGAACCTGGGTCCACAGACCGTTAGAAGCTGCAGTCTGGGCTTGTGCTCTTCAGGAGTCTGAGCTGTGTTAGAAAACAAGGTCTGTGTCAGAAACCATGCGAAGCTGATGTTCAGCTCCGGATCCAAACGCCGCCAAATGAAGCTTCCGGCGTCGATAAATGTGTGCGGCCACACTCGTATCAACATTTGTCAGTCTGACGTTGTGCAGTGATTTCGGTTTGCTCAGTCAGTTTGCTGGGATGGAGGGTAAGTCAAGCGTGTACATTTCATAACCAAACCCTTGTCACTTGTAATCCATAATCTGCCTTTGAACCCGCTCCTTCGCCGTTCAGTGTGAATAATACGTGTTTTCAGTCAATAACGGATCAAAACCATTTCAGCTTGTTCAACTCGATTTGCCAAATCCTGTGTGGAGTGGGCTCACGTGAGCGGCTGAACCATGACACACACAATATGTCTCACAACCTTCACTTTCTAAAGTTGTCCTGGTCACTTAAAGGTCACTTTTAATGCGCACTTTCGGCTTGTTTAGCAACAGTCGCTTCGCAACCCTTATTTCTTTGAGTTCTCTTATTTAAGGTAATTATAAGGGAGGATGTCTCGTGTCCATATTATTCCTTTTTGTGGGATCAGAATTTAATATGGAAGGAATTTATGTGAATATAGTCAGACCACTTTCCTGGAGAAGGCACGTTATCATTCAGGGATCGGTCAGAAAAAAATGTCTGTATTTAGTAAACCAGGAATCCTGATGGGAGGGCCTGACTCCACTTTGCCCTTATTGTGGAACATTTCGTGTGGGTGGCGGTAGCTGAGCGCTACTGTACCAATCCCCAACCATGATGTCCGGAGCTGTCGAATCAAAATGGAAAGTGCTTTAAGCTGCAGTTTGTGTGGTGGCCATTAGATGGTGCTTGCGAAATCCTCAGACTCAATGGAAGTCGATGGAAAGAGGAACAAACTTCTCACTAGAAATACGTATCGCAATGTCTGTCGTTTTCGTGGCGCGTTAAGTCGTATGTGGAATGTAAAGCAGAACTCTACATATAAAATACAGAAGTCTTGTTTTGTTGGCCCCAAGACGGCCCAAATTGTTTCCAACCACTCTACCAGATGCTGCAATATTAGAAAAGAACCCTGCTTGTTCTTGCAAGAACAGATTTTCACCTGTGGCACTTTGAGTTTCTATTCTGGAAAGTGGAAATATGTGTTTGCAGTGACATGTCCATAGATGCATGAAAATGTGGTTATTTATGATATTTGTGGTATATTTGTTGTAGCATATTATTTAGTGTTACCACTTACACCAATTGTGCTTGAAATGGGCAGTGGTGTTAGGATTGTCATTCCACTCCAATGCCATAGACACACCTCCATCCCTACAGGGCACAGAGGCCCCCATCCACCCATGCATTTGCTTTGTCCTCTTATTCTAGTTAAGGTTTCCAGGGGACTGTGGCCTATCTCAGCCCACTAGTGCTCACTAGTGCTGCCACGGGAGCCAAATCCATTGCAGGGACAACGGTCAATGGCCTCTGGACGTTCTGGAAACCAGAACACCTGAATTGAACCCACTTAAACACAGGGAGGACATGTAAATCCCATGCAGACAGGAGCTGAGATGCGATGAGATCCCTGGGTTACCGTGAGGCAACCATGCTACATGGTGTCAACAAAACTGTCTAATCCCCATGTCGTTGTGTCTATACCATAAAGAAAATCCACCAAGCATGCTTCGTTGAGATTTACACTCGTCTTGCGGCAATATCAGTCCCTCACGCATCGCTGGATGGCCCATGCATCGTGAACCAGGTTTTTTTCTGTGACAACAAACTCCTTTCGAACAGGATTTAACACTCAGTACACTGGTGCTTGATGCATATGTTTTTTAACTATTCCATTGGTGCATCTAATATAATATGCTAGAGATGATATCTATACTAACATTTAGATATAGATTCAAACATGAGAATCTTTCTTAATTTTCTCACATACTGTATCCCTGATCAGCATCACTTAGATGAACTAGTCGGTGGAGCTTTAAACTCATTCTAAGTTATTTACATGACATCTCATATCAGACGCTTTTGTCCAAAGCAAATTACAATAAGTGCAATTGTCACAGTATCAAACCAACTATGTGTCACAGCCAGCTATACATTTTCTCGAAACAAGATGTACTTGTAGGGTCATAGAGAGTTTTTATTATGTAATGAAAGTATATTAGACAGCCGACGAAAAAGAGATGCTCATGGGGTAGACAGGTCCAGGTGTCATCTGCTTTGAATTTACCGCTGCCGGGCCCTCGAGAGATCTAACCAACACACATGTTTACACAACATATATTTTCTATTTGCGGGACCGATCCCCCAGGAGGCAAAAGGGGCCATGAGTGGTAATTGTTTGGTAATTTATTTTTAGTTTAAAAGAAACCATTAATAGTAATTACTACAAAGTAGTGTCACTGATGAATGTGCCCTTGAAGAGCAGTACTATACAGATAACACATTTCTAAATTAAACATAAATGCATGTATTCTTCACATAAACATACATGTAAATCTTACTACTTTCTAATAGTTTTCAATAGATGCTGCCTGCTCTCGAACTAACCCATCTGGGATTTAATAATGCCACTTCCAGATCACTTGTCCTTGTTGTTCAAAGCAGACTTATATGAATTTCTTGAAGATTGGTTCATTAGTAGGGTGTGTTGTGATATGTGTGTATTCGGTGATTAAAAGCCCCTCCCCCCACCGTCCGCCACGCCCTCTTGAAATTTTAATGGGCCCTTTTGGGAGCAATCTTTGGTTGTGTTTTTTGGCACAAGCCCTTCTCATCTCTCACCGGCCATGCGTGTGTGGTGTTTCTCTGCGTTTGGCTGTAAATGATTCAGAGCTACATGATCAAAGTCATTTGAAGAAGCGTTGTGTGGTTCACGGCTGCATGCTACACGGCACAATCCCGGCCTCGCACAGCAGCCGTGCAGACTGCGCCTCGCAAAAAAACCTCAATTGTGGATTAGCCTCAGATTTACATCTCGGAGCGTGGCACCTTCTGCGAGGGAACGGCGAGAAACACCAGTTTGCATTGGAAGAAATCATGAAGAATTAAGAGGTGGAGTCAGGGACAAGCGGGGGCAGGCGCGGCGCCACACGGAAGCGGCGAAACCAAACTGCGATAACTGTGTTTGCGCCGTTGTAGCCGTCAGCTCAACTGCTTGGTTCCCATTCAGTGGCAGCAATTTGGCATGCGATTCAAACGTTGTCTTTAATATCCCGCTGCCGCCCTTAGCAATAGTTAATGGGAGCAGACATTGGGAAAAAAATACTGTGGCTGTGTCATCCTTCCTCATGGCCTTTGGAATCCTGTTCTTCATGACCTCTGCAGAGCACACGGCTCCGTGGAGGGAATCGTCCCCACCCCAACACCTCTCAGAGCACGGACATGTTCAGAAGATGCATGATGATGATGATGATGATGATGATCACTGTTGTGCATACTGATGGATGGATGGATGGATGGATGGATGGGTAGGTAGAAACTTAATTAATTCCTGGAGGGAAATTGCAGTGTATCAGCAGCTCACATCAAAACAATATACAATAACAATAGACTATAGAAAACAATGGCAATATACGGTACAATAAACATAAAACATTAACAATAGACAATAAACCTCTGTATAAACAATTCCCACTGTCAAAAGTAGGAAATTTTGCAAGTTGGCTTACACATACAGTATAGTATATGAAATAAAATCTGTATCTATACTGTGTACAAAGGCAGGGTAAAAAACTGTTTTACCGTTCCATGACTGTTTTGGCATGTCAAAATGGCTATAAAAAATGGAAATGTTGTTTTGGACAAAATACATTTAAGTCGGGAATTAGAGATCAACGGCAGTCTGTGAACTAGGTCTTTACAATGGATTGTAGAGATATCTTTTAACTTCTTCCAAATACAGGTAAAAAGGTAATTTGTGGCATCTGAAACATTTTCACTATATTTAGAGGTTTTTTTTCTTCTACAGATCAGCTTTCATTGTGTCTTTACCTCCCGTGTTCCCAAGGCGTCCATGGAAAAGTTGAGGCATTCTTTTCTTTCTCTTTCTTTTCCGTCATGAAATGTTTTCTAAGGTGGGAATTTGGTAAATTCCATCGCTGTGGATCTTTGGAAGACAAAATAATAAAATAAAATAAAAAACCCCAACAGATCCTTCTCCCAGGCTGGATGCATGTCTCACAGCTGGACATACGTCTTCAAAGAGTACCACGACGGTGCTCTGGAAGAGGCTGGGAAACTCTGCAACCTTATAGCACCCCGGTGAAGACACTCTGCATATATCTCTTTACTTCCATTTCCATACACCGAATCCCCAAATTCTACATATATAATTTGGGTGGATTGTTTTGTAAGCACGTCTCCTCCTTGGCGCCTCGTTCCCCGAGGATATAAGATATGAGGAATAGACGGCGTTCCTGGTTGCACCGAGACCTCACACATGTTTTTTATTTTTACCTCCAGACATCTTCGGAGCCATCTGTTCAAACATTTAAGGAACCTCACTCGCGCCAGCCAAACACAAGGAGCTCGAGGAGCTCGACCTCCGAACATGGGATCGGAAGATTGCTGTCGAGTAAAGTGGGCTCACCTCGGCCAAAAAAGCGAAAAGGGACAAAAACAGGAAATAGAGGGGAATGGAGAACCACAGCGGACAGTGGAAGTATAAGAATATAAGAGTCAGATTAAGGTTATCGATTGGGAAATAGTGTGTGCGTGTGGGCGTGCGTGCGTGCGTGCGTGCGCGTGTGTGTGAGACATGTTCAGCTGGATCCACTTGCGGCCTGAACAGTGAATCAACTTTTGACTATTTTCTCTGCAAGGCGACACACATTTGGCAGTGTCGGCAGGACATCGTGTCCTTGGCCTGTGTCGGTGAAATACCGGAGCGTCATCCTGCCAATCATAGTGTTTCTGTCTCTCTTTCCAACAATTGACCCCCCCAAAATGTAACCGTTTGAATATAAGGGGCCCTCTTCAGGATTTGAGTATCAGTGATGGTGTGTTTGACAGAAAAACAGCAGTGGCACTGGGTGATGTGAGCAGCCACGCAGGGTTCCACTGATACCCCCCCGTTGTTTATTTCTATTTACGGCACAGTTATAACAATTACTGCCAGTCGTGACCTATTTAAGCAGCACATGTTAGCAGACGTTAGCATCCAGACGCTCGACAAAGTTGCGGCGTTGATGGATCGGTGAACGGTTGCGTTTTTAGCGCCTGCGTAGGTGGAGGTTCAGAGGACTCTTGTTTGTCTTAATTTAACTGTTTTTCTGTTGCCATAGGAGCAGCTCCACCTTTTTTTTTTTTTTTGCTCCCCTTCTTCCTCCATGAAAGTGCAGTGCTTCAGAGCGGCTGTCTTCGTTCAGATCTACAAGGAGGCGTCAGGGGAGTTGTCCAGGATTTCACTCTTATCGCTGCTTCCTTTTGGATCGTTTGCAGCTTGGATTATAAAGAAATATGTTTAAATGAGGAGCTTTTAATGCTTGAAAGACACTCAGTTATCGCAATTACATGCATTTAAAAATATGTATGTATATATATATATATATATATGTGTGTGTGTGTGTGTGTGTGTGTGTGTGTGTGTATATATATATATATATACATATGTGTGTGTATATATATGTCTGTCTGCGTGTATATCTATCTATATATATATATATATATATATATATACACACAGTATATGTGTGTGTGTGTGTGTGTGTGTTTGTATGCTGTAGTTGTGTAGATAAGAAAAAAACATACATCGTGTGTATGTGTGTGTGTATACAGTATATACACACCTATGTGTGTGTATAAATACATATACATATTCACACAAAGAGTATGTGCATATATGCACAAATATTATCTATCCATGTTTTTTTATCTAGACAGCTACAAAATTTGTTGTACACTGTTTGGTAAATCCTATGTGTGTTCTTTAAGAACCGAATTACATTTAGGAACGCTTCATATAATATAAAATTTAAAAAAACCTATGACAGCCCAGCACATATTTTTAAGTATCAACAGCGAAGCGTCTTTTATAGCCGAGTGGAAAGATTCTGAAAGCTCAGCAGATCTTCACTTAGCGGGTGATTTAGGTTTCCAAACAAACCAAAATGTTTGGTTCCATTGCAGCCATTGTTCTGGGAGCGAAGAGATGATACGTCTATATGACTGTTTGGTCTCATCGCAGTGGAGAGATCTCTCGATACGGTCGGGAACGAGGGAGAACTTACGGTTTCACGTCTTAGAATGATCATTTCCCCTGGAGTTTTTTTTTTCATTGCAACAAAAAATGACAAAGAAAATGTCAATACGTTGTCCACGCGGTTACAAATATTACATCAAGTCACTTAGCAGATGCTTTCACCCACTGCGGTGTACAGTACAGCTTTTTTCCACCCTAATCCATATTTAAATGTACATAAACTAGTGTCACACAGACATCTATTACGAAATCTGTTGTCGCTATCGTCACAACATCGCTATAGCCGATATATTAAGAACGTGAGAGTTACCTTTTCAGTCCCTCTGAAACCTGTGAAAGTCTTCGTACATTCAGACTGATTCATGTTCTTATTCTTGCGAAATGTTTGACTAAGTCTCTGCCAATGCCAAGACAAGCCAACGTGGACAAATTGCCTTTCAGCAGTAAAAAATGAAATGCAATGTAATTTGCATTTCATTTTATTGCATTTCATAATTTTGCTAGCTGACCACCTCTAACAGGGTCTAGAAACAGAGTAAAAAAGTTCACATCATTTTAATTTCAGCTGTTGAACTAAATAGCTTGAAATCACGCTGGACCATGGAAGTACGGCAGGCGCATTGGCGCAGTGTTCGGGCGTGGCGCGAAGTGTCATAAGTGCTGCGTCCTATTTAATCCATTTGAATCCACTGTTGCAGCTCCACTGACCACGTTAGCCGTGGGGGGTCCGTGTGGAGCCCGGCGACATTTCTCTATTTTGAGCAAGAGACCAGTTTCAATCACTACATGAGCCTTTCCCATAGAAACACAAGATAAAACTACGTAGAAATGTTTTTGTAAAGAGTGCAATCAGTTTAAATGTTTGCTCGTTAGACCAACCAGCGAGCAAAAGGTTTAGAGCCACACTGATCCTGGGCCCCGATTACCTAGACCCAGGACAGGTGCTGCTGATCAAACCACACCACCCCCACACCACAATGCTGTAATGTTATTTTTAAACAAGTAATTAGCAGAAATCACAGATTTCAGAAGATTTTTTTCCCCAAACAATTTCAAATAAAAGCATAAAAGCAAAACCCAATTTTTGTTAAAGGTCTCATCTTGTGCGTTAACATATGTAAGTTTGAGAGATTTCAGTGGACCCTAAACTGAGATATTGACCTTTGAACCCTGATCAGCGATCACTTTTGAAGCCTTATATCTCAGTAATTAAAAGAGCTACTAAAATAAGGGCAACTGTTTTGGACAGCTCTGGGCATGCGCATTTAGAGGGGTGATATAAGTCAGGGCTTTGCAAATTACATATGTACAGTAAATTCTGACAATGCAGGTATATTCCCCAACCAAATTAACTCCTAGTCAGTGGTGGAAATTACAGGGGGACGGGGGGGGGGGGGTCCGGACCCCCCCTATCTGGGAAAATCAGAGCACCCCCCCATATATCATTGTAAGCATAACTATATAATTTTAAATAATAGAATGATATACATTGAAAGCACTTGTGCCAATTATAGATGTAAAACAATGCGTTTTTAAGTTTCAAAAGTTTCTGTCCTGCCATCCCCAAAACCCACACATACTCTCGGTATGGGGGTCTGTGGAGCAATCTCCCTACTGTCGTCATAAGGGACATGGTAAGTTTTCGTTTTTGAGGCGGTCTAGGGCAAAAATCATGTGTCCATAATTTACCCTTTGAGGTATTGATTTGTATCCAGTTATATTTGACGTATGAAAAACTAGAGGGTGCACTGACTATACGTATCTACTGTTACAGTGGTTCTTGGCCTTCCTTTCTGACTGCTTAGAGATTGTCTGAAGCACATTGTTGAGATAATAAAATAACAAAAATAATAAAATAAAGTCCAATAAATAAAGTAAACCCCAACACACTCCTTTGCATGCCCGCTGTTCCAGCAACCTGCAGGAACCTGCTTCGTTTGATGAACGAGGAACGACGAGTGACAGGTGCCGCGGGGGAGGGGGACGTTTGATTTATTTGGAACCTGCCTGCTGTAATAGCCTGTTTATTCTCTATTGACAGGATAGAGACGAAAAGAAAGAGAAAAAAAAGTCAATTATGCACTCTAGCAGATTTCACACTTCAGATTTCCTCCTTAAGGCGACGACCTCACAAATGACAGAAAAGTGGCAAAACAAGACTCTCAACTTGTGATCAGATTCAGATTCCCAGCGCAGCTCGGGCTATCTCTGTGATTGTAACTGGTGAGAGAAAAACCAGAGTGGGGGGGGGAAACATCAGTCATGGCCCCGGGAGCAGCATGACCGAAGCCGCTCGACGCCTTAACAAAAGCAACGCGCTTGTGTGATGTCACAGCAGCCTCCAGATCCTGACACCGGTGGGGCTGGAGGGGCGGGGGGCTGCGTTTTGAGGTCTTGAGGTGTGTGTGCGTCCTGTCTTTTGGAATAATGCTAGTGACTCCCTATTAGATAAGTGGGTCAATGCAGCTATTTTTGGGACCCCCCCCCCCCCCCCTTTTTTCTTTTCTTTTTTTTTTGTTTTATTAACAAGCAAAGGCAGGAAAATTTGGGGATGAGACGCGCACCCGGCTCGGCTGAACAAATATACAGAGAATCAAGGTATTACATTTTTGCTGGCGAACGGGGTGAACTATTTATCCGGTTTCAAACTTTGCCTTCCTGCGGGGATGAGAGGCTGTGTGAATACATAAAATGAGTAGGAGGGGGCTTTGCCTGCCGGAGCGTCTTTGATGAACTGGGGGATGTGTAAGATTTGTAGGGCCCTCTGTTCTAAAGTGGGCCTCTGTTTCATCATCCTAGAGTCCCGGTGCTTGCACGGCTATATTGTTGTAATTTCCTCTCATTTTCCCCACCTCCCTCTTTCCCTCTCTCTCACACATTGTCTTTCATTCCAAAGAAAACATTTTTAAAAGGATTTTTTTTGTTGTTTCCCCCCCTCTGTTGTAAGTGACACTGTGGGCGATGATGTGATGGAGAAGCTGTGTGGAGGTATACGCTCACACACACGCCAACACACGCACGCACGCACGCACACACACACACACACACACACACACACACACACACATACACACACCCGCATGTGCGCGCTGGAGTGGTGTAATGCTCGTAAATACTGACAAAAACTTTTTGAACTAAAATGGAGCCTAGTGGGCCTGGTGTGCTCTGGTGCGGGTGCGGGTGTTCAAAATAAATAAATACATTAAGTGTGGTAGAACGCACCTCATCCCTGGGACATTCATTACAATACCTTTGCTTCCCAGACTCCTGCGCTTTCCCCCACCTTTCTCCTTGAGAGGCACTTCAGTTTCTTTTGTTCATCATAGGGTTTCCCCCTGACCACACCTGGCTCCTTGGGACCTTGATTATAATACCTTTTCTTTTTAAATCAACTGCTTACCTGGAACCAATAAGAAAATGTTTCCACCACCCTTTACTTCACTGTCTTACAAATATTTTGTGATATAAATCTCAATTCAAGACAGTGGAAGTTGTGATCTTGCAAACCTCTACGATCAATACTTTTCCCCGTGGGCCACGTGTTTTCGTATTAAATGGTATTCAACCTTTGTCCTGTTGTCAGATTGAAATTTCTTCATTAAGGATTAGATTTTTCCACAGTAATAAGGCAAAGCCGATCAAGGATTAGAAGGAGATCGAAGAATGAGCTGCAAGCGAAGAGATCCCGCTCCTGGTTGGAGGATACGTGACGTGGAGAAGCAGTAAATTATCGCTTTGCTTGTAATCAAGCTCAATAAATCACATGAGGGAAGGGTGAAGGGAACATCACTGGAGCAGAAAGCCATTTCGCGGTAGAGCAGAAAATGCATTGTATTCCTACAGGCATCGCATGACAAATATGTGAACTTCTCGCAGTTGTGTGCTTGGGTAACTTGAGGTGGAGCGTTTCTGTGCCGCTCTCCACAGCAGCCACGTTTGACCTCTGGCCGAACGGGGGACGAGAAGAAAATGGCATCATGTATGTTGTGTAGTACGTTGCAGGACTTATGACATGTAAATCGAACCGCAGAGGAAGATGCTGACTGTGTTTGACAGTTTGAAGAAGCATGTTTTCCAGTTCTAGTCTCGGTGTTAAGCCCATGGCTGTACCCCCACCCCTCCCCCCAGGATCCAGACATGTACGTGTACATGGTGGGACTCTGCGTTCCGGGTACAGTCATGTAGAGCCGTCTGGTATTAAGAGAAAGAGCGAGGCGGTCAGCCTCTCCAGATGCACCCGAGGGGGGGGTATGTCCCAGAGTGAACCCACCACAGCCTTACTCACCCATGCTTCATGCAGGGAGGACCCATGCTTTTAAGAAATTCACAATTAATATCATGTCATTTTAACATATGGCTCACCTGGACTGATCGAAATGAGAACGAGAAGTTAGGAGGTTGGAGAGTCGGTTTTCATGGTTTTCTTGTTTAAGGCAGTGATTCTCCAGCTTTTTCACATCAAGGAACCTCAATTTGAGACGCGATTTGACGAGATTCTGTCCCTGGGACCCCAATCTAAGAAGATTTTCATTGTTTCATTTTCATCATTAATTTTCATTGTTCAGTGAAACTATGATTTAAACAGTAATTATTGTAAATTCTCTAATATTGAAGTTTTACTCTTAATCATTTTGCTGGGGAACCCTTGGAACCTCTTGAAGGACCCCCGGGGGGGACCCCAGTCCTCACGTTGAGAACCACTAGTTTAGAAAACCTTGATAAACTTGAAAATACACTGCCTCGCTTAAAGACCATCGGGCAACAGTAAGTGGTGTGTCTAGTAATGTCATCTATTCCACCTATTAATCATCTCCTCAAATCGAGTCAGGCACCACCGGCATCAAGGCTTCGACTCTGCGGCTTTTTTCTGTCAAACTCACTCAAAAGCTCAAGGCTGAACTGCAACTTAAAATGAGTGAGAAATATCCAAATTTCAGATAACCCAGAAGAGATCTGATCAAAGTTCTCTGCCGCTGGGACCCAGTGGCCATGTGGGTGCAGCTCTGTGACAAACCGAACGCTAAACACAAACAGATAAGATTGGTAATGACATTTGACAGAAATATTAATCTATTTTGCAATAAGAAGTGATGCAAGGGAGCCAGGACAGAATTGGGATGGCGAAAAGCGAGGGAGAGAAAACAGAGTGACTTTAAGAGACATGTTTACACCAATGCTGTTCCACTCAAATGTGTTAAAATAGAATGTGACAGAACAATGCAGATCCTCACCATGAATCACATTTCTATTCTGTGTGTTTTTACTTCTCTGGCTGGTTAACAAAGAAAGCTCGGCAAAGGTTGACCGGTCATAAGTTCATGCATGTTGAAGGTGCTTTTGCACCCTGTGGCAGGGTGCTTCTGATTCTGACGTTGAATTATCACTGAAACAACACTGCCACTTAGTGGCTGGACCAACACCTCTCTAACTCCTATCCCTGTATGTAGCCGGTGGAAAATAAATCACATACAGATACAGGTCTTCACTTTAAGAGATATTTGTGTCAAAACAGAATGCATTCTTGCCCCATTTGAGGCTGAGCATCTTTGGCACATGGGGATGGAGTTGGCGTGACATTCTGTTTTTCCGTCACCATAAAAGTCATGAAATACCTGTGGATATTTTATTACCCAAATAGTGTATATACAGCATCTCTGTACCAAGATGCGTGTATAATGCTTGTCGTTCTACTGCATTCCTCTGCAACCTCAAATGTTAATATCTGTTCATGTTGTAGAATTATATGGAATAATTATTATTTCTAAATAATAAAATATTTAAATTATTTTTACAGCCAAATTATATTCAGTACATTGAGCCATGTACTGCTGTACAACAACACTATCTGCTGTGCTGCTCCAAACACCCAGAGTGTCATGTTTCTCTGAGTTTTATGTTCTGTCTTTGCACTGATACTACCATATGTAATTGCGCTATGTAAGGCAATTCCTGGACCTGGTTATATGAGGAGACTCATTAATAATAATACATATATTCAAAAATACATATTGAAATATATTTTCAATAAATAGTTGTCTTTATTTATGTATTATTTAAAATAATAATAATAATAATAATAACGTTTATTTGAATAGAACATAATAAATGTGCAACTCAAAGTGCTTTACATTGATAGCAAATAATGATAATAATAATAATAATAATGATAATAATAATAATAATAATAATAATAATAATAATAATAATAATAAGTAACCTCATTTATATAGCACCTTTCCAGAGCAGAGACACCACAATGTGCTTCACAGAGGAAATAAGCATAAACATACATACAGACATAAAACGCAATAAAATAAAAAAAGGTGTGACGATATAAAAGCCTGAATTAACATTTCCATATCCGATTGAGACACAATGGGCCTGAGCATTGCAATATTACACAGCTGGAAAAAAACAAGAGCAAATCAGATACTTGACATGTTGGTCCGAGTCAGAACCTGGTCCATAGTGACACTTTACTGTTTTACACCAAAATATGTGGGTATACCCATGTTTTTTAAACGCGGCTAAACAATATGCCTTTCTTTCTTTTTTCTGGTGTGTCATGTAAGACGTCACAAACACACTAGAAAGAGGCACGCCATGTTTCCAGTGTGATTAGGAACAAAACAGTAGAAGCAGCATGGAGTATCCATGCCCTCACCAGCAGCGCCTAATGCTGGTCCTTCGGCGGCGGGGAGCGGAGACGCTCCTCCGGTTCGGAGACCGGCTTGGGGTGGTGCTAGAATCCCTCGGAGCCCAGTGGGAAAGCGTGGAGGATCGCAGCTGCGGTTCCTGGGGAGTGATGCCCACACTCACGGTATTTCATGGTCCACTATGTGGGGAAAAAAGCCAATAACAAGGGCTGTCCCACTACCCGGGTGCCCTGTTTACATCAGAGCCAATCAGCGCTGGAGCCAATAAAAACTTGTGTCTATTGCAGAGTCATTTTAGGTCTAGGAGGGGCAGAAATAAGAATAGCTGTATTGTCTGCATTTAGCTGTAACAACGTATAACTTATATGCCTAGCATTTAGGCAAATATTTAAAACTGACAATTTAGCAATGTTTTGAGGTTTAAATGAGACATATAATTGAATATCATTGGTGAAGCAGTGATAGGAGATACCTGAAAAGTGCCTTATTATCTGTCCAAGGGGAAGCATATACAAGGCCAACAGAAGGGGACCAAGGACTGCACCTTGGGGCATACCACAACACAGCTTTTCAGATGGGAAGGCAGAGCTGCCAACAGAAATTGTGAGGTAGGAGCAGAACCACCGCAGGGCTGACCCATAGAAACCCACCCACTGTTCAAGTCTCCCAACCAAGATACAGTGGTCCACAGTATCAAAAGCTGCACTCAGGTCCAACAGCACCAACACCGAGCATTCTTTTTTGTCACCATGCATCAAGATAACATTCGAGACTCTGTGAGGAGCTGTTTCTGTTGAGTGCAACCGGCAGGAGCAAGATTAGAGAAGTAGGTATCTCTCTCACATCCTTTACCACATTATTGAAAGACATTAAAAGTTATTTTAAATAAAGATAGTGGACATATAGTCAGGTGGATTTCCATAGGCGTTCGTCTCTTTTACAGTCTCTCTTCAGGGAGAGAATATTGTCATTTATCCAAGGCGAGGACTTGATCAGAGGAGCCAATCTAGTTTTAATAGGTTCCACTTTATCCAGGGCTGAAAGGCAGTGTTCATTAAAAGATTGCACCAAGTGGTTAACATCACTGTGCTTAACAGAGTTCAAATGGAAAGTGGCGGCAGAAAGGATGGGGTGGTTAAGGATGCGAGAGCTAATGATACACCAGCAGAGTAAGTTATCTAGATTAAACGACAAATCAAATAAAATACAGTTACGATCAGTAATAACAAAGGTCTTGGGGAAATAAAGAATCGATATTCAAACCAAGAGTAAAAACAAGGTCCAGAGTGTTCCCTCTGTTGTGTGCAGGGACTGATACATGTTAAGTGAGATGTTAATAAAACTAGAGCAAACAAGCAAAATTAACTTTATCAACTTAATTTAATTTAAAAAAGTTTATATTATATATAATTTCAGTTTTTGGTCCCTGATAAACCTATTGTGAATAGGTCCATGAAAAATATTTGAAATGTCTTGACCTCTCCATAAAAGTAATTGCGATGGAATATGAGCTAAGAATAAAAACGTGTTGCTACACTTCTAGTATATGGAAAAAATTGAATTGTCTTGTATTCCATTGGTGGCCCTCCAGTGTTGTCTACGTCCCATTTCTTAACTTTCAAATAAATAACAGTCATTCGTGCGAGGTTCAAGTTTAAACGTCTTAGCGGCTCAAACGCTGTGTTTTTGGTCTGTCGCACTGATTTATCTGCTCAAGGTCTCTGTGAAGGCTCAGCAGACATCCAACACACTCACCCAAACATCGCCGTGAACCGTAACTCGCAGGTCAGCTCCAAGTTCAACACAAACATTTGTTTGCAATCATCACAAACTTTTGGTCGGTAAACACCGTGGTCGGTGTTTTGGTCGCCGTCAATATAAAGGCATCAGTCTGAAGGGAGGAACTGTAGACGTTAAAATGAACCGGAATGTTGTTGGCATGACATGGTCTTGAATACTGAATATGTAACTAATTCATTGCTTATGTATTAATAGCAGTAGTAATAATAATAATAATAATAATAATAATAATAATAATAATAATAACCTTCATTTTTGGAGCACCTTCATACACAACATACATATAAAAGTGCTTTACATTAACTGAAGACAATTAAATAGAAACAATAACAATCCAAACGCATTTAGTTAAAAAAAACATTCCTCAGTGAAAGACTTTTAGTCATAATTACTGCTCAAAATAGTTCCGTTTTGGGCCCTTTTCAATGTCATTCCAGGGCGATTATGATTCCTCTTCAATAAATGCTCATGAATCCGTTTAATTCTCAAGTAATTCCCAAATAACTCTCTTACAATAGTTGAGTTTAATACATGGCTTGTGAATGTATGCCAATAAATCTCTGGGCTGAGAGAGAGTCTCACCAAATCAAAATGGAATTGTCCAATCTGCTCTCACCGCGCTGCTGCTGCTGCTGCTGCTGCTGCTGCTGCTGCCGCTGCTGCCGCTGCTGCTGCTGCTGCTGCTCTGAGTTTTCCAGCTCATCAGGCTTGTGCTGAGTTAATGAAGCCTCACGGTCCAAACCCTCCACCTCCCCCCAACGCCCGCCCACACTCCGGCCCGGGCATTACCCACGGTGCGAGCAGGAGAAGAAAGGAGGAGCTGCCAGCGCCGCTACGGATCAGCAAGCCACCGCACGCGCTCGGATCATGACTCCCGGGGTCAGCGGGGACTTCCACGCAGCATCTGCTGATCTCGTGTGATACCTCGGAAGAGTTAAATCAGGCTTCACGGCAATGTGGACAAACAAACACGAACGTGCCGCAAACATAATTGAATTACTTCCGCCCCCCCAACCCCCGACCCGAGAACAGGGGGGGGGGCTGAGCGCCGGCTGCCACACCGCAGATCTGTTGGTGTGTGAGGCCGAGTGAGTGCGGGCGACCGATGTCGCCTCACAGAAGAACATCTGCCCTGATTTGCACAGACGTCTGGAGCAGGCGGCACACTCTTAAACCGAACAAAGGAAGGAAAGTGGGGAATGAAAAACATGCTTTTAACCCAACATCGAGTGGTGCCCGTGCACATATTTGAACCGTACGATTGAATCAAATGCGATTTGTGTTACGAAGCGTCGTGCCACGCCCCGTGTGCAAAGAGGTTACTGAATAAGGTCAGTGACAGGGAAGCTGCTGGGGACCCAGTCCAACTCCATTTAAGCAGAATAAATGGTCGGTAAAATGGGAAGTTAAACAGGGCCTCCCCCAGGTTAAAGACACCAAACACAGCTCAATCCCCACACCAGGAGGCCAAGCGATCCTACTACACACACCAATAACTCTATATGCAAACAGGATATTGATAGCAAAAAGCAGCTTTTCTCTAAAAGGCAAGTTTTTTTTTCTTTTTAAAGTGCAGACTAAAACAACGGCATAGAACCAGAACCAGAACCAATTGATTCTATCAGGCTTCACATATTTATTGATACTCTGAATTTGTTCTGGTGAGGTTTGGTGCAGATCAATAGCATTTGAAAATGTTAAAAAAAAAATGGAGAACAAAAATAATAATAAGATCAATTAGAATAAAGTGAGGTCGGATATATGAATATGAACGGAAATAGTCAGATATATAAAGATGAATTCAAAATGCGATATATGCACAGGATAAATTATTGTTATGGGTATATAGGGTATAAATTATAAATATGAACTATTACTTAGTACCTAGTCGTAGCTAAAACAAAACATTTCCCCCTGTGTTATTGAATGATTATACTGCTGATGTCAGAGCATCAGAAAGACACGGACAGAGCGGTGCACAACCTGCCCATGGAGCTGGAGCCTACATCTTTGGCAGCGCTGAGGTTTTCCAGTTATGCAGAGTTGATTACTTGGCCTAGATACAGAAATATGGATTATTCCCGTCCTGGTGTCTTTGCGCGATGCGGTGCGTGGCGGGGCACACGGTTCTTAAGTTCATTAGTTTACGCAGCGCGTTTGAGAGGCGCAGAGAGCCCAATCCAATGCCACGCTGAGATCAGACCGTTCGCAGCGGCGCCAGCGCCATCCACAAATGTCGATGGTAAAAAAATAAAAGATAAATCACACGCTTTCATCTTTTATTTTGTAATCATCACACTTAAAAAAAGATGTTTGTATCGCAGAAAATATAGAAAATAATACTATTAAAATAGTAATATATTATAATGTCAGAAACAAGAGCATATAGGATGGGTTGATTTTCTAGAAATCTGCGACACTAAGTCAAATTTTGTCATATTCATAAATCGAATTGATCATAAAGTTAATTAAAGGGTTTATTTCTTCGTATTGGAGGCAAGTTAAGGTAAGTTTCATTTAGGAGGATTTAAATGCATATTTAATTCAATTCTAAAATTATCGCAAATCGCAATTTAGTATTTTTCGAGCTTATTGTGCGTAATCACCGGGCGTCATGACATTTCACTGCATATATGTTTATGTATATAACAAATAATGTCTTGAATCTTGAATCTTGAGGTAAAACACTAAAAAAAGGTTGGTGGATATTTGTTGACTGCAGACCAAAAACAAACAAATAAATAAATAAATAGAAATAAATAACGAAGCTGAATTGATGTATGAACTGGAAGCTACTGGCCATTTATACAACACTTAGGACTTATGACTATCTTGGAAGACAGTCCGTGGGAGTAGCTTAGCAACCGCGCTGAAAGAATGCCTTCAGAGCGCTGTCAACATTGTTTTGATGGCTGCAGATTAGAAAGGAATTGGTTTTAAACTTCCAACAAGCCCCATGAATAGCTCCTTGCAGGAACTGTGTTTGGAAATGACTGGCTATGCAGCATGCTATGTCAAAAACCATTAGCTGCGATGCAAACAGATGTTCAAACCAGCGACGCTATTCAGGCTTTTGTGGTGGGGAAACATGTAAATCATTTCAGCACAGTGCGTTCCACAATGGCAGCTTCTGCCATTGTGCTGTTCCAGTTAAAAAATGACACAGCGTATACGTTGGTATTTTAGGAAAATATTTCAAAGCAGGAACATAAGCTTGAGGAAATAAATCTATGATTATCATGTGTGAATAGTGTGCACGTGCCATTGTTTGAACATTTGCTAAGTTGGCCTTTAAGTGTTGTAGGGGATGTTCTTCCTCCCTCTCTTCCTCCTCTCAGCACCCGTAAAGACAGACCCTTCTCCGATCCGTCTTGTCGCCACTTCAATTTGGCGAGCTGTGCCCATGCCGGCCTGCAGAGACTCGGTCCTCCCTGCAAGGATTCCTGTCCAAAAGCAGGAGTCCAGCAAAGATTTTGGCGGCAGAGTGGAACCTCAGGACGCTCATGGAGATCAGGGAGACCACTGACCATACACAGAGACACGGACTGATGCATCGATTACTGAATGAATTTGATAGAACTTGGTTTGCATAACATTTACGAACTTTAGGATTAATATTAATACGTTGTCCACCCTCACTTGGAGAGTATGGATTACTTATCTTATCCAAGTTCCAGGGTTTTGGGAGGTCGGTGCTGGTGCTTTGACCAGCACCGACCAAAGCTGCCACAGAACTTACCTCTCAGTTCTATCGTGAGCCGATATGCTTGAATAGAGACTGTTTTCATTGTTCATTTATGTATTGATCATGTTTGTGAAGATGGATCCTGGCTGTAGGAATCACCTCAACCCTAAGTGGACCCCATCTTGTTGTTTTTTACGGTGGTCTTCTCCCCGTTTGCTAAGGTCAGGGTTGTAGAGAATGCTAGGGGTCTTCTTTTCCCACATTGGACGACTCTAAAATGGGGAGAAAGTCCTTCGATTTAAATGCTGTTATCTCTTCTCCTTGTGGCCCCGCCCCTGCTGCGACCGTGTCTCCCTTGTCTAGAGACTGGAAGCCTTCGTCCTACACAGTGTAATTAACAAGGAGAGTCCTGCTCCTCCATTTGTACTCGGTGCATCTTACGAAGAATCTGCCCCTCCTCCTCCTCCTCCTCCAGCTCTTCCCAGAGCGCGAGTTTGGCCCCGAAATCTGCAAGAAGAGTGTTCTTAATATTCCATTCTTTGAGGAGAGATTCCCTCCAGAACTCATCTCTCCTCTGTCTTCCAGGCCTTGCACTGGGACGCCAGCCGCGATGATTAATTAAGGTAACGAAAACTGTGTAAGAAATAAATAAACAAATCTAAAATCAAAACAAAGTTCTGTATTTTTCCATTGAGTGATGGCTCTAAAATCAGCTATTCTATTGTTTTTGTTTGTGCAAAGGAATGGCAGTATGGTGTCTATACGATTGGTTTGATCTTTTATAAGCAATGCTATTTTATTACAAGGCAATCAAGTAGAATTACCTCTTAAAGGTTTTCTAGTCTTATAAAAGTCAATATAATCTCTCCATAGTATTCTATTGAATGGACCTTGATGGAGACCATCGATTCAAAGTGCATTCTGTCCTTTTTGGTGATGCCTTGTGCCACGGAAATCAGCGTTTCTTTCAACTGAAAAGACTAGACCAGCCTGCAGACTGCATTTTTATTGATCCAATGACACATTTCCTGGCTAAAACAACCGGCCAGAAAGTACATTTACCAAGTTAATTCCCATTAGCTGTTGGCTTGGAATCTGGGATACAACCAACAAGCAACGTTCTTAAAAATGTATTGTTTCCGATTCAGGATCTGGGAAAAGATTCAGCAACGGGCGTTAAAAGTCTGATGTACTTATAGAGAGCAGCCACGGAGCACAGAGCTCAAGGAAACATCAATCACTGATTTTAATAGTTGATGAATTATGAAAGTTGTCTGCTTCCCTCTTACTAAAGACGGGTATCTGAGTCATTATCTCATGTCATTATCTTAGTCGTTGAGTTGTTCAGTGGGAATAAGTGTACGCAACATCAGTGCATACCTACAGTATGGAATATTAAAAAGAATTGAAATGTAATGTAAAAAAAAATAAAGCTTTTACTATGTAATTTGTCTCAAATTAGTTTGAATTATTTTTTTTTTAATGTCCCTTCATCGTTTACTAGCTCATTTTTACTCTCCACTTCTCCCATTCCAGCACACATTTAATCATTTTTTTTCCATTTCTATTTTCCTCGTGCCACATTTCCCATTTTCCTTTATGCTTTCACGAAAATAAGAAGGATGCCTCAAGAACACCTGTGCCTTATCTTATAAATTACTGCCTATTACATACGTACATAACAATTAAGCCCTGTGATTAAAATAGCGTACTAAGCTACTACATACCACATAAGCGTCCACCAGCATACTTAGTTAAATATGAAAAGAAGGGTGACTTTTCAGACATAATCTGTCATCATATTAAAAATGTTCTCGTACTAATTTAGGGGACTAAATAGCATGCTTGTTTGCCACTGGGGACACAGAAAAGCACTTGACTACTATAGTATGTGGATTGCACTACCATAAGCCCCTTTCCCACATGGAAAGGGGCTTAGCTCACTTCCCATCTCCCCACCCCGCGGACTCTTCCCTCCCCCGATGGAGCCGGGACAGATCCCTCGTCCCCGAAAACAACAACCCTCACCCCATGTTATTAAATCAGTGTGATTGTCTTCAACCTGTCCTACACTCTCTGCCACCGGAGAATGAACGTTCTCCACCCGTTCTACCTCTCCCTGTCCGCTCGCTCCCTCTGGCTCGGCGCTGTGGTGCAGCCGGCGGACAAGTGAAGCACTTGTGTCCGATGTCGGCGCACCGCACCCCAAACTGTAAAAGACACGCCTAGGGTCTGTGTCATTTTTAAGAAGAAAAGTAATAAATGTACCTGTCTCCGTAGAGACTGGACGTCTTTCAGCGTCTCATCTTTTCAGCCGAGCGCCACGGTTCTGATAGGACTCGCCATTTTTTGCAAATGTTTTTTTTTTCTTCTCGAAAACATCATTTGTGCATTATTTGGACTCGGCTCCACCCCTACTCTACGGAAATGTTACTGCTTACATTCCCACGCACTTCCATTCACAGCCGTAACGGCAATTTGCCGGAAATTATATTAAGTCAAGAGTGGGGAATTTTAGGGAACGACTTTAATGGAACATCGACACCGGATCCCTTTCCCACATGATGTCAATACGGAACATTGCAAGTAGATTTATGGCTTTCAGTGCAAGTGGGAGAAGAGTTTTAGTCAGCCACTAGAGGTCAGATGTTTATTGATGAATGAATGAATGAATTAATTAGTTTATTTATTTGTTTGTTTGTTTGTTTGTTTGTTTGTTTGTTTATTTATTTATTTATTTGTCGGGGACAATGCAAAAAACATTGTCAAAGGTTACAAAAACATGAAACAGATGTGTTGTGTGGTGTCTTGTGTGTGTGTGTAATTTGCGACCCCTGTCCCTGGTTAGGCTTTTCTACTTAAAAAATGGTCATTACGCATCATCATTACCAGAAATACGTAAGTTAATGATATTAACTTTTACTATGGTATTTTCCATTCTTATTTTGACACACACTCAATTATTAGTGATAAAAATTCTTCATGACATTTCAGATTCCATTTCACATTACCCAAGAAAACCTTTGCTCTTATGGCTATTTTTATAGTTAATACATAAATTTGGACGAGAGCAGCAGCGTTCTTTAGTTCTGTTCTGTGACATATCAGATTCCCCGGACATTCTAGAAACACCGTTCTTATTATCATAAAAGATACATGAAAAATGGCCAATGGCGGCAACCAAACGTGACATAAAAAAGCTACTTTTTTATATGAAACAGCTGGCATAAATGTTAGATATATGTAACATATTTTTATTTATTGCATCAACTGATTGGAGTCAAAGAATTAATGAAAAGGTTTTTATTTTTACAATCCATTTAAATTATTTAACTCACTATATTATTTAATGTGGTTGTAGGACTCCATGCATCGGCATACCTGCTTATATAGTAGCCTATTCAAAAGTCAATGTAAAATAATCAAACCAACATATTCGTTTCTCATCCAAGTCTATCATTTAACGTGTGAAATACAAACAAAATGATGATGATGATGTAGGCACGATCAAAAATCAAGCTTTATACAGTATATATAGATACACCAATCAGCCACAACATTAAAACCACTGACAGATAAAGTGAATAACATTGATCATTTCCAAAATGTCAGGTCTTGCTGGGTGTTCCCGGTATGCAGTGGGAAGTACCTACCAAAAGTGGTCCAGATGAGGTCAACCAGTGAACTGGCGACAGGGTCATGAGTGTCCATGTGCTCATTAATGTCTGTGGGGAGTGAAGTCCAGCCCGTCTGGTCCCATCCCACAGAAGAGCTACTGTAGCACTAATTGGTGAAAAAGTTAATGCTGCTATGATAAAAAGGTGTCAGAACACACAGTGCATCACAGCTTGCTGTGTATGGGGCTGCGTGGCTGCAGACCAGTCAGAGTGCTCATGCTGACCCTGACCACCGCCAAAAGCGCCTACAGATGGGCATGTGAAGTCAGAACTGGACCATGGAGCAATGGAAGAAGGTGGCCTGGTCTAAAGAATCATGGTTTCTTCTACATCATGTGGATGGTTGGGGTTCGGGTCTAATGGAGCATTTGTGGGATGTGCTGGAACAACAAGCCCGATCCATGGGGGCTCCACCTCACAACTTGCAGGACTTAAAGGATCTGCCTCTAATGTCTTGTTGCCAGACACCACAGGACACCTTGAGAGGTCTTGTGGAGTCCATGCCTCCATGGGTCCGAGCTGTTTTGGCAGCACAAGGGGGAGCTACACAATATGAGTGGTTATTAGTTGTGGTTTTGATGTTGTGGCTGATTGGTGTGTGTGTGTGTGTGTGTGTGTGTGTGTGTGTGTGTGTGTGTGTGTGTGTGTGTACAACTAACATGTAATTATTATATTTATAAATAAATAAATATTGTAATTAAATGTATTTATTGTTATTAAAAGTAATTACTAAAGTTGTTTTTGTTATTGTTCTAAATGACTCTACTTTACAACTTAGAAATACAATTAGGACTGTTAGCTCAGCTATTTAGAACTGTTATTTAGAACTGACCTCTGATCTCATAAGACACAAATGATGTCACATTAGAAACGAAAACCAATAGTTGACGCCTGGTTTAAATGGGAACGCTTCATACGTGATGTCATGACAGTTTGATTCGTGGAATTCCATGAACGTCACCACATGATGTTTGTAAGTTCAGTCAATTTTGACGCATTTAAAAAAAAAATATATATATATATATATATATATTTGTAACACTACAACAAATAAACTGGACCCTGTGTATTGTTTCCCGCAGCTGTATTTATTGTTGTTATTAAATGTCCACCCTGTAGCCTCGTCAGGAATGTAAGTACAATCACATCTTTCCACATCTTGCCTACGCCCAAAAAACAAACTCGAGCAGGAAACCAGGAAGTGACGCACCTGTCACTGCTGCCAGCGGCTACGTGCGTCTACTTTACTTTACTGCGTGAGTTACTGCAGAGAAAGGTACGTACCAGTGCGGAATTACACCGGGGACGTCTTTTATTTTTATTTTAATCTTATTTATTTTATTTTTTCTAATAAGGGAAATCCAGTGTTAAAATATTATTTGTGCTTGATGGAGTGCAGCGCTTTTAGACTGCAGTGTCACGATTAGGTCAGCACATTATTCTTTTATTAAGAATGTTTTGTTTTTCAAAATCTTGCGGTAAATGTAGTGATTGTACGCAGTTTACATTTAAATAAGGTTAACACAAATAACATTTTTTATTATTATATCGTAAGTATTATATCGTTCAACAATAACCAGGAAGTGATGCACCTGTCGCTGTTGTCTGTGCATCTGCTTTACTGTATATACTTTGTGCGTTAGACATTTAAATAATATTAAAAAAACGGTAGTACATTTCTTCTTCTTCTTCTTCTTCTTCTACTTCTTCTTATTATTATTATTATAATTATTATTATTATTATGTATTATTAATATTATTATTATTACTATTACTACATTTCAACAGGAACAAGGAAGTGATGCACTGATCCCCTCTCTCTCGCTCTCTCTCTCTCTCTCTCTCTCTCTATATATATATATATATGTATATGTATGTGTATGTGTTTGTGTGTGTGTGTGTGTATGTGTATGTATGTATATGTATATATATGTGTGTGTATATATATGGTGTATAGACTAAAATAAAGTAAAAAAGAAAATCATTATTGTTATTAATATCAACCAAGATGTAACAGGTGGCGTTTGAAAAATGACGTGGGCCTCGGGGGCCTGTAGGCTCTATTCAAAGCAGATTTTCATCCAATTTAATCCAATCTTTGCTTTGTTATGAAGCGCCATGACAGAGATGGAGGAGGAAGGACTGAGCTCTGTGGATCTGGACCACCGGGTCTCCCCAGCACCAGAACCCAGCGTCCAGCTCAGCTCTCCAGAGACCCAGGGGGAGGCTCACCCTCCGCCTGCAGTCCAGACAGAGAACGACCCCGGGGTGCCGCCCAGCACCGGGCCCAAGGTGAACCGCTGGATTACTGCACTGGACCACTTCAAGATGAGGAGATTTTTCGTCTTGAGGGTAACTATCTGTGCATCTTGTGGTGTTTTTTTTCACTTATTCTCATTTCGCAGTTACTCAAGCCGCTGAAAGAATAAAATTTACACATATTACTATCTATTAATAATGGAACTGTATCTGGGCAGCTCAAAATACAATTTGCACTGAAAACAGTGAATAAAAGTGATTAAGTAAAAGAGTAAAAATGATTTGTTTTACTTAGTTTTATACACACATTGAAATGCAAACATAGTGTCATTGGTTTCCATATCTTGTCAATTTTGGTCCTTATTCATATCTTCTGTATTGTTTTCACGCTATGTTGAAATCCAATCCAAATCTCTCAGTTTCTTTTGCATTCCACTCCCCCGGCGCTGTAAAGGTGTTTCAAAGACACACAATAGGGTTGTTTTACACACAGTAAAACAATAGGCTATATTTGGGTTTTTTTGTGTTGTATGATAAATGCACTCCTCACTTGTATGATGTAAAACAATATTACAAGCAGAGTGATTGTGGATTGGATTTCCATCCGGCTCAAATATGAAAACACAAATATGTAACCCCTTGTGCTGCTAAAAATGTCCTGTAGGACCCCAGCAGGCAACAAATAACCACAGATGAAAGTTTGTAGATTATTAAACAGAAGCAGTTATGACTTTCTTTACATGTAAGAGGATTTTGTGTAAATGCATGTTATTAAAGCATAGATTACTTTTGTGACATTTGAGTTTTTTCCCCCATAGCCTGGTACTCTGAATCAGGCCATTGAAGACATTAAATCTCTGGTCAACCAAGAGGAAGATGGCAACGTCAACGGGGTTTGGCTGATGGCTGAGTATGTTTTGTTGTTTGTGTATGTTTGTGTATTTGCGATTCCATTGAATTCAGATTTTTACAAAGATTCATTTTGATCGATTCCTAAGAGAAGGCCACCAAAATACGCTAATTCCAGGCCTGTTTTCACTGATAAAGCTTCAACAGCCATTGCTTTCTCCTGATAATAAGCCTTGGGTTTGGCCTGTTATGATTAAATCTCAAAAAGACTCTCCCACATTCCTAACGACATTTGAAGGGTAGAGGAGTAGTATTCAGATCACTGAACCCACAGTGAACTGAAAGTGAAATCTCGGCCATACTATCATATCAATATCATTGGCCCTACATTGGGCAAACTACACTGTGAGTCCCATTTCGCTATTGTTATTTGTCTCTAAGAAATAGTTTATTGCCTCAATATTGTTTCTTGCTCATATTTTCATTTATTAAGCCAGTAAATATTATCTTAATCCTCCTATTTTATCACCATTTCAGGTGTCCTATAAACAGTTCACTGTTTTCTATTAAAAGGATCCATGGCAGAGTCTCTTTACTGAAACTGTATTCATACTGATACTTAGCTATAATATAATAGAATATAATATCCTTCTTAAACCCACAGCAATGGGTCCTTAATAACTTTCAACAATGTGTGTTTACCGCTGAGTAACAGGAGTCACAGGATTTAATTTAACTCAAAACGAGCGCGGAGGAAAACCAGACCAGAGGACATTTAGCGATTGCATTCGCAAAATGTCAGCTTGTATCTCGTCTGCAGGGCTTTCAGGAAACATTTTAATGGTTGGCAATGCGATAATGAATTATACATTTAATTTATGCGGCTCTGTCCGACACATGTTACCGTTTGTCCTACAATGGCTCGGCAGTTACACTGACAGCTGGAGCAGTGTTCCCAGTAACACAGAGTCTAAAATAAACACCCGGAGAACTCTGAAGAGGAGCAGGGGTGGAATGTCCCCTCATTTAGCTTGCTAAGGAATTCTGTTTCGATGTGGATGGAACTTAGTTTTGGAAGCTACACAACAGTGCTGAACAGAAGTAATTTGGGCAACACACCAAGTGTCTCGATTAACAATCAAACAATTAAATATAACCTTAAAGTAAATATAGTCTGTTTTGATTTGAGATTATATAAATAATTTTTAAATAATAATCTGATAATAATCTTTTTTATTGGTTTAATAACCTTTGAAATAACAACCCTTTCTCATGCTTCCCATTTTCACTATTACGTTCAAATTAGGCACTATTTGTATCATTTGTCTGGGTTTCTATTGTATGAAATTCCGATAATCTTTCTCAATTCATACACATACAAGTATAATAACTTATTTCGGCTCCGTAAATCCTCCAGATAAATCATTTTGCAGGGTTTGTAATTAAATTAATTTAACAAGTTATAAACCAAATATCAGTCAGTGAAACTTTATTATAGCATTGTGTTAACTTTACTTTGGATTTGAACCTGGAGAGTCCTATGCGTCTCCAGTTTCCTCGTAAAGGTTGATACATGGTGTCTTTATTGGTGCAGGACCCACACCTTCCACATGCTGCTGCTCCTGCTCGGTGGACAGTCCCACAATCTCACTTTGAGTCGGGCACATGCACCTTGCTCTGTGAGCCGTGGGAAAGAGCCGGTCCAAAGAGATTCCCTGCCACCATGAATTAGTTGTGTACATGGGGGCTAAAGTAGCAGGTTAGAGAAGTCTGTTTTGCGACGTCATTCAGGGGACGAACCCTGTGGCACAAATATTTAATGGTGGGGCTGCAAATGGAAAACGGAGAAGTTGCTGTGCTTTGTTTGCTTTGGTTAGTGGCTTCCCAGGTTGTTGTGATTAGTAAAACAACATTAGGGATCTAAAATGCTTACATGTATATTGAATGATCTTCGCCACGGGCATTTCTTGAAATCGTTGTGCTCTTACAATACATTATTGAGCAACAATGCTGTACATGTTGTTTTTTATTGTGGTTAAAATGAATTCCTGTAGAAGGCTCACAAAGGATAAAGCTCACAAACAGTGATACACAAACATATACATGTTGAACAGACACACTAAAATACATTGTGCCTTGAACTTGTAATACACATACATACACATAATGAATCACAAATAGCAGAGATACGAAGTGCAGATTGTGTCACACGGACCTGTTCAGTCTGGGGGCCTGTATACATTATCCCGATAGTTTGATCGCTTGAGATAATGAAAAGATTGGTTATACTTGTTGTATTTTTTCTTTGTTGAGGTCTGGAAAATAGTTGAATTCCATTGTTTTCCCTTGAGGATACTGAGAGGTCAGGGTGCAGGAATGGAGATTTGCCTAAACTCATAAGGTTGTTACTTTTGACCACGATATACTGTAAGTAAATGTGATTTGGATTCCTCAGGGTGGACCACTGGAACAACGAGAAGGAGCGCCTGGTGCTGCTCACAGATCACTGCCTCCTCATCTGCAAGTACGACTTCATGATGCTCAACTGTGAGCAGATCCAGAGGGTCCCACTCAACTTCATCGACCGCATCTCCCACGGCGGCTTCAGCTTCCCCAAGCAATCCCTGCTCCTGTGAGTCCCCAAGCATCTTATACTTTGACAATTTACTACTGCTATTATTAATAATAGTAATAATAATAATAATAATAATATAATTGTAAATAGACTACTCCCAAAAAGTTAGGGATATTCGGCTTTCGCGTGAAATTTCTGGATGAACCTAAAATGCACTATAATCTTTACAGGTGAACTTAATTTGACCTTCTCTAAACTTTTGAATGCACATGTCCAACTGTTCAATGTTCAGTACGTTTTGCACAACTTGCTGTTCTCTAACAAGGAGCTGAACGGAAAAATTCACAACAGGTGTTTGATCCATGAATCGACCAATAGATTTCCTGGTTCAATTAGAATTGTTATTTAAACAGTCCTCTTCATCATGCTGTTCATTTTGACATCATGAGACCAAGACGACACCTAACAACTGATCAACAGTACCTAGCCATTGTGAGGCTTCAAACAGGATGTTCTCAGAGGGAAGTGGCCACTGAGCTTAGAGTGTCACAGAGTGTCATCAGCAGGTTGCAACAGAGAAACAGAGAGACTGGAAGAGTCATAGAAAGGCATAGAAGTGGACGTCCTTTGGCCACATCCCACACTGATGAGCGCTTCATTGTGAACAGTGCCCTGCATAACCGGATGATGAATGCCACTCAACTCCAGACACATTTAAGGGAGGTGAGAGGCATCTAATTGTCACATCAGACCATTTGAAACCGTTTACATCAGCCTGGTCTGCGTGCTAGACGACCTGCAAGGGTACCTGACCACACCACCAGGCACAGACATCATCGTCTTGCCTGGGCCAGGGAGCATTTACGCTGGACGAGGGACCAGTGGGCCTCAGTGCTGTTCTCTGATGAAAGTCGATTCACGTTGAGCAGAAATGATGGCCGCCAATGATGTTGGAGAAGTCAAGGAGAGCACTATGCATCAGCCACTGTTGTCACCAGACGAGCCTTTGGTGGTGGTGGTGTTACAGTGTGGGCAGGTGTGTCTAGTCAATACAGAACTGTCTACACTTTGTGAATGGTACAGTGACAGGCCCATACTACCTGAATAACATCATTAATACAGTCATTGTGCCCCTGCATGAACAACACAGGCCTCATTTCATCTTCATGGACGACAATGCTCCAGCTCATGGAGGTTGCATCATTAGGGAACGGCTGCTGGAGACTGGGGCACCTCAAATGGAGTGGCCTGCACCTTCTCCAGACCTGAATCCCATAGAAAACCTATAGGATCAGCTGAGTGGCTGTGTAGAGGCTCGTAACTCTGTGCCCCAGAACCTCATTGACCTGAGGGCCGCCCTTCAAGAAGAGTGGGGGGCCAGGCCTCAGCAGACAATAAGTCGACTTGTGAACAGCATGAGACGTGGTTGTCAAGCTGTACTTGATGCTCAAGGGCACATGACAAGTTATTGAGACATTGACATTTTTTGTTGTGGTATATAACACCACTGTTGTTGGCTTTTGTTTCAATACATTGTTTGAGATGAGGAAATCACCATTGCATGCTTCTACTTAAATGCCCTACTTTCATGATATAATATCACTGTAGCGTGAACTTTTTACATTTTCCATAAATGTCACCCGAAAGTCAAATATCCCTACTTTTTGTGAGTAGTGTATAGCTGCAGGCAGTGATACACAGGGTCCAGTTTAGTCGTGTTAGATACGTATAACAGTTCTCCAGATTGTTTGCACAAGTTACAATTCCTAGTTTTTTACGATCCTGTGGATTTATATGGCCTTAGTTCATGATGTTACAGAGTGACTGTTCTCAATGTAACGCCAAGGTTCTTCAGTTTCTGGTGAATTTGTAAAGTTTGGACAACAACACGTATGAAATGTTTCCATTGTTGTTTGGGAAAAGAACTGGGAAACATTTTGCTACCACTATCCAACCATTCATTGTTAATTAATTATTAATTATGTCTTCTCAAATACGCCAACGCCAACTTTCGGCTATTTTTGGACATCTGGAACAATAACAAATAACGTATTTTTCATGAATCCGGCAAACTAATGGGGACTACGGAGATAAAATGTCAATTGAACAGATCTTTTGACATCTCCCAGGTAAGAAGGTGAATAAATATACTGAACACGTAAATCGATAGTTGGTAATGTTGAATCACTACAGAGTGACCGAGTCTACACCGCACACTGGACGCGGTGGCAATGTACATTCTCAATCACAATCTATACATTTATAGTTAATAGTATGATGATGTCATAAAGCGTCTCAAGTTGTTAGTTTATTCACTAATATCTGATCCGTATGTGGATCCATTTGGATGAAATTCAAACCACAAAATCCTTGTGACATAGCGGTTTAAATGATATCTTAACCGTGTTCGTAGATTCTGTCATTACTGTGTTCCAGCTGTTGTCTGATGCTTAAAGGGGACTTATTATGCTTCTTTAAAACAATCATAATCTCAAATTATGCGTTCAAGCCAAACCTGCCTCTGTACCATCCTGTTCCAAAACGGGTTGTTTCAGTTTATGCCACTCTAAATATAAATGAGCAGCCAGGCCCCAAGATCTGTGAGCCAATGGGGTTTTAGTACAAGTTCCGGGTTCTGTGAGTCATTGAGCTTGACTCCAGTTGCATTGTATGTAGCAGTGGCGTCGTTAGGGGTGGGTATTCGGATCTGAAGCCCCGAATGTTTTGTGAATAGCCCCTGATCTTAAATAGCCCTGCAGTTCTGGCGCTGCGCCCCGATTGCTCCCTCTCTGACAGTGTAGACTATTACCACGGCACCCCAGCGATGCGGCACCCCTGATCAGTGCGCCAAAACAGTGTGGTTTTATTTGACTCCTTTTCCTTATGGAACGAAACAAGCACTGTGTGTGATGGGGACACGTTCTTCATGTTGTCCCCCCCAAAATAGCTTGAGTCTGCCTGGGCTAAGCCCCTGATGTCTTTGCATCCTTGCAGCGCAGCGCCCTGGTATGTAGTCTGTAAACTTTCACTGATTTCACCTCATCACTGCACAAAAATCTGTTTCTGAACAAATTTGAGGTGAGAAATAAGCCATCCAGTTGCTGAATCTTCACTCATATTAGATCTACAAGGACCAATTAGAAAATTAGTTCCGACTTTCATCACGGTGTCCAGAGCAGCGCAGAGCTTGGAGCACACACTTAGCCCCAAACTCCACCGTATGCTTGGAGCATACGGTGGAGTTTGGGGCTTTTCGTTTCAGTCAATTACGGAAAGGTTGGAAAATGAAATAAATACATCTACGTTTTGTTTGTAGAAATGCGGAGCAGATCGCGTGGCGCTGCCTACAGTACACTCAACCTACTGTGGACACACACACACACACACACACACACACACACACACACACACACACACACACACACACACACACACACACACATACACAAAGAATCACACAGCAAATACTTACATTTCTCTCGTCCGTAGTTTTGTCACGGACAGTTGGTATAAATTAATCTTTCTTTTTAAAGATTTGTGCTGGTCTGCAAGCCAACAACAGTACAGTACAGCACTTCCCATGATTAGCTCTCAGCTTCGATGCTAGCGGGTCCAGTGGCGCTCCAGGTATGTGTGGAGTTACTCAGATGGAGGGGGTTCTAATTCTACTGAAGCGCTTAATGACATAGTTAAGGGCTGCTAAGCTGAACGGCTCGTTCCAGGACATGTTTTCTGAACTGACAGCTCACAAAAAACTGACTGGGTTGTCTTATATCACAGTTTGTCTGTTAGTAGACTCATCACAGACGCAAAAGTATGTGCACAAACACTG
Source organism: Zeus faber (assembly GCF_960531495.2). Classification (NCBI taxonomy): domain Eukaryota; kingdom Metazoa; phylum Chordata; class Actinopteri; order Zeiformes; family Zeidae; genus Zeus; species Zeus faber. Next base: position 54,737,724 of record NC_137193.1, on the reverse strand, counting down.
ACAAAGTGAGGGTTGCATAATATGTCCCATTTAAAAGATAGTGGGCTGTAAAAGTTCATGATAGGAGGAAGTATCAGCTTTGCATATCACTTCAGCTCTGTGCTTCCTGTTCTCCTGCAGGAACAAGCTCATCATTGTAACATTATTCTAAAACTATGAAACATGAAAACAATGTGCACCTGCCCCTTGATGTCCATGGTGTTGGACATCAAGGGGCATCCAAATTTGATATTTTTGACAACACTAGTCTGCAGACCTTTTTTGTTTATCGGCCTTGTTAGCACAGGCATTGGCTGATGCCGATTATCCCAAAATGCGCAAATATTGGCCTAATTAATTGGTCGACCAATCAATGGGTCGACCACTAAAATATATACAGTATATTTTATAATCTACAGAATTTTGAAGTGGTCTTCTGTATAGGGGAGCTGGTGGTGGAATAAAAGAATCCAATCAAATTGAAATGCAGCATTATTTTCTTCCTATGATCAGAGTGTTAAATAATCTGTTGGGTGGTACAGACCAGGGTGCTGGGAGAGTATTGCATTATCTCCAACAGATGGAACCACTTAGTGCTCTTCATGAAGGATTCAAGCCTGTCTCTTTCCTCCGTGTCTATTTTAATTTTCACTTATCTATTTTTGCTTGTTCTGATATACATGTGTGCTCGTAAACCGAGTAGGATATTAGTTGGAATAATGTTATTTGAAAATAGGGAAGCTTTTTTCTGTTTTGTCTCCCTGAAGACTGGTAAGAAGATGGCTTGTGTATAGCACTATACCAGTAATTCAGTGTTGTTGATATTGTCTTTCTAGTTGTATGGTGTTGTCATGAACTTAAGACATCAATATGTTTTGAATCACAATAGTGTTGTCGAAATGATTTATATTTTTAGAGTTTTGTCTGTCATAGGTTACGTACATATATGGTTCCATGTGATGAACTTTGGTGGAATTCTTTCAACATGGGACTTTGTTTATACATAAACAGACAAAGTTGACTTTGCTCATTCTAATAATGAATTGTTTTTTATTGAGGCGCAACCTCGGATGGGGCTGCACAGGCCGGGACACGAAATAGCGAAGCCGAGATAATTGTGTTACAGTAAAGAATGTGTCCTGAGGTTCATTCGTAGCCCGCAGAACAGAGAGTCACTGAACTTATTAGCGGCTGAAGCAAACCAAGGTATCCCCCTCTCCCAAACCTTTTAGAGAAAGCTCAGGGGACACCAAACCAAGTATAGCTAATTTGATGAATAAAGTGTAACGTGCTGTGAAGTCCTTTGGAGAGGGGGTGGCCTTATTTGAGGGTTTTATCGCTGCACATTACATTCAATTCTAAATAAAACCAAAGGGAGGGAAAAAAAGAGAAGAAAAAATCCCCACCCAGGAGTCCTAAAGCGACAGTTTCAAATTGTAAAGACCTGACCCCTCCCTTCTTCCCTTCATCTTCAGGGGTCCCTCTCGGTCTCTCTCCTTTTCTTACATTCTCTCAATCCCTTTCTTCCCCCAGAATGTTCTTTGTTATCTCCCCTCGAGTTCTGCAGGAGCCGATCCGTGTAAATATAAGAACTAGAAACGCTTTCATTGAGTCTCGACAGCACTCCAGGCTAAAGTATTAGACTTGAATTAGTACACAGCGTTTTTGCTTTTTTATTATCTTTACTGACCAAAACTATACTGGGAAAATAGGAAAGTGGACAGTTAATTTTTTTTTAAGCTTAAGAAGATAAGATAGATAGATACTTTATTCATCCCCGCAGGGAAATTGCAAGGTCCCAGCAGCGCACATCAAAAAACCAAGTTAGTTAGTTAGTTAGTTAGTTCCTCCCGTTCCTTCTGGATCATTGGGCGACGAGCCCCCACCATTTGCTCCTTAGCAGAATGGCTTCTTCTCGTCGTTTCCGTAAAATGCTTTTTTTTACGGGGTGAGGTTGTTAACCCCACGCCCAACCCCCAACCTGGAGGACCCAAAAAACCACCAAAGACAGTAATAATAACAAAAAATTGAATAAAATGTAAATATGAAAGAAAAAATGTCAGTATCTGGGGAAAAGTGAAATATACAATAAACCCCACAGTTAACTGTACACAATAAAGTTTAGCATCAGAATGGAAAATAATTTTCCATTCTGCCGGTTGGTCTTTTCTTTTAAAAAAAAACGTTTTACCTGAGTAGAAAAAAAATGACCAATAAAAACCGGTCCACGAAAAAAATCACTGTTACCCAATAAAATATGGCAGGAAAATGGAAAATGAACTTGAGAGTTGTAAGCAGTATAAACCTGATGAATCTAAGTAGTACAGAATACTGACAAAAACCCAGAAAACTAAAAAGAATGCTAAAAGTAACAGTAGATACTCTGCTTTTTGAATCAGCCTTTCTCCTGATGAACTGTAATGATGTTTTTATTGTTGGAAAGCACTGGAGCCCAAATAGCATAGTCCAATGATGCTCAACATCTCCACATAGTGACTTTTCATCCGGTTTCTGAGGAGCTTTGCCATAATACGATTCTCTCCTATAATAAGATTTGGCTTGTGTATGTTATTCCACAGATCTATAACAAAGACCTTTTAAATGGCCTGCTGGCTGTTAAAAGTTAAACTCACTGACCCAAAGGGGCCACCGTGCCACGCCTAGGGGACGACTTTGTTGTGATTTAGAATATTTTAACTCTGCGCTTATTTGATTAATAACCACGTTTAAAAAAGCAACGCTCTATATGTTTACATTGGTTCAGGTCCTGGAGGTCAAATTCCACTTTAGACCACAGTTTTGGAGGTTTCGATTTGTTTATGGGTTTATTTAGGACACAACGACCATGCGCTGATGAAAACAAAAACAGTTACAAATTTCTAAGTTCACGCTACTGTTGGTCTCTGATCCCAATATTTTTTTTACTGACATGAAAAAATGTTTGAATTAGATGCCGAATGCCCATATCTTTTACTCAGCATTTTGGCATAAAATCTAAATTACGTTTTTATACCCTCCACCATAAATTTCACCCTTTAGCTCACTGTCAAAGCCCAATAATTCACCCATAACATCACACTATGAAATTATGAACCCATTTTAGGAAGAAGAGACCCCAGAGCTTTTTTTGCCTCATTCTAATTGATTTTCATTTATGACTAATTTCCAAGCAATATATTTATATAGAGAGCCCTACTGATGTATGTTGGATTTTTTTAACACTGTTGAACCCTTTCTGCAACAGTGTTCAATACAGCAATGCTACTTGCTGAGGAAAAGCCACCGTATAAAACTTTTAGGACTCTGTGTGTGAATTTAATTTCATGTTGCAACTCTGTGTATACGTGCTACCGCGACATGACAAAATCCCATTATAATTCACTGTGCCCCATGCCCGGAAGAGCATGGGGCACATGCATCATTTCAGCAAGGCGGGGTGGGGGCTGCCCTCGATACATGCATGCGACAGCTTACAGGCACACATGTATTACTGTTTTCCTCCATGAAGGAGGAAAAACCACACAACTTTAGGAAATTTAAATTTAAATTTAAATTGCTCTGGTTTGATTTCCCCTGTGTATCCAATATTAACCATCATTATAATTTTGTTTTTTTTTTACGTCACATGAAAAATCACTTCAAACGCCTCATCGTTTTGATCGCTCCAAAGGTTCTCAATCATTGCGTTGTTCCGTTTTCACCCACTCATGAATAAATAAATTTAAGAAGCTGGCTGCGTGACCCCACAAGGGAAGGCAAATATTTAAAAAAAAAATTGAAGAGGTGTGAGGTTGTGCAAAGCAAACCAAATGGGAACTTTGAAAATTGGATTATTTGAACATTTAGGCACATTGCAATGGAGCTCTCCAAATCCACAAGAACGTTTCCAAGCACCAATTTCAAGCAAATTATTATTTCACAGCAGTCACACCGGAATGGGTTTTCATCGGCACTTAAAAAATAATTGACATTGGTGTACAAGCTGCACCTCTGAGGGCTGTGGAGAGACGCACCTCAATCCCCCACAGCACGCATTATTAGAAAGATGTGCATCCGTCAGTATAGTCCAGGGTGTTTCCCATATCAGATTACAAGAACAAACACCCACCACAAGACAAAGCCCCCAAGCCCCAAACAGAAAATTTACATTTCATCAGTCACTCAGTCAGTCACTGATCACATTTTTTCCACGTTTTTCATCCATCATTTTTTTCTTAGGGGCAGCGTTACGCACAGTGCTGAGCAGATGAACCTTCTTCCCAGCCCTTCCTCCAGTGACAAGCTTAATATTCATTTTTACAAAATTAGTTTTTGAAAACAGAAAACAGAAAACAGACATAGGAATCAATCTTATCAAACAACCCATCAATTATATGGAGATTTAGGAAGGGAGATCCTGACTGGTTGTTACATTGCGTTGCTGCTTGGGCGCATTTCCATCAAGCCTGTCGCATCGTGGTGATGGATAGGAGGCAGGAAGGACAGTGTGAGGATATTGATAATAAACTAATTTCAGTGATCATGTCCAGCACCTTTGCGGTAGCAGAGAGTCAGACCAGACCAGAGAGTCGGACCGGAGTCAGATCTCCGGTGCGGTCCGTCATCCAGTCCAGACTCCCGTCTCCTGGGAGGTCCATCACGGTGTGGACGGCCTGAGTGGCGCTTCTCCTTACTGCATCTCGTGCTGCGTAATGCTTTGTTCAGATGGACGCTGCAAACTGGTTTTAAATCCACTGTGCAATGCATCGCTGCATCAACCGCATCTCTCACAGCCTGTAAAAGGCGCCAAGTCAGGACATTCCAACTCTCGGACAGAGGGGATGGAGGGATGTCGAGCGCTCCCACATTTTTCCTTGTTCCTTGTTCAGTTCCTTGTCCCCCTGCCTTTATATCTTCATTATTTGGAGAACAATACTCTGTGAATGTGTCCGTGCGTCAGATCCAAAATAGGTGGTGGGGAGTCACAGATGCACATTTTAACACATTCTACCCATAATTATAAAAACAGTTTTTTATTTTTTATTTTTAAAAGGTTATTGCAGAGTGCATGGGCTGCAGCCCCCACTAGGGGGCCCCCACTAAGGGGCTGCAGACCTGGCAGCCTCCCCACACCCTGATTATCACCACTCCAGTACCTTGGCCCTGATTCAGTGACATCTTTAGGCAGCGACAAACCGAGTGCCTTTGGCCCCACCTGGTGGTCGGAAAATGCATCGCCATATCATCAGGTGCATGCTGGACCCCCTCTATGGGATTTCGTTTTTTACTTGGGATGTGTTTGGGGAGGTGGGTTTAGTTTTGTCCAACTGTGCAAGTTAGATTTAAGGGTCTCATTTTGTAATCAAAATCGGTCTTCATTACTTCTAGTAAGAAGTGTTGGTAGGGTATCATTAAAAAAATAATAATATCAGTATGCACTGATAATTAGGGCTTTCTTTTCTTTTTACCAGAAAAACTGAGTTAATGTCGCATATTGCTTTAAAATAGATACTGCCTAGCTTGAAGAAATCTTATTTTTATCTCAATCTCAACGCTGACAATTTGGCATTGAATGCCACAAGAATTATTTGATATAGCAGCAATTTTCAACCTTTTTCACATCAAGGACCCTCAAGTTCATTGACAATAGACCACGGACCCCATTTAAGACGATTTTTGTCTCTTTTGGACCCCAATCTGAGAAGATTTTTATTGTTATTGGTTTATTCCAAACCTCCGTACCCCTCTATACTGTAGTAAGGGAGATAACAGTGAAAGTAGGATCAAAACAGTATTCTCTGACCATGTCTTATAAATTAAATAAAGGCAAAATTTGACTATAACATATTTTTCTAGGGACCCCCTGAAACCTCTTGAAGGACCCCAGGGGGGACCTCATGTTGAGAACCACCGGCCTATAATATCAAAGCATTTTGATCAAGATTATAAAAACATTTTGATGCACGGCCCTGTCTCCCCTTGCTTGTTTATTAATCTTTGGCCGTGGTCCTTTTGAGCCAAAAACACAATCAAAATATATCTTATTTTATTGAGTTAAGCATCTTATTTGCTGTTAACACTCACTCTTCTCTCTCTGAAGAGAGATGTGGGAGTGTCTGTATTTTTAGTCCCGGTTACTGTATTTTTATCCAACATTCTCCAGGTGCACCTTAGAAGTGATGTGCAGCGTGTTGTGCATCTGTGGGGAGAAGATGTGTTTAAAGTGTCTCCTTTCCAAAGCGTCTAGACAAGCTAATTACTGCAGCACCCAGCATGTCATTCAAATGCAGGTTTTTTTTTCCCCCGTCTGATGGAGTTGGGTGCTGAGATTTAAAGGGATCCCAGTAGGAGTTCCTTCAGTCGCTTGTTGTGAAAAATAGATATTTATGAAGGTTCAGAAATAATGCGCCCACTCTCTCACTCTTGTGTCTCGTTCCTTATCAGACATAGTTTGTGTCTAAAACAAGGTTTTTGACAGCAAGTGATGCCCTACTTAGATCCCACTTTCATAAAGATTCTCTTGAACCGGATTTCGCCGTCAAACAATTAGTGATTAAACTATTGCAATTTGACTCGATTGATTGTGTTCCACCCAATGAGATCAAATCAGATGGCAGTTTCTCTAAATAATAATAATCAATCACCGCATGGTCCTAATGTGGGATAGTTTTACATCAATGCTGGACTCTGAATATTTAAACATTATATCATCACAATAAAATCCTAAAAGCAGCGTTCTGATTCAAACAGCAGAGGGCAGTCCGTGCACAGCAGCCGGTCCCTGCTCCTGGCGATAATTTGCGAAACGCTGCTTAGCTGTTTAGCAGATGTTGGGATGAAGAGCTTTAAATAAACATGACTCCACTTTACTTCAGAAAAAAGTGACCCAAGAAATAATAATAATAATAATAAGTGACTATAAATGGAGAAGTGTGCATGTAAAGAGTTAAACATATAACCAGTGCAATCCAGTTACAATGAGTACATAGGCCGCAATACTGTCCTCACCACACTATAAAATAGAACGAAATAATCAAACAGATTTTAGTAAATCTAATAGTAAAAAAATAGAAAGATAATTGCAAGTTGTACTTACAATTCATATACACTTTTAATCAGTTTTCTGCCACTTTGCTTTACTGAAGTTGTACATGGGAATTTTATTTCCTCTGAACCAGCTCATGACTTTTGTGCCTTATTTGTATTCCTATGCCTGAAACTTTAAAGGCAGTTATTTAATGTTTACCTTAATTTTAAAGCATTTTTGTTTTTAAAAATCCTCTGCCCCAAAAGACTTTTGGCAGATTAGTCGCTATGTTCCCGTTCACCCTAAATTAGTAGCGCTGGGGAGAGTCTTGTTTACCGCTGGCTGCCTTGTATTGTTAACGTGTGACATCCAGTTTGTATTACCTACCACACCCCCATTTCCCCGTTTGGAAAGCAGGAGGTGAAATGAGAGCAATATTTCTGTACGCAAAACAAAGATTATGCAAATTCACAAAAGCTTGGAACTCTACTTCAATGAACCGTCAGTTTTGAAACTCCTGTAACGACTTAAAACCAGATCTGTCGTCATGGGTACGATATCAAGACCAGTAGGGCCGGCCGCTCCACTCACAAATCTTCCAGATATAGTTAAAAAGGTTTCCTGTTTGGTTGATTCAGTCATGTCATTGTGTCAACCCCTTGTTGTATATATGTCGCATAAGTTTGTTTCACTTATAGTCGCTATCCTCTGCTTAAAGCGGCAAGAATGACTAATTATGAATGAACACATAATAGAGTTGCCCTCTGAAGTCGTCCAAATCTACTGAATCACCACAATCGATTTGCCACCACTTTCTTGTCAACGGCACACAGAAAGCCCTTTGAGCTCTCACTCTCAGCTGATGACACCAACGCTGTAAGGCTGTCCCGTGACTCTTGTGGCTCGTGAAAATGGCTGGAAATGATCCACTTTTGGAGAACTGACAGATAAGGTGAAACGAGGGAAAGGGTAAAATGTGACTGTGTGCCTTTCGAGTGGCGGCGGCACGGCTATGAACATGATAAACATGTGTCACCTCATCAGAGCTCTAAATGATTGTGATGTCACAGCTTCCTGATCTGCTTTGAAAATCAATCACAACAGGGAAGAAGTTACACCACTGTTATTCTGAGTAAACAAAGTTTTGTCTCTGTAGTCACGCTGATTGATGGGACCCATCGATGTCGGGCCAAGAGGGAGGGAGACGGAGAGGGCGAGGGTGAGGGAGAGGGAGAGAGAGAGAGTTGAGCAATCAGAGTTTTTTTGGCCGGGAGACAATGTGGGACACTTGCCATGACGACTGATATTTGCCTTGCGTGTTGACTTATGAGTCCCAGGCCTCTGGAAGCACAGCGCAGGAATCTTTAGCTGCTTGTCCTGAAGCTTTGCTAAGAATACAGTCTCTCTCTCTCTCTCTCTCTCTCTCTCTCTCTCTCTCTCTCCCTCTCTACACATTGTTTTGTATTTTCTTTTCGGGAGAAGTATTGTCACGGCGATGAGGTGATAAGGTGTGTGGCGGGTGAAAATCCCCAACTTAATTCCTTCCTCCTCCATGGATTTTTGTTTCCTGGTGTATGTCTATAACACCTTGTGCGTTCGGGTGACGAACCTTCCCTTTCCCGTTTTGACGTTTTCGGTGACCGTTCTTGCGAGGATGCGAGGTTTGGCACTGAAAGTCCAAAACCCCTCCTTCCCCTGCCACATAAACACCGTGCAGAGCGTTCCAAGGCCTCTGGCTCGAGAAGGGAAAAAAAAAAAAAAAGCCCAACCCTCCTGAGCCTGTCTGGACTGGTCGTCCTCCCAGTGAGAGCTTACCTGTGGAATTCTCTCTAAAGCTTTTTTATATCCCCATTTATACTCCCAGCAATAGCCCTGCTCCCCTACAAAGGGAAATTTATACATACCCAACCCCTCCTCCAGACGCTTTTGGCAAAATATAATGAGTCTTTTCAGGGCAGAGGCTTTGTGTTTTTATTTTTTTTGTTTTGTTTTTTTTTGTGTTTTTTTTTTTTTGTGTAGTTTCCTTGCCTCCCCGCTTCTACCCTGCACAAGGCGTTGTTTGGCCGCAGCTCGCAGGGTTCGGGAGCAGCGTTGTCGTGTGGGTGCTCCTTGTGTAAACAGGGCCGGGTGGCCCCGCCCTGCCACCGCCTACCACCGCGCGCCCTGATTGTTTAGCCTGCGGGGTTCGATTCCGCTCGGCAGGAAGCGCCCTCTCTCTTGCCCAAGGTCTCCGAGTGGTAAATGAAGACATCCCATTATATTGGGAAACTGTGCCCACATTAGCATTAGAACGTATGTCACTACTTATTATGTAACAGTTTAGGTAGAACAGGGTGTATAAATAAACTTTACTTGACTTGACTTGACTTGATTTCTTTTTTCTTTTCTTTTTTTTCCCAAAATATCGTCACAGCCAAAAATGTTTTTAAGTGAGAATAGATTGCTCATAACTAGTCGGAGACTCACTTAAATGTAGACATTTTCTCTTTTACGGCATCAGATATGTCCCCGTCAGATATGATGCCGGCAAATCAACAGCTAGACACACTTAATCAGCGTTTGTCATTTGAATGAAATGGGCTATTTCCTTGAGAAATACACTAGAAGTAATTTAAAAATGCTCTTTTCACAATTAGTATTTTAACTTCCTAGATAGGAGCGTCCTGCACGCAGATGTGATTCAGGACGGGTATTTCCTTGCTGCTATCACTGTCAGAGAGGCTGTGAGCAAGTAAAAGTGACTAAGTAAATGCTCATTTCGATATTTCAACACAAACTCACGTGTATGTGTGTGTATGTGTGTGTGTGTGTGTGTGTGTGTGTGTGTGTGTGTGTGTGTGTGTGTGTGTGTGTGTGTGTGTGTGTGTGTGTGTGTGTGTGTGTTTCATAATATTTTAAAAGTCCCACTTTTTTAAAGGGCAATTTCATCCCATCTCTTTCATTTTGTTTTGTTCTGAGAGCCTTTCACACACAACTGTATTATTTTTAAGTGTCTGTTAGAAATTATTTTTTTCTATTTTTCTTTTCTTTTTTTACTCCCTTTTTTCGTTTGAGTATATTCAGACGATTGCACATCCCGTGTGCTTTGGGTGGCGCACTTTTCATGCACATATATTCAGCTGTACAGCTCCACCTGGAACTCTGTAAAGGTTTGCTGGTTTGAGTGTCTCTTCCATCATCAGGCCTCGCCATCCATGAGCAGAATTTCAATGATATTCAAGTTTCCAATGTTCTTTTTGTTTTTTTGTTTGTTTGTTTTTATGCCCGAAAATGGCCTAGTTTTTACTTTTGTCAAGGAGAGTTGTGAAGGATACAATCTGTTTCACTGTGCACGGCCGTATCCAAAGGGTCAGTGGGAACTTCGCGTCTGGAGTGGCTGTGTGACTAGTATTCCATTGGAGAATGTAGCAGCAGTGCATTTCTACCACTTTAACGTGCTACAGTATGTGTCAACTGGTTGTCTATGGATCCAAAGCCATGAAGTCACGACACAGCACCTGAATTCCATTCAATGTCACTCTTACAAACTGCACTGTATATGGTGTAGGGCTTCAGCTGTTTCTGGTTTATGCCAGCCGTAGAGTAGCTCTGCATCGCAGCTGCTTGCTCCGCTCGATTTGGGAACAAAAGTAGAAAACCGAAAAATAACGCATACCATGAACCTAAGAGGAAGGAGCCGAAACTGTCATGTCCTTCTGGTGTGTTGTGGGTGTTTCCAGGAGGGAAGGCGAGGGGGTGCGTGTGTTCTGGGACCGGCTCAGGGAACCGTCCTTCACCTCCAAGTGGAACCCCTTCGCCACCGACTTGCCCTTCGTCACCTTCACCTACCACCCAGTGAGGAACACCAACGACACCTTCGCTGTGCTCTGTGAAGTAAGTCCACACCCACACATACGCTGGTGAGTCATTTTTCCCCGGTACTATAATTCCCTCTTCACAGCACAACTAAATGTTGTTACTTATCACTTGACGAGCAGAGACTGAGACAACCTCACAAAGGACCTTGTTGGAGTCAAGGTCTTAACGTTGAAAACGAGAGGTATCGATGCACTATTTTTTCAAGGCTTCACATTTTGCAATCGAATTGGGAGGAAGTGGAGACGAAATGCGTGGGGGGGAAATGTACAAGACCATGCTGTCTCATCCGTGGAGATGTCGCAACGATTGCATAATCGCAATTATCTGAGCTGACGTGGTAGTTTTTTGTTTTTTTTCAAGTCTACATTCATATCCCTCCATCCAATTTAAAGGGGTGCTTTTATGCTCTAATCTTTACTGTCAATAAATCTCTCTTCATAAGATGGAGGTTTACCATTACATTATTATCATACAGTTTATTATACATCACAGGTATAATACATGTAATACACATGTATATATTATACATTATATTAAGTAATATTGTGGCGTAAAATTAACCAAAAAAGACTTTTAATTGTATGACTATCATCAACTTAAATTAACAAACTTAAATGAATTAACTACAATTATTTCTGCTACATGTTATGCAAAGAAAGAATATAGTTCTATTACAGAATACACTTTGAACTACAATTGCAAATCCTCGTTTTAGATGGAGAACGCCCATTTTGACGCACCGGCTGCACGCTACGCCGCAGGCCAAATTACAGCCTCCCAGACCCAAGTGTTGGTGTGCAGAGGACTGGAAACAAATCTACAAAGAATGCAAAACAATAAGTGTCATAGCCTTCAAATCACTTGAAGGAGAAGTGTGCCTCGCAGGGCCCCGCAGTGCAGACAGCTTAGGCACCTTAACAGAAAGGTGATTTAGCAGAGACTTTGACTCTTGACCTACACCTCCGTCCTCTTTCAAAACTTCCACCACACCTCTCCTCCCTCCAGGGCGGGGATCGCCTCCCAAACTATGGCATTGTCCCACAGATCTGGTAAAGAAATCGCTGTAGTTTGACCCTTTTTGTATCACGTAGCAAAAACACCTGAAATCTAATCTCGCACCCGGACAAATTCCATTCATTCCACAGTTTTTTTTTGTTGTTGGTTTTTTTTCTCTTTTTTCTCAATAGGAAAAAAAAATTGAGAAAATAAATGTGATTCCTGACACACAACCCCGCCCCCCACCACCCCACCCCACTACCACCACCACCACCACCACCTCCACATTTTCCTCCACAGATCCTGGACTTTCGCCAGCAGCTCAAAGAGGCATCCGAGAAAGCCCATGCCCTGAAGCCGGTCCCTGGAAAGGCCAACGGCATCCTGGTCCTGAACCAGCCCCTCCAAATCGATGCCTACGTGGGCCTCATGTCTTCCATTGGGAACCAGAACAAGCTGGGATACTCCCTGGCGCGAGGGAACGTCGGCTTTTAGAGCCCTCGTACTGTTTGTTCTTTCTTCATCTCATATTCTCAATTTGTGTGCATAAGTTAAGTCCTTTAATATCGTAAACCTTCCTAATGTGTTCACTGTTTTGCTTTTGTGAAGCGTGTTTATCTAGTTGAAAAAGGTCCGCTTGCTTCCCATGCGCATGTAGATTCATAAAAGCTCACTATATGAAGTTTAAATCACCCTGTGATCTCCCCCGCTGCTCATTATAATTGCACGTCACACAGAATTTTCAGAAATATCCACATTTCTTCGCCTCTCTTTAGTGGATGATAGATCCCACGGAGCATTGTGTTCCTCAGTGATATGGAAATTCGAGCTCTTTCACGATGGAAGCGCTGCCTTCCTCCCCCGGTTTTTTGCTGGTACGAATCTCATCCCCCGTGCCGCCTTCTCTGGTCCCCGGAGAGACGCTGTGAAGGCGCGTCTGACAGTTTAGTTTTTATCTTTATTAGCATATTACAGTGCGTCAGGTGCTGGAATTTTCCACTGGATTCATGCATTTACCCCCTTTTTAACCGTCATGTTTGTTTGGTGGTTGTTTTTTGTGGGAAATTGTGAAAAAAGAAATAAGCCAATTTATTTTCTTTATGCATGTTATAAGTTTACGGCATTTTTATTTTACTTGACGATTTATTTTACCGAATATATGTTATCTTAAACCGTTTACTTTATACTTAATTATTTTAGAATGGCAATCCAATTACAATTAAGGTTACACTTATAGTCAAAGTTGTGATTTTTCCTCATGCAGTTCTGTTGATTCTACCATACAATATATTATATTTTATACAATATCTTGACTTTAAATACAGCTGCTTTTTTAAATAAATGTAATATTATGACCTATTTGTTTGACCTTTTTTTGTTTCAGTTCCTGTTTCACTGTCAAAGGGCAGAATCAAAACTACTTTTATCCGCTTTAAAAATAATATATCTAGAAAATACTGTTTTGACCACAATATTTGACCATCCAGAACACCAGATCACTTAAAAACTAACAAGTGTAAAATGAGCCAAGAAACTTTAGTGATGCAGTGAAATCCTATTAAAAACAGGAAATAAGGTCAAGTAGAAAGTGCTCCAGAAACGCATGCAACTGCTCTTCTGAAAGTTGAGGTTCAGGCCTCAGTTCCGCTGCTTCCAGATCATGTATCATGACCTTAGGCGGGGAAGGGGTTAACGTATTTCCTCCCAGGATGAGGACGTGTCTCTAATCCTGGATCACGCAACGTTTCTCCCCCGAGCCAAGCGCTTTTCGCTCCTCGAGTTTTTAAAAGTTGAACGAAAACAGGATCAATTTGAAGTTGATCGAGAGTATACGGGGCAACCTCCATCCGTCAAGAGAAAGATGTCTGGGGTCCTACGTTTCACAGTGGGTTTGTTCTGTAATATGTTTACAATCAGTAAAGTTGTCAATATCCTGTGTCTTTCTACATAAAGTATAAACTCTGGACTTTGTAAAAGTGTATTTACTGCTAAAATCTCTTCAATTGTTTAATAGTCGCGTATCCTCGTGGCTTAGGTTTCATCGAGTTAACATGTACTTGCAGAGAGCATAAGCAAAAGGAAAAGTATATCGGGCTATGCATTTTTTACAGGCAGGACGGATGGACAGCACATCACCTCGGTGCAAAGAAACTCCCTTATCGCAATCTGAGTGGCATGGGGTAAATACCCATAGCAGTAAATGGGAAAGATAAGTTACAGCCCTATGTGTGCTTAAATGCTCATTAATTAATCATGTTCATGTCAGCGGCACAATCCAAACTGGCAGCGAGCCAAGTTGTCTTATGACTTGAACTATGTCCGTCCCCCGTACACAAAGGTTCCCAACTACAAGTATCAAGTGCAGAACAGCACGACCAACACGGCCTGAGAGAAACAAATCTCTGCCGCTTTTAAAGTCATTTCAAGTGACTTTGCGGCGGTAGTTTTCTGTTCATCATTAAAATAAATCCCAGTTCCCTCTCACCTGTTCTGCGTGTCTAGTAAGGTGTGGTGAAGGTGGGGAAAGGGGCGATGCACGGAGAGAAGACTCAGAAGAAGGAAAAAAGCCTTCGGGGCTTTTTAAGAGTGCGTTCCATGGTGGAAAGGTAACCCTGTGCCCCAGGCTAGACAATATGGCTTGTGCTCCTGTCCAATTTTTTTTGTGTGTTCCCACTAGTACGCCATCGCACTGCTTTCATGCAGATTGCTTCACCTCTGTAATTACTAAAAATTGGCATGAACACAGATCTGACAGGAAAACTCACCAGGTTATAATTTTGCTTCGATTAGATTTGGCAAACTGCGATCGTGCGCGTCTCAAAAGTCAGCCAAATAAATGCCTCAAAATGCCTCCATTTACTTTGGATGGTTCTTAAGTAAGTTTATGCACGGGAATATTTGCAATGTCCGAATCAAACATTTTCATTGCGATCGAATGAAGAAGTTAATGTTCACGCGCATTCCAGGCGGGAATGAGACCCAGATATTCTTCTTGGAGGTCAAACTTTGGGGCGTGAGAGGAGGAAATGTTCCGCCCCGCGTCTCCGTGTCTAACCGGACAGCTACGAGCACTTCTCCGGACGGACGGGTGGAAGTGGAGGATGAGATGAGATTCCCTCTGCCCCGGAGTGGAATTTGATTGGAAAAGTGAGAGGCTTTCGAAAACTCCCTGGTGCGACCCCGGATGGCCCCGGCCAACATCCGGAGCTGCCCGGGGATGCTCAGGGCGAGTAACATTAGACAAATTCTGGGAGACACTCGCAATCCCGGTGTGGCACGAAGTCTTGGCGTCTGTTTTTGGAGTAACTTCAAAGCCCTGCTGAATGTGCCAGCTTGGATGCCACGCTGCTTTTTCGCAGATCACGCAGCCTCACACTGCATCACGTCCATTTCTCTGGCATCGTTGTGACTTTGTTTGGTAAACACATTACACCTGTCGGGGGTAATGCGGGTTGCTAACGGGCCAAGTTGAAAAGTATTTGCTATATTCTTTGACACTTTCCCCTTTTTCGCACCCCCTGTCTTTTTCCATCTGTTGCCCTTGCAGCAGTGTGTACAGTATAGGTGTGAAGGAGCTAATGCGTGTAAAACAGTGTGTGTGTGTGTGTGTGTGTGTGTGTGTGTGTGTGTGTGTGGGTGCATCCGTGCTTCCTTTTTTGGTGCCCGACCCGTGTGCCTGTGTTTACTAGGCATGTATGCTACTGGGCGCCGTCTCGGTGGCTCTCATATAACGGAGCATGCAGATACTGTTTTTATTTATCTCTCTCTCTCTCTCTCTCTCTCTCTCTCTCTCTCTCTCTCTCTCTCTCTCTCTCTCTCTCTCTCTCTCTCTCTCTCTCTCTCTCTCTATCCCGCCCTTGTCTGATTCCCTCCCAGCTGTCACTGTTGTGTCTGGAAGCCGGCGCTGAACCCGAACGGTGGCACAGGACACTTTGGAAAACGGTCAAATCCACCAACGCTCCTATGGAGACCATGTAGAACAACACACACACACACACACATGCAGATCCTGCGGTGGAAAAGCTGAGCGTATGGGGAGTCAAACACCAGAAATGTTTGACTTGTTTATCTTATCCAGCCTCTTAATTCCAATGTCGATGTTGATACGGAAGAGCAGAATGTGCATTCAAAATGTGGAGAGTAGTTCAGGACTCTCTCTTCAAAATAGGGGTGGTTCAAGGCATGGGGGGGGGGGGCAACACCCCACCGAATGCTCTGACTGCCCCCCCCCCCCCCCCCCCGGATTAAAAAGTGCTCCCAAGTTTCTATCGGGTCAAGAGAGCAGGAAGTGATGCTGCGTTCTATGGGAACTCGGAAAACTGTCGTTTGTGTTTTGCGTCGGTGGTCCCCATTCTACCATAGCATCAGATCTACAGAGTAGTTCAAAACGACATTATACGTGTTAAAATAAATAATAATCGATACAAAGGGAACTTCGTGCGCCACTATGTTACCCAGTATGTAGTAGTTTTAGTTTTGGTCCAGTAGTAGTAGTGTGCTCCAGTATGACGTGGTGATTACTGACAGGTGATGTGTTGAATTTGCAGGCACTGAACAAGCCCCATTTTTATGATTGTGTATTATTTATCTGTGTATTATAGCAAATATAATATTATTATACAGTGAACTCTACATTCAAATACAGCCGATCCACCGGTGGCCCCTGCTTTTGACCCACGAGTACCCATAACTCCAGGTTGCGTAACTGATGACCCTGGAATACCAGTGCATTTAGAAAAAGTATGTTACTTTCTATATTAAAAGAACAGCATCCATTTCAGCAGCGATGATTACGCTCTTTGGAACGACATGTTATATCTATATGAGCATCAGTCTGTGTTGCGGTGTCAGTCACGCTGCCCCTGGTTTTTGGTCGCCCCCATGAGAGAGCGGGGGCCGCTGCTCGGCGGCCGCAGAACTAAGCAGCGCTGACAGGAAGCTGGAGAGGCTGAAGTGGAGATGAGGAGCAGCCAGGGACCGAGCGGCCGGGTTGTATTCCATAGCCCCAAAAAGCAAACGCACACATGCACACACACACACACACAGCCCCGTGCACATTGGACATTTACGCTTCAGTCTCAGATAGTCTAAGAAAATGACCAAACCTTACAAAGCAACATATGCATTTAGACCATCCATCGTATTTCCTATACTATTAAACATTTTGGAAGTGGTTATTTTCACCCTGTCACGAGATAACAGCTTGACTGAAGTTAACTTGGTCCCCAACAGGGGGCAACACCTCTCTACTCCTTTTACACACGTTCTCTACATGTGTAAGCAATCTTAAACAAATGTACCTGACCAGATGACAATTCAGTTCATCTCACTTTATTTAAAAAGAGGGCAGTTTTATTTGTGTTTATTTTGGTTAGAAAGGTTGAAGGTCATATATCAATCCATTTACGTAATAGCACTGGATATATTTATACACATCTGCTCTTTCAATAAATCCTATCAGTGTCTCATTGAGACATAAAGTATTTGACTATTAGATTTTAACCTCATTTGACTCCTCTGTTCTTCTCATATTGACACAGCAAGATTACATTTGGTGTTAGAAAGGCGGTTGTTGTTGTAGTGTTATTATCATTGTAGTAAAAGTATTCTCATCCTGGTCAGGTTAAAATCCATCGATTAGTGTTGCATTTCCTTCCGTGCAGAGGTGTGCTTTGCAGTGTTTGTATATATGCATAATCAACAAATGTGTTCAACACCACATATCATTTGAGATAACGGCAAAATCGCGGTATATCAAGAAAAGAATGACCCATAAGTCAAAACAGCATAATTATCCTTAAAGAATGTTAATTGCGCTGCCCTGCACAGTGACCATCTCCGCCTCGGGGGCCGGGTCCCTCAGCGGCTCGGAGGAGTTTATGAGCGAGGTTAAGATGTCAGTGTGAGCCACGGTTAAAGGAGAGAGGGCCCTCCTTTTTACTGTCCCCCAGCCTGACCTCCAGGAGACAGGGAGGGGAGGGGTGTGATGGCTTGACGCTAAGTGAGTGCCCCGGCTCTCCCCACCCGCCTGACCCTGCTCCGCCCAACAACCCCCCCCCCCCCCCCCCCCAGGCTCAACATATCAGCCACCGTGTCCCCAGCAACCTCCTCGCGACTCACAAATATGTCCTTGATATGGCTGGCATGTCATAAGCAGATGTCCCGGTGGCAGGAGATAAATTTGAGAGCAAGGAGATGTCGGGCTGGTGACAGCTGTGGCCGATGATTTCACCAGATGTCAGCGGTCGCTGACCTCTCCGGTGGATGTGAGGCTCTGTCCCCTCGATGTGCTTTACATGCACGGTTAATATTTTGTCAGCACAAAGCTCATATGAGGTGCAACCTAGAATTTGGCTATACAGGGGCTCATCTAGCCTTCGCATGATTTACAAAGTTCACTTGTAGGCACAGATGAGATAGGAACCTTCTGAGGCTACTGAGAAATGATAAGGAATAATTACATTTCAGAGGTGGAAAATTCCCAGTTCAGAAAGGCGAACTCCTGCCGTGTTTTTGCTCCTCCCACATGCTGATCCAGCTGGCTCCACTCAGTAGTTGCACCTCTGGGTCGTTGCGAATTAGCTAATCCACATGGTTGACTCACAGTCCCGGAGTGGATTTTTTTTTCTGCCTGGACACGGGTTTTCCAGATTTTTATTGTCACTCTGGTTCTACAAGTGCACTTGTGCGAAATTCTTTGGCTGGAGGCTCCAATATATATAATTATACAAACACAAAATAAAAATGAACAAGGTATAAGAGCAATAAAAGGTGTAAAAAACACTAAACTGTAAAGAAGCAATAAATTTAAAAAGCAGTAAAAAGGTGCAGTGTGTGTGTGTGTGTGTGTGTGTGTGTGTGTGTGTGTGTGTGTGTGTGTGTGTGTGTGTGTGTGTGTGTGTGTGTGTGTGTGTGTGTGCTTGCGTGCGTGCAATATGCAATATTCATTCTCCCTTTTCTGACAGAGAATTTCTTTCCAGTTTATTCTGGACGCGCTCCATGTTTGTCGGCTGGTGAGAATCCGTGGAGGGCTGGACAGAGGGTGCTGATGGGCACGAGGGCCCTGCGGGGACACAGTTTACATTCCAGCACTGTGTAGTTTGACGTGGGACAGGAAGTCCACAGACGCGGACGCACAGTGTTTCCTGTTGAGCCACGACACTCGCTCTCCCGACCGTGGTCAAACCTACACCCTAGTAGCTGATTGAAGTCCAGGCACAGATTTGAGTCAGGTTTACAATCTGGCTTTTATATATATATATAAAAATGTAAAAAAAAAAGTATTTGGCATAGCTGAAATCTCTTCAGCCCCTTTTAGGATTGTTTTGATAACTGTGGTGGTGTGGTGTTCTGAAAGGCTTCACGTGATGATAGATGAGGTATGTTTTCCCAGTGTGATCTCTCTGTGTGACTAAGAGTGACATGGAAGAGGAGGTGTGTTGATGTGAGGGTATTGTGTCATGTTGATGAGTGTGTGTGTGTGTCTGTGTGTGTGTGTGTGTGTGTGTGTGTGTGTGTGTGTGTGTGTGTGTGTGTGTGTGTGTGTGTGTGTGTGTGTGTGTGTGTGTGTGTGTGTTGGTGTTTGGAAGTAACAGGGAAGAGGTCCGTTACACCTGAAATCCTTCTCATCGCCCCCGCTGTTGAAATCCACCTGGAGATGTGGTGGGGAGACAGGGTGTGACGAGTGTGTGTGTGTGTGTGTGTGTGTGTGTGTGTGTGCGTGTGGGTATGGGAGGGGGTTAAGTTGTAGCTGGTTATAATCAGCTGGTGGTGTCTCTTCACAGGTAGACGCTGACTGCAGGCATAGTTATCACATTTTCCACGGAAGCCTCTTCAGCGTAAAAAATTAAAAAAAAAAAACATAGAAAAAAAAAAACCAGGTACTAACTTGAGGCTCCCACCTACAATTAAGATCATCCGGCATCTCAACAAATTGTGAATCCACAACGATGAAGAACCTTCAACTTTTCGGTTCAGGGATCTCGGGGTATTAGGGGGTAAACGATTTGCGTCACCGTCACGTTCTTGTAGCGTCCATGATGATCTTCAAAAGGTTCTTGGCGGAAGAGGCCGCCGTCGGAGCGCAGGAGCGTCTGGTGCCGCGGCTCGCAAGAGGTTAAAATTGGTTTTGTCGGAGCTGAGGGGGAGGAGGGACGCGGGGCCGGAGCCTGGGAGGTTCTTAGCCCCTCGGGGCTCAACAAACCTGTCCTGCAACCTTCTTACTCCACCCGCCGCCGCCTTCTGAAGAAGAGATTTTGTTTTTCAGACCTGCTATTTTACAGTTTGTTAATTGTGGAGTTTGGATTTGTGTTACACAACAATGGCAGGACACACCCTCGGCATTGTTGCTCTCATTTATTTATCTGTTGGATGAATCTAAGTTGGAGTCTACTCTTCCCTGTTAGGAGTCTTTTTGATAAGTACTTGGCCGTGCCATTTGCTTCGAGCTTGTTTTCTGTTGCTCTGAAGTGGTTTTGGTTCGTAGCTGAACCTAACTCACCTTAACCTCAAGCCACCGTATCTAAACTCAAACCAATTAACCTAATGAAATAATGTCTCTTTACTTGCTCACTCTACAACTCCCTGGTTTAGTACATTCACCTTAAATCTTAGAGTACAGGGGATCACCGACAGGGGATGCATACATGTTTGCACTGGACGCATGCATTGACGACCGAAGTCAAATCCGAGAATGTTAAGCCTAACCCTAAAAAAGTACAATAAAAAAAACTGTTTTGACTACAAAGCATTTTTTTTTTAAACAACTAAAGCTGCTCAAAATTCATATCAGTTGTGAACTAGATGTCTGTCAGAGATATTCCTGCAGAGTGAGTCAGACTTTATAACTGTGAAGTGACACGGTGAAGCCAGAGGTGGTGGAACTCGACGACCACACTTCACCTCAGGTATTCTTCTCGGTGTGGCTGACACGCTGCCGTAATGAACACCTGCGCCCTGGTATCACAACATTGCTGGTGTTGCGAGCAGGCTTCCATTTCTGGTGCCATTTGGCACCGGAACCAGGATAATGGGATCGTTATCGGGCGCTACGCTGTGACAGGGGAAGGGCCAAGCCGCCGCGCGCCCTGTTACCATGAGTGTTCCGCGCAGGCTTCCACGCCCAGACAACAGCGCTGAAACGGGTGCATACGCACTGTCGCAGGCCTCTCGGCAGCAGCTGCCGGGACTGGATGACCTGTGACGTTATGCGGCTGTAACCTGGCTTACCTGACGCTGCGCAGAACTTTCATGTCGTCACCGTGAATTCCCTGAGAATGCTGATTGGTAAAATAGATTACCAAGGTCGCTGGGTTAATTGAATTTCAAAACCTGATTTCTCCTTGAGGGCCAAAAGTGACACCCAGGGGGTGGACTGTGGGGCGACAACAGATGCTACAGATATGTAATGGGACCAGCCTCCCGTCAAGATCTGGTCTTCTTACAGACTCTCTAAAAATTTTGTTTTGTAAAATATAGTGTATGTTTTGTATCTTTATCATACGGCTTCAAACTTTTATTTTAGTGCAGCAAATAATCAAACATGCAGAATCGATACAGGGTAATTGTGTCCGAAATTCCACGTGTGGTAGACATTGTCCAATGAAGATCACTCCTATTTAAAACATTTTCAGCTTCTTCACAATCTCAAGAGGATTTTTAAAAACACAAGCAAAAGCAACGCAAATACCTTTATTTTAACGATAGCCTATTTGTTATTCCATAAAAGCTTTGGCGAGCCGGAGGTTGTGGTGGGTGAATTTTGGCCTGCATGCCCCACTTTGGGCTTGCTTGTTCTATAAATTGGTAAATTGAGGAGATGCTTTTATATTGGCTTATGATGAGAATAAAATAGTGAAATCAGCAGCCATCAAAGCCTTTCACTTGAGACCACCCTATGCCTTAAAGGACCATACTGGTGTCAAGCGGAGTTTACGGTGACAAATAACTTTATTTTTGTCAAAGGTACCTCATTTTGCCAAATGTTGTATTTATTAAAGCAATGGCCATTCCACATTTTCATGGAATGACAAATGCAAAATATGGCAAAACGAAGTACCTTTGACAAAAAAATAGGTGTCACCCTAATTGTCAGCAGGACCAGGAGATCATTTTCAGTCAGGTTTCTTGCCATAATGTTCAAATTGTTTCTAATCGTTCCAAATTGTGAAAATAGAGACAATATAAAAAAAAAATCTAGAAGTGTGAATCATCATCACAATAGGAATGACAAGTAAACTGAACATATTATCCCTGTCATAGCCTCACTAACTTTAAATGGATGACCTATATGTCGCTATATATCCAACTTATCTATTAAAAATTAGGATCTTCGAGATTGATTTCCTTTGGTGGTTCTTGTTAATGTTACTGTTCTTGTTATTTTTGTATTGATCACGTACACTTTTTCTCGCAATTGTTTTGACTACTGCTGCGTACTGCGGGCTCGGCCGTACATTCTTCTTTTTTCATCAGAGATGTTAGGAAATGCCTCCGAGATATCCGCTCTCATCCAAGCATCCCAGTATATCAACAGCACGCTTTATTTTTAAAGCGTATCCAGTGACAAAGGACACTTCAACCCCTCGCTTAGATTACATGCGGACGAGTGTTAGCTCATGGATGGAGGATAATGTGTCTGCGAGCCGCCTCCAGGCCTCATTATACACTGCACATACATGCTTTTTAATAGGTCGAGGGCCAGACCAATCACACTTGTCACTCTGTTGCCGGGATACCGGAGCTGTGGTTGCTAAACATCAGTCCACAACTTTTACATCATGGACTATATTTCTGAAAGTTAGGATATGAAAGATTGCGTTACCTCAGAGGAGTGCTGAAGCAGACCCCTGCCACACCTGCTCCGTCCGTGTCCCATATCATCGGCCTCCCTTTTCCCCGACAATATCTTCATTACACCGCTCGGTGAGAAGGTTGATTTGAGCAGGTGTGTCGTAAAAAGTAAGAATCAACAAATGACACATTCTTTTAAATAGAACCTCAGTTTAAATTACCATTAGTGACCAATTTCCATTTTCATTGTGCTGCCCTACATGAATCTGTTAGTCCGAGTTTTTAGTCTGATTTCCATCATTTTATAATATTCATTGCTGTGCCGGTAATTTATTTATTACGAAAATGTAATTTTGCCCGTTGCCTCTCCAATATTGAACGTGAAACTGTGCCATTTTCTGCAGATGCTGTTTGCCATGAGCGATGTTGACTGACATCAAACGACGGCAAAGACAGGTTTAGAGATGGATCATCTGTGATTGATGGTTTGCGGTTCACTGAGTGTCTCCTTCTCAGATCTGGGACTGGTTGCTGGAAAGCTTTGATTATGTTTACCAAAACGACTCCGCTCTGGTACATAATGGTATTCCCTGCTCTAGGAGGAAAAACAACGCCGTCCAGTACTTTGAACAAAAAGGGGTTTTAATCCACAGTTTTATGTTCATAAATGTTTTTGTTAATTTCTTTTGTTTTAGTAGTTAAATTGTCAAGGTGTCCTTATTCTGATAATTATAGTTTTTAAAGTTCACATAAGAAATAAAGTGCATTATTAATTAACATTTTTATTTTATTTTCCATTGTTAACTCATTAAGTATTGACTTTATGCCCACTCTTAGCCGCACCTTATCAAATGGGTGAAGAACAAACAAACAACTCTGGTTCCCATTGGATCTAGTCATACTGGCTGGTTCATTCCAGTTCTGGACCATTGCCTTTTTTTCTTTTTAGCTGCTGGCAACGTCAACTTTCCCATGGTGACACAACTAATCGTAGGTGTATAACTCACAACGACAAAGGCACAGAAAGTGTTGAATCACAGCGTGGGAAAACATCCATAATGATCTCCCGAGCGCAATATCCCACAAATGATAATAAAGCAGCGTAGAGAAAGACAGGTTATACTGGTCAGATTTGGAAAGCCTGACTTGGTTCATTTCCAAGTCTTAGGGGGCTTTCATGAAAAAATATGACGCATTGTGCAGGATATAATGCAAATATTTTTTTTTTTCATAAATGAAATAAATAAATAAATGAATGAATAAATAAATAAATTGTATTTATATATATATATAATAAATATATTGTAACCAGGCAGCTAATTTAACAATTGGCATTTTTGTTGAAAGATATTAAAAAATAAATAAATAAATATATATATATTTTTTTATTTTCTTATTATTCCTATTATTATTATTATTATTATTATTATTATTATTATTATTATTATTAAGAATAATAATAATAAGAAGAAGAAGAAGAAGAAGAAGAATATACCAATTGTTATTGTTCGGATTATTGTTATTTTTATTCTCATTGGCACTTTTCGAGTTAAAACTGTATGGAACTGAAAAAGCGCTGCAACTTCAGACGTGGTTGAGGTCCCGTTAGAGCTGGGACGTCCCTGACATCCCTTGTTTCAAGTTTCATCCAAATCGATCAACATACGGAGCAGGAATTAGTGAAAAAGGGACAAAATTTGACCGGAAGTAGCTAAACGTTCGTGCATCGCCCACACACCAGGGTTTCAAAACTTCCGGTGGGGTGGTGGAGCGAGAGGAGTTTTTGAGTTTTTTGAGACGTTTTGTGACATCATCATCCAATTTGCTTTATATGTGCAGGTTGTGGCTGCGAACGCACGTCACTCTGTAGTGGTTCTAAATTGTGTGCGCGCGTGTGTGTGTGTGTGTGTGTGTGTGTGTGTGTGTGTGTGTGTGTGTGTGTGTGTGTGTGTGTGTGTGTGTGTGTGTGTGTGTGTGTGTGAGCGTATGTGTATAACGTCTTACCGGCTTTTTGTTTGATATTTTATGTCTTTTGCCCTTTTTATAAATATAAACGCATTCTGTTCGCATCAAACCCAGTGTTCTGTCCCCCGAGACAGTTGGAACACGCAAACTGTAGAAGTCCAAAACAGTCCAAAACATATTCTGTGTTTGTGTCCTCACACATGGAGTTCGCCTGCAGCTCCAGAGCAACAGGTCTGAATTATGTTTGCTTTATTTTTGTCCAAAAGTTTAAAAAGTTGATGAAATGTCTCTGAAGGACATGCAGTGTTGTATCCGTTTGAATGGAACCTTGTTGGTGGAAACTTCCACACAGAGTGACTTCCTTCCACAGAGACACTGTGAGGCAGGACTCTGTGGACTACGGGTAGGTCAAAATTTTTATGATAAAGTAATAACACGAAACAAGTGTATTTATCCTTGTATTGGTAACTCAGCATGTCACCAGGACTCACCGCGTAATTACTGGATGCTGCATTAATTGGGGACTCAGAAAATTTAACTTGTTTAAGATTTAATGCTGAAGTCAAGAGGATTGACAGCACCAACCGAGGCCATGTTCCATGGGAACTCGAAAATGTGTAATTGGTGTCAATAATGTGTATTGTGCCTGTAACTAATCTTCTTCTTTATTATTATTATTATTATCATTATTATTATTATTATTATTATTATTATTATTATTATTATTATAACAACCTTTATTTGTATAGCACCTTACATACACAACATGCAAGTCTTTAGAGTAATATAAGTAAATACTACTACTACTACTACTACTACTACTACCACTACTACTACTACTACTACTACTACTACTGCTTATAATAATAATAATAATAATAATAATAATAATAATAATAATAATAATAATAATAATAATAATAATTAATTAAAAACATAAACAGGTAAAATACATTAAATTAAATTAAATAAAGATTGTACTCAATTTTGGTTTTAAGTTGATTGCAATTATTCCTCAGAAAATGCTTTTCAATCATTATTTCTCTCGTCGTCAAATAATAATCCTTACAATAGTATACTTTATATACTTAATAATATAATAATATACTTTTAGTATTTTGTTCTTTTAGTACATTTCTTTCAAACAACACAGGCAAACACATTCTCTTGAAAAAAAAACCCCGTGGGGTTACTAAAGGGACATTATAAACAATGCCATAGTTGCTGGGCAGTTCTAGTGCATAGGCCATAAATTATCACCTTTCAGTCCCCGCACCGGACACTGGTAGTTTTGACTCATCTGGATTTCCCCGACATTAGTCACCAACTGGAATACACACATACAAGTATGCCAACAACGACCCCCTCGATCTGAAAATGATTGGCAGAAACGCGGTGTATGTGACTGACACTTAGCATACATCTCTCCGTGGTACGGCCGACGTCAGGGCCCACTTCATCAGCTGTTTCGCCAACTGCTCCGTGGCATCCCATAAGTAAACTCTGGACATTAATAGGCCAAGTTGACGGAGCCCATATAACACACTGAGGAAAATGAACGCATTAAGGGAGAATTAGGGAGATGTTGGGGTGTAGGGTTACCCTGGGTTTTACTTATGACCCCGTTTCTTATGTACGGGTGGACTCCCGGTACAATTAGAGATTAAAGCAAGCTTAGCGCCGTGGCGGCCTCGATCTGCCTCTCTAATCAGAGCTCAGTGAGAATAATAACCACATTAGAGATACAGTATGTGCACTCCTACCGATGACAGTCACAGAAATGTTGACGTAACCGACGACCTATAAACACACACACATACATCTCAAATGAAGTAATCGGGGTTTGGTGACTGGCTCCCAATGACTGAGCCTTGGAGAAATTAATGATG
This sequence comes from Zeus faber, assembly GCF_960531495.2. Lineage (NCBI taxonomy): Eukaryota > Metazoa > Chordata > Actinopteri > Zeiformes > Zeidae > Zeus > Zeus faber. Next base: position 54,711,240 of record NC_137193.1, on the reverse strand, counting down.
TAATGGTGTCGTATGTCATTGTAAATATCAGATTTACCCAAATGGAGAGGTCACCTCGTCCTTGTCGTGTTACGAGGTGGTAAGGGTAAAAAGCTGTACGGTTTACGTGCAAGGTTTCTTACGAAAATCTTGTCTTGATCTCACAGTGAAAGATTCATTCATACATTTTTGGATTCGACCATAAGAGATAACGATCTGTGATGTTATTTACGGTGTCATCCTGGTGCAGTAGAAGGCACATTGCGAAATTCATTCACTCAAAGTTTGTTGAAACTGGCTGGTGGAACGCTTGGGGGTTCGATGCCTTGTCCCGAGCATTTTGACTCAGTTGTGTGCACAGAGCATTTTAGGGGATGGGGAAAAAAATCTGAAAAGGTACAGTTCTCACCGGTGGAAGAAATTTGGATTATTTTGCTGCAATCTCGAGCACCCTTAAGGGGAAACAATTACCTTGACCTTAACAATGACCTTGTTATGGTCAATTGGGTTGTCTCTCTCAATGGACAGCAGCATAAGATCTGAGAGTCTTCTATCTTAAGGGCACCTTGAAGGGAACGACACAATGTTTTCTATCATAGGGGTATTCTAGAGGGCACGTAATAATGTTTTCTCTATTATAGGGCCGACCCAGAGGGCAGTTCACCCCATTTTATCTACTATAGGGCCATTTTTACAGCGTCGGAATCATCTCAGAGAAGTTAGAGCCCACCAGCACTCTGTGCTGTGCTCGGTTTGGACGCAGCCTTTTAGTGCTGCCATGACAGGTTGAAGTCCCGAGTTTTCCATCCAAGTCACTGCCATTGTCGCTTAAATCAAATTAGCGGAGGAGACTACGTCACCTGATAAGACTTGGGGGCTCAAAGACGTAGCAGGACCTGAAGTTTTGATGCTTCACGTGAGCTTTTGAAAGGCAGCAGACAGGGACGCCTTTTAAATCACAGGGAGACCTCGGTTGAGCGCATAGAAGCCTTAATGGCATGATGGTTCAGACGCTGCCGTCACAGGTTGAAGTCTTGATTGTTCAGAACTGAAGTTTCTTTAGTCAGATGGTTGGAGGAGATGACCAACCTCCATAAAGCTCATTGTTGCCTAGAGATAAGCTGCTGAAGGCTGAGGAATTAATCTTTGGGGAGTTCAGGGAAAAGAAGACATGGTGGCGTGATGGGTCAGACAATGCTGTTACAGGTTCAGGTCTTGAATCTTCAGGATGGACATCTCTTTAATCAAATTGTTGGAGTAGATGACCAAGTTTCCTAAGACTCAGTGGCTCAAAGCGATAAGTTGTTGGATGAGCGCTTCAGGGTTTGATGCCCGGTGAGCTTTTGAAAGCAAGGTGCGCATTTAAAAGCAGCCAGGCGGGAGACCCAGGCTGAGGGTGAAAGGGACCTGGCGGTGTGATGGTGTTGTAATGGTGCACTCAAAACACGTCCACAGATGTTGTCATCACCAGATCGACGCAACAACAAATTCCTCCAAATTCCTCCTCCATCATGTTTTCTCGATCATAGAGGCACTCTGGAGGGCACTTTATAACTTTTTTTTTTGTTTGTTTTCTTTTCAATCATAGGGGCACTCTAGAGGGCACTTTACAATGTTTTCTCTAACGTGGGGGCAACCAAGAGGGAACTTGACGCCGTTTTCTCTGCTATTGCCTTTGTCTTTTCGTCTCAGCTGCATTGTGGGCATTCCAAAGAAATGTAAGATGCGTATCTTTATTAAGAGTCCAGCTTAGCAGCTTGTGTTCCCCTGGATACATCACATCTATTTATTATCATTTGCCCCTGTGTGAACCTAACATTTTTTATTTTTGGTGTACTGATTCATCCACTATTAATTTCCCAAAACCACAGCACACCTCTAAGTTTACAGTGTCATACTATTTGGGTGAGAGGGAGCATCTGATATTGAATACAGGCATGCACTAGGATGTGGTGCGGTTTCCGTCTGCACTCAAATGAGAGCAGTTAATATATGCTTCTGAAAGGGCGTTTTAGTCTGTGCTCCTTTTGTCTTTAGGTGTTTTTTCTAGGTAAGAGCTATAAGTGGATAGCGTAAATTCAACAGACTATAACCCAAAATATAAGGAAGAAATGTTACTCGCTCCCCACCATCCAAATCATTAATAAGGAGAGTTGTTAGTCTCTCATGAGTGGATTCCCTGAGTCTATGATTGATTGAATCGGGTTTGGAATTATCATAGCAGGACAAAGGAACAAATGCGGAACAGTATGAACTGTATGTATATTTTTAAGGTGCGTGGGGGTGGGTCGAATGTGTACCGGGTGCTGCTTGATATCTATATCTTAGCAACTGGAGGTGAATGATATCTTGCACTGCTGGAGTTGGGGATTGGTCAGAGAGCTGGCTCAAGCCCCTCCTAGTTGTAGCGTAGCCTAGGAAAAAATACCTAAATTCAAATTCATCTCTCAAACTTTCGCCACTCTCTGCACTTCACCCTCCCGCACTTTAAAACCAAGCTGTTTATTTATTTTATTTATTTTTTATATATTTTTAGTTGTTTTTATTTTTAAGTGTCGGATGCACACGTGTGCCTATGTGACCCGGTGACAGCTCTAACAAGCTCAGCAAAGTGAAGTTTGGCCTGACAACATGAATTCACCCTACACAGCCGTGCAATATTGCCCTGAGTTCCCGTTTCATCGGTAAGTCCAAACTGTGTCCATGTACAGTCTCTTAGTATAATAATAAGCAGTAACTGTCTGACTGTACATTCTTATCTATGACTGTGAACAGGTTGTTTTGACACTTTATGTTTCAAATAGTTTTACGTTATCAAACCCCCTCGTTTATCTCAATCAGTGCTTGTGGTGTGCATTTATCACATGCTGCCAAGCCTTTATGCATGCAGCATGTTTTGCTTTTGTCACGGGTCGTTGGAAATACATTTCTGACAGGTCTCATACAATGAAGAGGCTGATGGAATGAATAAATTAGTGAATTTGCAGGGTTTTATGACCGAATCACAGACTGGTACACAAAAGACTTAGGAACACTCGTCACTTGTGTCTGCCTGGATCCTCAGCTGCCACTCTGTGCTAATATTAATAAGTGTGGCATACTTATGGCAACAATGTCTGTGTAGAGAGGGCCATCAGGGCTGAAGTGGCAGACAGATACATGACACCCCGCTCGCTCCCACTCGGCTCCTTGTCCCTACTGTAACACCGTTGTCTATTTGAATCTGGAAGGCCATAGTAACTCATGTAGTGGATACATTTACATGGGAATTGGATCGCTGATTATCCCATGAAGTTCATTCAGAGGGAGCAAAACATCTGTATTATGTTGTCTATTAATGTATTCTATGACTGTTACAGACTTAATGAATGTTAATGGAGAATTGCAGCATCTCTACTAGAGGAGTTGTACTTTTTTTTTTGTCTACTGTAGGTAGATGGACTGAATTCCATTTATTGATTTTGTTATTCATTTATTCAAAATATCTATTATTATTATTATTATTATTATTATTATTATTATTATTTTATTATTATTATTTTATTATTATTATTTTATTGGGGCCTGTTATTGTATCCTTAGAAACCTCAATATCTATTATGCACTTGAAGGAACAGGTTTTCAGCTATACTGCATACTGTATTGCAGTGTAATTACAATCATGAAAACCTTAATATGACTACAGCATTATCTTGCTTGACAGTTTTAACGACAGTGCTTGTGCTTTGTGCCTAGACCTCCTACATTGGTCACACACTATGTGTGCATGGTGTGCTTTTGAACGAGCTCTGTTGCCAAAAAATAATTATGATATTAGAAGTATAACAGTACTTTGGTATTTGATATGTTGTCATAGCTGATTTTCAATTGTTTCTTCGAAGTTGCTCTTGGTGAAAGTATATTGTGATAAGCAGCGTGAAGTTATACCAGGTTATGTACGATGATGTTTTATCAGTAATGAATATCTTGTTTCTTGTGCATTTGTTTATGCTGGATTATTATCTACTATTTGATTTGGATTGATTAATAGGATTAATTTTTTAAGTAATAAGGAATTTCATTGCTACTTAATTTGTGTCATAATATGATTCATTCATTATTTGGATTCTATTTCTTTTTATGTCACATGTGTGGTTTTGGGCTCATTGAAGGTCCCAAAAATTAGCTGACAAATACTTTACGACGTTAAACAATGTCAACATGCATGTAGAATATGCAATGTGGGTCTTACAAAACATGCAGATAATGAAAAGGTTTAACATTAGGACTCCACTATTAAAAGACTCTCTCTTAAGATAAGATAACACTTTATTGATCCCTGGAGGGGGAGCGGGCTAAATTCTATTGTGATTTTTAACCAAACACAGGAGTAGAATTTGTTTCTAATCGTTGATTTGTGTAAAAGTGCATGGTCTGAAGGAAGGAGAAACTTGGGGTCTTTCCATTGTGTAGCAGTCATGTTCCTGTTGCAGGCCATCCTGACAGATGAGAGGGAGAAGGGCTTAGCCCTTTGAACAGGTGATTAATAAAGACACTGGAGAAGGCCCCCGATCGACTGGACTGTTTGTTTTGATTGCATTTTCATCGGTTGGTGTGCCCAACCTGCCAAGAGACAATGGCCATCCCTGTTTAGTGGTGACCTCTGGCCCAGTCCTGTCTGGTGGGGCTTGTGCTGTCTTTAAGTGGATGCTGAACAGCCTCTGCCTCGGGCTAAGTGAATAACTCTCTGAGTAACCAGACACCCCAAAAGCAAAGTAACAACAGTTACAACTAGGAGAGACTCTTTTACTAGCGTTTAAGTCAAATGCAAAAACTTAGGTAAAATATAGCTTAAAATGCTATAAGCAGACATCAGTTAAATTGATCCCTTTGTATGTCGCTCCACCTTTCCAGCTGTCGTAAAAATCTTCATGTTATTCTGTCCTGCTGACGGTGTTGATCTGACGAATAAAATCCAGATGTTGATGTCATTTTTATTATTGGTTTGTTTTTTTTTGCATCATATTTTTGCAAATTACCTTGTATGTTGCAATCATCAGATAACTTAATGGAGGGATAATTATTCCAATCATAAGTGTTTGAAGAGTTGACCATTGAGAAGTTTTGAGAATTAAAGCATAAATCAAATTGATATTTATTGTAGTCAGATGTCACTCACTTTTCCACTTAACAGCAAGATAACCACACCTGTCCAACCTGCAATCTAGACCACACCCCCTTTCCTCTCCCCCAATGATGCATTGTCCACAGGATTTAGGATGAGGTCTGCCAACTCTGAAACCACAAGTCTCCAATATACTGTATGGTATATTCAATGTGTTCATAGAACTTTCGGCCTGTTATGCATTAACCTCTTCTTCTCTACAGTAGGAAATCAAAGATAAATACATACATAAATACATACATACATACATACATACATACATACATACATACATACATACATACAATCCCTTTTCAGTGGTGGAAGAAGTGCTCAGACCTTTTACTTAAGAAAAAGTGCAAATATCCTGACACAAAATATCTCGAGCAAAAGAGAAAGTACTACATTGACATTTATGTTTAAGTAAAAGTATATAAGTAAATGTTCTTATATGTATTTAAAGTATATGCATATCTAGTACCAACTGGGCCTTTTTTTCTGCATATTTCATGCATATCCTGATATCCTGCAATTTACAAAAAATAACATATCACTGGAGTTTATGAGGATATAGTCCCTTGTTAAAACAAAAAAAAAAAAATCATGTGTACTGTGACAGTGTTTAAAGAAATTTAAGATAACATACAGTATAATGAAAATTAAAGATATCTGCTTGGAAATGTAGTTGAGTAAAAGTCGAAAGTCTCTAAAGTAGAACTGAATGGCCCTCACTTTAAAGGTATTCTTCTTGCTTTGCTTGAGGTTTTTCTATGTAACTTTTTCTTACCTTAAAATAACAGCTTCATCATTGTGATGGAACACTTACTTGTAAAATAGAGAATGGCACCTTCACCTAACCTTTGTCATTATGATAGTGTTTATATTTTTAATAATAGTGTTGTAATATATTTAAGTCTGTGTTGTGTGGTATATACAGTGTTTCAGTTCAGTGGTAGCGGTGACCCTCACGTGTGGTAAACATTTCCATGGTAACAGCAAGCTCCACCAATCAGAGATGTCGCTGTTACACTGTAGGATTGTGGGTAGTGTAGTACCTACTCTTGACATAAGTATTTTAATTTTTTTAATCTCTGGTAAATTACGTTATCGTTAAGCGACCCGTGAATCAAGTCAAGTCAAGTTTTATTGTTATTCCAGCAAACTGCGCTTGACTGCCGGTGTGCGTGAAACATTATTACATTATTACTTACTTTTGAGTAACATCCTTCCTGCCTTAATGAGCAATCTAAACTTTCACACTGTTTTCCATTGAAACAAATAGCTGCTAGCTTTGTTGTTGTTGTTGTTGTTGTTGTTGTTGTTGTTGTTGTTGTTGTTGTTGTTGTCGTTGTTGCTGGGGGACCCGGATAAAGGTGACACACGGAGAGAGGAAGTACTCCGCTGAAGAGAGCAGGCACAGGCTCATTGAGTAAATTGAACAATGCATTTACGACGTAAATTGACGCCAAGCCAGGATCTGTTTATTTCAAAATTGAACAGGTAGGGGTCGTTATGACATAAATGCTGCTTGTGTGATAACAATCTGCTCATGGCACCCTAAAACAAATGGAAACCTTGCTTTAATGAAAGGGTGTTTAATGGCTGCCCAATTGTGAGATGTCAAAATATTGATACACCGATCAGCCACAACATTAGAACCACTGACAGGTGAAGTGAATAACATTGGTCATCTCGTTCCAATGGCGCCTGTCAAGAGGTGGGATATATTAGGCAGCAAGTGAACAGTCAGTTATTGAAGTTGATGTTTTGGAAGCAGGAAAAATGGGCAAGCGTAAGGATCTGAGTGACTTTAACAAGGGCCAAATAGTGATGGCTCAACGACTGGATCAGAGCATCTCCAAAACGACAGGTCTTGTGGGCTGTTCCTAGTATGCAGTGGTTAGTACCGACCAAAAGTGGTCCAAGGAAGGACAACCAGTGAACCGGTGACAAGGTCATGGGCAACCATTGGCGCATTGATGAGAGTGGAGAGTGTAGTCCAGCCCGTCTGGTCCGATCCCACAGAAGAGCTACTGTAGCACTAATTGGTGAAAAAGTTAATGCTGCTATGATAGAAAGGTGTCAGAACACACAGTGCATCACAGCTTGCTGTGTATGGGGCTGTGTGGCTGCAGAGCAGTCAGAGTGCTCATGCTGACCCCTGTCTACCGCTGAAAGCGCCTACAATGGGCTAGGAATGTCAGAACTGGACTATGGAGCAATGGAAGAAGGTGGCCTGGTCTGATGAATCAAGTTTTCATCTACATCATGTGGATGGTTGGGGTTAGGGTCCGATCCAATGGAGCATCTTTGTTATGTGCTGGAACAACAAGGCCGATCCATGGAGGCTCCACCTCACAACTTCCAGGACTTAAAGGATCTGCTGCTAACATCTTTTTGCCAGATACCACAGGACACATTCAGAGGTCTTGTGGAGTCCATGCCTCAATGGGTCAGAGCTGTTTTGGCATCACGAAGGGGAGCTACACAATATTAATGTTTATTAGTTGTGGTTTTAATGTTGTGGCTGCTGTATGTATGCAGACAGATCCCTCAGAGGACATTTTTTAATGTTGTGTCTCACAAATAGGCTATAAATCGTATAAGAATTAACAATTATTTCATAAATGAAACAAATAAAGTAATACGAATAAACAACAGAAAAAAACTGGCAATATGCCGTAAACGTCAAAATTAATTGCATATTGCGTGTTTAACAACTTCATAACTAGCCCAACAGGTAAACAAATCAATTAAATCACCCCTTGATAATACTTTTTTTGTCTTGGGTTTTTTTTTCTGGTGCTGGTGTCATCCTTTGAAAGTTTCTGCTTCTGGTAATTTGCTTCATTAGAGATGCCTGTGTTTGTAAATCTGGTATTAATATCATTCAGCACTCGGAGACGGGGAATTCCGACGCCTTAAATAGTGCCAGCTTCAGACTATTGCCCCCATCTCCCCCCCGGTCCCCGTCCAGCTGCGCACATACCAGCAGTGCTATCATGTAGACTGGGGGGGAATTCCGCTGCTCAGACGGCAGCGTGCGCCACTTCAGTACGAACAATGAGACTCCCATCCCAGCAGGTGTAATGTTTCACGGGAGCAGGTTGGAGTGCCTCCGTCTCAATGGTGCATAATCACCATTATGTGTAGTACAAATATTCGGCATTATGCAGGCTGACTCCCACACACAATGGAACTGTTCTTCATGAATGGCTGCAGCGAGAATCACCACCACCCCTATATGCTTCCTTTTGAAGCCCTATTTCCATTGCGCTGATGGGGGTTCAAAGTGCTTGCAGAGTGTCTGTGAATTCACAAAGAGTGGATTGCGGCCGCTAATAGTACCATGTATTGCGCATCAATTGCGCCTGCTATCTGTGCCGTCTTAGTATCCGATTCACAAAATATATTGCGCTAATGATATCCCAGTGCAAACATGGCCATTAAGTTTTTCTGCTGAGTGCAATTTTCCACTGCTTTACACTTGCCTGTTTTACAAATTATCAGTCTTAAAGGGGACCTTTTATGCTCCTTTTCATCAAGTCAATATATGATCCCTGAGGTCCCCAAAACATGTTTTTTTAATTCTTTTGCTGAAAATACCATTCAGATTATGCATTCGAGCATACTTTTCGTCACAGACAGTTGGCATTAATTCCTCTTTCTTTTAAAAGATTTGAAATAAGAGGGGCTCAAGGCCCCTCCTATTTCTACCTTACTTTGCCTCTGCCCTGTACCAAATATATAGCATTTACTTTATACTCACCTATAATAATATCTAATTTAGAGAAATGTTAAGAGAAACGTTTAAATTCAAAAAATCTTACATTTTGTTAAAAATCCTGTTTGAAAGATTATTTGTACCTTTCTGACACCCTTTACTTAGTTATATGCATGACATTATTAAGGATCAGTCATTTATTTTGTCATCTTGCAGGCTCAGGGACCCTTCCACCCGCTCCTTCCTGTCTGCCATGTCTCAGAGTCAGTCCTCACAGACGACAGACATCCTCAGCCAAGACGTCTTCAACCAACTACTGGAGATGCTGGATCATCAGTAAGTCAATGCAGTGTCATCACACATCTGTATTGAGCTGCAAAAGTAGGTACATATATAGAATCCAATGTGTATCTCCCTTCTCCTGCCCTGGGATTTCAGATCTGCCATTCACTCAGTGCAGCCCATTGAGCTCAACTTTTCAGACAGTCCCACTGATGGACCTGCAGGCAACACCATCCAAATCAGCATGGACTGCATCACCATGCACGGGACGGACGACTCCCTCTCTGTAAGTAGGTTGGCTGTTCTGGTGAAATACTGGTTTGTTTATTATTTTTTATTTATTTATTTATTCTTTTGGTCCTCACAGCGCATCACAATCGGTTCCCTGTTGCTTCAGACCTCTCAGAGTTGTAGATTGTAGAAATATGTAGTTTACAGTTGGGTATGAGAGTTAATACTCTCATACCCAAAGGAAAACTGTATATATTTCTGTGAAAGAAATTATTACCATCGAAGTGGCTTTGTCCATCGAATTTATTTTGGGCATATCTTTTCAATTCATGTTTGCAAAATCAGGGTGTCCACAGGTCCTTACAAGGTCTTAAAATGTATTAAATTCAGTTTTACAAATTTAAAGTCAAGTCAGCCTTAAAAGACATGATTAATGCTTAAAATGCAATCAGTGATGTTTTAATTTCAAGATAAACATTTTATCTGGTTTTATTTACCCATATATTGCTTTTGTCAAAATCAGTCGAATCAACATTGCTGATGTACCTAAACATCGAGTCTACCACTGAACCTTATACTTGAGAGATCATTTGTATGAAAATCTGTTAAAATATGACTTAAAAAGTTCTTAAAAAGTATAAGGTGTACCTCGCTGATAGAAAACAGGGACAAACCCAAAACCCAATTTATTTTTTGTTTTTTCGAAAATAATAATTTAGAAAATATATATAAGCAGAAAATTCCTCAAATGTAAGACATATTTATAGAATATAAAAAAAAAACACACAAACATATTTAGAATAACAGAGTGACACTCTCACTGTCACACTTTGACAGGTTTGGACTTTCACTAATAAACCCCCCGCATACCGATATCGATACAGCTGGGAAATCACCAACAATGGAATTCCCCCAAAAATTGTGAGGCCACCGTCTAAACAAACACGGCAGCCAGTGAGTTGGGCTCGACAGTTGACTGATTTATCTGTTGTCGTCTAAGAAGGAGCTGGAAGGTGATGATAATATCTTATTTAGCCTAAACCGTGCTTGACCTGGGTGGCCCCCGCGGGAGAAGCTTTCAAGGAATCAAATTCAAGATTGTGGAAGATACATTGAGGCCATTGCAATTTAACTGTCATGCGCCAAGTGATCTTACAGCAGTTACTTGTTTTATATGTTTCGTAAATTATTACCAAAATTAGATTTGGGGCGTTTTGTGGCATGACACTTCCAAGAACAAACTACACTGCTACTCGTCATAGTGCATTGATGAAACGGTAAAAAAGTCATGTCTGAGTACTTGATTTAACAAGACTGTTCTGACCTGTAAATGAGGACATATCCCTGTCAATTTCTTTCTGTTACGGAAAGATTAAGTGGATATTCCACTCCCAGCTCAGGAATGCAGTTGTCCAGCCAGAGTAAAATAAAAATTTGGTTTTAAGGAGCTGAGTAATGGCATGCTCCACATCACCCAAGGGGGCCTGTGCTCTCTTGAACTGGTGATTAATGTCCCCACCTCCACACCACCCACCTTCCGGCATGAAGGGGTGTGGTGGGGCAATTGGCACGCCAGGCACTCAGGCAGCAGCATCCGTGCGGGGGCAAAGTGCTTGTTGCCATGGCATCCTGCCAATCCCCAAAGCAGCGATCATTACTACCCGGTTTAAGGACAGTCTGTTAAAAAGGCCCCCCTGCTCCGATCCCCAAACCAGTACATGCTTCTCCACCCTTGCGGTGGTGGTGCGCCTTCCTGAGTCATTAGAATGTAGCTCGGTGTTTAGTGCCCTGGGGGACTTATTCATATTGTGGAGGGTTTATGTTTAATCTGAAACTCATTTTTCATTTTTTTTTTCCCCCGATAGCTGCAGGGCAACAATTTAGCAGAGCACCTGCCTCTCCCGCACACAGGTCCCAGGTCCCATCTCTCAGCGCACGTCTCCCCCGTGGAGCCGCGAGTGGGAAGGGGAGCGCGGGGTAGAATAACATGAAGGAATGTGGCAGTGGAAACGCCATATTCCACCCCAAACAGCTGATTTAACACGCAGATAGCCTTCGATCAGCTGTGCGCGGAGGACCCGGCGTCGAGCGGAGACGCTGAAGCCCCCCGTTTGTGTAAATAGAGATGGGCTCCTCCAGCGGAACAGCTCAGTCCAAAGAGTGCTTTGCCGGGATCTAATTACATGTTTGTGTTTGGATTCTTCTTCCTTTGCACTTCTTGTGTCCTGTTGGGGGGGGGGGGGGGGCGGGATCTACTGCCGCCTGGTTCAGGGCCTGAGCAGCAAAACCACATTCACTAAGTATAGTTTAATGCCAATGCAGGTTTGGAGGTATCCTCAGGTGTGTTGCAATTGCATCCGGTGCTCGTCCTGTCAAAAGTGGATGTTGCCTGTGTGTTGTATGGATGCGTCCTATTCTCCATTCCTGTCTTCACTAAGGTATCTTCGCCATTCCTGCACGTTATTTCCTTGTAGTTATTCTAAAGAACCTCACGACGTCCTCTCATCTGAGCTCCTGTGTCCTTTTAAATAAACTGCTTAAAATCATTGTGATAATCTTTACTTTTGCCCCACCTTAAGCCCCACCTCTCACAACGGGTGACTTGGATTCCTTCAGGGAGGCACCCTATCGCTCGGTACATTTTGGAAACTGTTAAAGTTTTTTAAAGTGAAACCTTGAAAGTGAAAACCTGCATTGTGGCAGAACCTCCACAATGCAGGGTTTCACTTTTAAGGTTTTCCTGTTGCTTTTTTTTCGTGAAAGGATGCTGGGTTCACCGCCTGAACCCCAATGCTTTATGCAGTATCTTTTGATTTATCTACATATTTTTTTTCATATGTATCAAAGAATATATTGTTTTATCACTGATAGTATTTATTTGCGCTATCAGACAACCCCCTTAAAAGACTCTTTTATGGAACCCTTTCAAGCTTCAGTAGGGGTTTAAGTGGAACCAGATTGTTGACTTACACTTAAAAAGTTACGTGAACGTTATAACCTAATTGTAAGCATACAGTATGTGGTAGTGAGCGGTAGCAGAGTTTCAATGTTGTCCAAATGCTATATTTTGTTTAAATTATCTTATATTTACTCTATGCTGGTAAAGAGAAGGGAGTCATATATTCACATTGACAATATTAATCCTCTCGCTCATCATATCAACTAATTCTTACTTTTGTAAATACACCAATTAATTCTACAGGATACTTTGTCCGTTAATCAAGCTTTGCCTGTTGATAGTCTGGTGGTGAGTAAAGTTTGCTCTGGCTTGAAATCACAACTTTATTCCCACTGAACAACACTATGTCAATATTTGGCGGCAGGTGATTTGGCGGAGGAAGTGCCGTTTAAGGATCCGAGCCCCATCGGCTCTGGTGACTGCGAGCGTCTGTCGGTGCGATTAGGAGGCTGCACTGTTTTCTGGACAGGTGTCTGTCCTCTCTTATCCACTGTGGCCCGAAACCTGATCCTAAACTAATCTCGCTGGCTTAGGGAACAGGGTCGGAGAAGTGAAAAGAGGCCAAAGCTGTTTTTTTCAGATTCACTAGATTGACCAAGTTTGATGTACAGCTTTGCTGTGAGAATATAAAGATAAACTTGTTCGCAAACTTTGTTGATGCATTGTCAAGTAGATTGTAGGCTATACATTTAAGTTTAGTATCATCAGTATTTTAAAAAAATAAAACTTGTTTGACAAATATATGCATTACACAGAAATAAATGTGACCTTTTTGTAGTCATTTTTTAGAAAACCAGCAACTGGAAGTCCAATTATTTCATGAAAATGAATGCTATCATCTAATACCAAGATTTATCGTGGTGTAAATGAAATCTGTATTTCTGTAAAAGTCCTTATCTTCTAATCCATGACTAAATACGTGACTAAATTGTATTGTTTGTGATGTTCTCATGCATTTCTGCGATACGTGGATGAGACTACCAGATAAAATAATAATAATTATTATATTATATTATTAATGTTATTTTTCTCTTTATTATTAGTTATTGTTGTGAATTTCAAACATTTGGCCAAATAAAGCATCATATTTTGCAAATAGGATGCAAAACCATTTCACTGGTTTTTGAAGCTGCCATTGGGAAAGTAAAGCCAGTGAACGTTTTCACCTTGTTAGAGCCATGATGTATAATTTATAGTTCCACTGGAGTTTGCAGCAACTCGATCTTCAATTACTGTGTTAATACTAGTTCTTTAGAATGTCAAGCAACATCCTTGCAAGAGCTTATTATGTCCTGCCTTTATGTTCTACTCAACAGAACATGGAGGCAGAAAACAACCATGAAGCCAGAGACCTGTCAGTCAGTTGCAGGTATTCTTTAAATGCACTAAGACTGGGCCTTACTTTGGCCTGTGTACATATTGTGCTCTGTCAGTGGGGATGGCATATAATTACATTCACTGAAGATTCCACAACATAATACATCGCTTAAATCTAGTCCATAGGCTATTCTTATTTGCACGCCACCCAACGTATAATGCAGCAGGGCTCCCCACTGACAATAAGTGTCCTAACTTCTTTTCAGACAACACAGCCAATGTCGTTTAAGCATAATTAGAAGTTTGTTTAGGTTGCCTAATTATCACCTTCAAAAGCCTCGGTTTCCAGTGGGGTCCGGTGCAGAATAAGGTTGTTCAAATGTAGCTTTGCCTCTGTGTCCAGGCCGGCCCCTGGCCTGTGGCCCCAGGGCCCCGGTAGGGTGTGGCCGATGATTGCAGAAATTGACTTCAGGTCATAGTTGTGCTGACTTCAGTAACAGCTTTCAAATCCTCCCGAGCATAGGGCAAGAGTTTTAGCTCCTGCCTCTCTAGTAATAGAATAAACTCCCTCGCCGTTGTAGTCTTCCTCCTCTCCTTAGTTTTCTACCCTGTGCTGTTTGCATTGGGCTGCGTTGGTCCATGAGTGCTTATAAGCTATAAAAATGCTGAAAAATACATTTTCCTGTTCTAAAATCCCAATAACATCACCTTCAAATGTGTTTGCTTGCTTGTGTTCTGAATCAGTCTGCTATATAAGAAAACCTATTCAACAGGATACCAAGAGGAGAGCTGGGGGTGAAACCAAATGACAGGTCTCAATAGTTGTAAAGTATTCGCTGGGCTTCACTTCGGCTCTTTCAGTCTTTCATTTCCATGGATGGATAGGAGAACAAATAGAAGCATCTTTTATTCTTTCATTCACCAGCCCTTATCTTTCATTTAAATGCTCTGTTACATTACCATTCGAAGTGAAAGAGAATGCGTGTTTCCAATACAGATCTACACTAATCATCTCTGATAGATACAAGCAGTCTAGAGGAGCTGCATTGTGTTCCTGGGGGGCGTCTGCATTGTGCTGTATGGCCTCAGGGGAGCGAGGGACGGCCATTCTTATGTTAACTAGCTGGCTACCGCTGCCCCTTTGGCCACAGTTTTCACTTTGGGACTAGATTGCTTCTTAGATGTTTCTTTTTGGTGTCACTTGATTTCTATTTATCTATTTTTTGCTATCCCATTTTTCCTGTAACATTTTACATTGATATAAGTCATCGTATTGGTTTATAGATGTGGGTTTTATAGTCCTCCCATTTATTTAAAACAGATCAAGATTGTCTAAAAGCTTTTTTAAACAATTTAAGGGGTCAAACTGAAATGTGGAAGCAATGTTACATTGAAGAAAATGCATGTGGGTGCAAGATAAGGCTCAAATTTGTTTCGTTTGTTGTCGCATTTTCAGATAAAAAAAAAAAAAAAAGGAAACTTTTATGGAGAATTATTCAAATGCAATATAGAAGCATATTAAAATCATGCATTTGTGTATTTCTTTTTTTTTTTTTCATTTTTTTGCTTGAGACCTGCAAAACATTGCAAGATTAATCAAAATAGTGAACTGCTTTGAGTTGAGCTGCAGAGCTTCAAAGGCCAGGGCTGAGGAGACGGTGCTCCTTCGGGAGATGGGTGTGGACAGGTGTTGGACAGGTAGCGCCTCAGTCCCCTCCCCTCACTCCCCTGGTATATATGACATTCCCATAGAATCCTATAGAGGCTTCTGCTTTTCCACCCTGCATCTGTAGTCCACATCACTCTGTAAAGAGTGAGGGAACAGAGTTGTGGAACCCTGGAGCCAGTGGAGCAAACGGCAGCAGCTTTGCTCAACCTTAGCGCCAACATGTTGTACCTCGAGACGGGAAGCACGGCATCATACAATGAGGTAAGGCCCGAGCCGGAGAGCTCCACGACCGCTCTCCGGAACTAGTCCAGGGAACTGATTGATATGTGTCGGAGAAAATCACAGTTCATATTGTAATGTTTATTGATTCTCCTATATGAGTATGTCCTTTTCTCACTACATTTAACCCCCACTACATTTTCTCATTTATTTTACCCAATATATTCTCAAGGTGTATCATTAAACCCCAGAGTGCTATCACTTCTCCTTCAACAAATTTTCAACGTAGAACGAGACGTCAGGTGATGAAGGTCTTTGTCCTAGACAAAGAGTCCTAGACTTAGTTTAAACTATCTTCAACATAGTGTGTATGTGCGTGAGTTCAAATGTTTGTGTGTGTTTGCAGTGGGTTAGGGTTAGGGTGTATGTGCATATGTGTGAATCCAGATTGCAGGGGAATGTAAACACCTGAGCCTCTTTTCAAAAGTACCTTTCCATGAAGCGGTCGCTATCCTTCTTGGCATTATTGTGCCTGCTGTGATTTTCTTTTCGGGCCCAAAAGGCTCAGTTTGTTATTCTTTATTTTTGTGTCGTTGTTTTTTGACAGAGAGCTCATTTCTGGTTAAGGAAGTCAAGACGGTTATTTGCCTTGGAAAACTGTAAAAATCGACTTGAGTGAACATTATTTAGACCTGTGCTATTGTAGACAGTAGAATAATAGACAATTTATCATTTCTAGGGGTAATATTGCCCATGGCAGTATACTTGTGGTTGTCATTATTTTATTTTCACCTTCTGTTCTACTCGGTATAAGATTTTCCGGCTACGAGGCGTTCCATGTTTTACGAGTATTTCACACCGAAGGCTGATACTAAAATCTGTTTAATTGAAAACATCATTGAGATCTTAAAGTTTGCAATTTTCCACACAAAATTCCCCAAAATCCTGGAAAAAAGTCCCTATTACAGCTGAGATGAAGAGGGATTATGGATTTAGATAAATATCTTTTTTGATTTGCTTTTATGAAATCTTATCAAAGGATTTGTGCTGCAAGTACTTTGCATTTGACAAATGTAGGCCATTTTCCCCTTTTTATTCTGACTTTATTCTGTGGTTCATCTCTGTTATGTCCATTCAACCTGATATGGAACAAGTTAATGGAAAAAACGCTAACCTAACCCTATTTTAGCCTTTTCATATTGATTCGCTTGCAGAGTCTCATTTTGACATTACAACTTGCCTTTTGACATCAAAGGTCGAACAGCTTTAGTCGTGTGTTTGTCAAAAGCTGTTGCCCGTCACTTAAGTCCAACCATGTTGTGTTCAAAGCAACACTTGACTGGACGGCCTTCTGTAAATATACTGTAATCCCTGAACCCAGAAGTGCTGAATGAGTCATGAGTGTCTTTGCATCCAAATATATATTGATAGGGATGAATATAAACTCCGACCTTTAGTTGTTTTCACTCATGCAAATTGTGACTGAATACAGAATATTTTGGGCAATACTTTTGAGCATTGCTTTATTTTGTTCCCCATGCCCCGACCAGAAAAAAATGGGTAGAGAAATCGGATGGATGGACTACTTTTTCCTCTTGTTTATTTATTTTTAACACACCCAAAGTCCTCCTTCCAAACCCGGTCGTAGCCTAAAGAAATGCGATGCATTCTCAGATTGCAGGTTGCAGATAGCAGGTGTGTCAGGTCACTGTCTTTCAAGTTGTCGAGCGGAGGGGGTCTTTAAGTGCCGTCCACCTCACTCCTCCCAGTGTCGGAGGTATCGGGTTCCCCCGACCCCCAGTCTCCTGGGAGCCGCCATGGTCATTAGAATGTGGCGGGCCCAGGCGCTGCTGTTTAGTCCCACATCGTAATTGCTTTAATGCTGTGTTGATATAGATACAATCACCTGCTCTGCCCTCCCCAGCAGGTATGAGGTGGAGATAGCCCCCCCGCCCAGCCCCGCCCCAACCCCAAACCCCCTTTGCAGAGCTGTTAATGCATCCCTTCCCTGTGGTCACTCATCACTCCCAACCCCATCCCACCAACCCCACCCCCCCCCCCCAGACGCTTTTCTGTGCCGCCCAGGGTACACAGAGCAGGTCACTAGAGAGCCTGGAATGGAAGCTATTCTCCCCCTCAGGCCGGGTCTGCTCTGGTTCCTGTCTTATATTGGCGGTTCAAAGATCTGCCTTGATGGATAAAAAAGGAGGAGGCAATTGCATTTGTTCCACTATAATCTTCTAGAGTCAGACGTTGCATCCGACTCCGCGGTGATTGCGATTCAATCTTTTAATAAGAGCTATTTAAAGTTGGAGAATATAGTTTTGAACGCAATCACTTTCGTTTAGTAACTTGTGTTAAAGACGTCTCCCAAATGCTTAAAAGCACAATGCATTAGGACTACAGCGTGCCAATTGGCCTTTCCAACAATGATGGAATGGTTACTATGGCAGCACTAATATTCCGTTTTAAATAAGGCCTGCTGTTTGTATGTCAAATATCCATGATATGTGTTCTGCGTGGTTGGGATTCCTTCATTGGAATCAACAAGCTATCACTCTGAAGGTCAACAGTGTCACTTTCCAATCAGACTGAAACGCTTACTCCAGCATGTGTTTCAGACAAAGAAATGCTCCGAGGCCTCAGACAGACTTCGAGAACCTTTCACCAACTTTATTAAAGGCTGTCGAGGACGTGAAGGCTGTTGATTTACTGTTGTGCCGTGTAGCTGCTTGATGTCCCGCAGACCAGAGCGCCCAGAGTCAACTATACACAGCAGGAATTTTTAAGACCGGCTAAAGTGCTTATTAAATGGCTGTAATACAGATTACAGTGGAATAAGATCTGATTAAAGGAAACTGAGAGATTTCAGAGTCTCACCCGCTCAAACCTTTGAAAATGTTACTTCCAGTCCATTAAACTTTCAGAGGTGACAAGTTTTGGAGGTGAGACTTTTCTGTACGGCTGCAGTTACAGGTTAATTTGTACGTCAGATTTTGTGATCCCTGTCCAGCGTCAGCCTTCTCATTATAACAAATGACATTGATAATCAGTGCCTGTCACGTCCCTCTCCCAAGCTGCAGGGACAAGAGAGGGAGGCAGGTCAGCTCCTCTCGGATTGGCTCAGGCGCATCGATGCATCTGCCCCACGTTACGCCACAGCCCTTGAGACGGTGATATCACTAACTCTGACTCAACACATTCGGGAACAGGAAACGGGCCACTTTATTGTGAAATGGGAAACGGTTTTTTTTTGCCCTGTTGTCTATTCCAAATCTTTTATCTATTTTTTTTGGCAAACCTGACCAAATTGAATATTGGGGTTTCATTCCTCCCAGATTAATCTGTTGCTTTTATCTCTGCCTCCTTCGGTGCCGAGAGGCCCCCAGAGATCAGACGCAGGGGACAACACGATAGCCTGTCCGGCATAAACCTCTTTCAGGCTACAATGTAATTAGCCCATTGTATAGGAGCGTGTGTCTGGGAAAGCCTCTTTCTACAAAAACCTCGAGGGTCTAAGCCACAGTGGAGTTACGCGCACACACTCACACACACACACACACACACACACACACGTGTGTGTGTGTGTGTGTGTGTTTAACCAAACACTTCTCTCGACACCTGCATCCCCACCATGTTGTTCCGAAGTCCCATTGTTTCCAAGAGCTAAGCGGACTCAAGCCGCACACACGGTGACCTTTATGCAATGGCAACACCAAATGGGCAGCTTCCCCGTTGTGCTATTG
The DNA here is from genome assembly GCF_960531495.2 of Zeus faber. Classification (NCBI taxonomy): domain Eukaryota; kingdom Metazoa; phylum Chordata; class Actinopteri; order Zeiformes; family Zeidae; genus Zeus; species Zeus faber. The sequence continues at coordinate 54,691,971 of NC_137193.1, read as the reverse complement.
CAGGAGTAAAGCTGAGGTTAACTTGAATTACTTCACAGGTGATTTGTATCCGTGTGTGCGTGTGTGCGTCAGTGTCCGTAGGTGTTTTGTGTATGTGAGTGTCTCACATTGCATTAGTGTCTCACATTTTGCCAACTTCAATAATGCGTACACAGCCTCCTATCTACACGCTGGTGTATTTTTGATGGTCACTCTGCACACCACTAACACCTGGTAGCACAGTGGGTGTGAGCTGGACAGCTGTGGTCTGCCAGGCCTAAAATAAACAAGAGGCCCCGGAAAGATTAATGGCTGTCCAAAGAGTGAGAGTCATGGCACCTAGTCCAGGAATGTGCCATTTATAAATGGATTGGAATGGAATGAATGGCGAGCCAAGTGAGCAGGAAGGAGTTTGGTTAAGACTCAAGCTTATTCTGCATCCTATTCAAAGTCAGATCATTCCATTTACATAGTTTTGGTTATGGGAACATTATGCTAAAGCACATCATCATTTGTACATGTCAGAAAGGCCTGCTTCGCGCACAGTCATTTAATTCCAAGATGGAGCAAGGGACATTTCAGTCAGTACCTTTGTATCCCTTATCACCTGGTAACCTGACTGCTTAGCTGCCATGCCTATTAAAGCTGAAGGTGAACTGGCTTCAAATAGTCATCATGCTTTTGTAACAAATAATGAATAAAAAATATTGTTATTGTTATAATAATATTAACTTCAGTTTATTAAACCCAAGGACACTTAACAAAGAACAACACATCTAGGTCTAATTCCCTAATGCTTCTTCCCAGTTACTTAATTCAAGGCAAGCGATTATATTCTTTTTTTTTTTTGCATTTATATGTATTTTTTGATATGTCTGGTTAGATCATGATATTGTGGAATAACGTTGTTCGCGATACTCATCAATTCCAGTTTTAAAAGGAAAGTGTATTTATTTTATGTTTCTGTTATGGGTACCTTTTTTTTCATTTTAAAGTGTTTTGTGTCATCGGCTAGAGCAACATTCTCCTGCAGTGAGTCAAGACATTCCTTCCCTCATTCCCCCCATCCCTTCCATTTTCTCTCCAGTCGCAGTATACAAACCTGGGGCTCCTGAACAGCATGGACCAGAACATCCAAAATGGAGGTTCCACTTCCACCAGCCCCTACAACAATGACCATGCACAGAACGTGACCGCCCCGTCACCCTACGCCCAGCCCAGCTCCACCTTCGATGCCCTCTCCCCCTCGCCCGCCATCCCATCCAACACTGACTATGCCGGGCCGCACACCTTCGACGTGTCGTTCCAGCAGTCCAGCACAGCCAAGTCAGCCACCTGGACAGTAAGTCACACCCGCCTCGCTTTGAATTTTAATTAATAAAGTCTTTAGATCCTGGTTGGATCATTTCCATAAGTAAGTCATAAGTCATCAGAAATATGACTTTTGATATAGCTTCAGCAGCAGGTCATTGCTCTAGGGCAATTGATACAGATTGAGCACAGTGAAGATAATGTCTGCTGAGTTTCTTTCTAGAACTCATCGTATTGCCCCTTCATCATCATTCTGGAACTGGGATAAAACTAGCCCTTGAAAATTAACTGTACACAAATGCGGTTCTAACCTGGAGTCCATGCCACTTCTAGGACAATCAGACAGGCATCATTCAACAAAAGCTGTTCTCTAAGTAGATCAAATTGCATAGAAGATCACTGTGTTCTTTCTGAATTATATTATACGTTTGATCCCATTTCAAAAAATAAAAATAAAATTAAAAAAATCATGGTCACATGATCAAATATTTTGCCAGGCTGAAGAAGAAAGGAGATCAATCTAATAACCATCAAACCTTTTATCCACACAATCTTTGCTCCCGGCACATTTGGGTCTATGCCATCTGAACGTCCTCAGTTGGACGAGCACGTCTGGCAAAGACCAATGTTACTGGAGATTTGAAGCTTTACCTTATGATGCCAAAAGCACAGGCTTTTCTTTTTGAAGCTCTTGCTGAAGGAAGATACACTTATTGAACACAATCTCACTGCATGAGCACAAAAAAATATATACAGGACACTTTTTTAACAATGAAAAACAATGCAATTTTTTTGCCCAGCGTTCTCATTCTTAGGTATCGGCTAATATTGAGCACCAAAAAATAAAGCATGGAACATTTGTGAGCACAGCACTGGACTCAATTCCCAATTCTGGTCATTGAGATGGGAATTGATCATGATTCTGAGACACAAATTCTGTGGCCTACGTCCATTTCAAAGTCATGGTCCTTGACGTGAAAATGGTTGAGTTTCACTGCCATAATCACCAAAATATCCGGCTCATGTAGTTCTCTTCAACCACATGCTCAGCGCCACTGTCCTCTAAACTTGGTTTATTCACGACCTGGACAGAGTTCAAGGGTGCATTGTTGATCACAGAGGTAAACAGGCTTAGCAGTTAGTCCAGGTGTGGTGATGGCCTTTGCAGCTAGATGTCACCATGTGACGGCTCCGCAAGACAACGCACCCAACCCGTCTTGCTCTGTCATTATAAGTGACTCCGCTAAAGGACAGCTGTTGCATCAGAGCCCCACCTGCTTACTTTGTTTACATGTCTCTGCCGTGCTACGCAGACAGAGATGCAAACGATGATGCTTTTGTGTTTTTAATGACAAATGAAAAGCATGCTCATCCTTGCCTGGCGCCAGATTGCACAGACTCTTGCACAAATTGGACCTCCAAGTAGAGTTGTTGTGGATTTGCACATGGCGGGTGATTAGCTACTACATCATAGTAGGCACAGTAGTCGATTTATTTACAATTACAAACAGTTCAAGTCTCTTGTCCAGAATTTGGGCGACGGGAGTGTTGAAAAACCTGTCGGCTTATTGCACAAATATTAACGACGATGGCGTGCGCCTCTAAGTAAATAGGTGGAACTCGGGGAGCATCTTATCACGTTCATTGGCCTTACCAAGTGTGGGATTGTGACATTTAGCCAATTCCCACACTGCCTTGCTCATCCGTCTCATGTGCACACTCCACAAACAAAAGTCTCTGTGTAATGTGCATTGGTTTAGAGGCAAGAGTGTGGGGTGTAAGAGGCACGCCCCGCGTCTTGGGCTAAACTCTGGCTGAGGACACAGCCCATTATCTGCATATGGTTGGAGACTTGTTTTGCAGATTCTTTACACATGATGCAAGACCGGTTTGATTGGTCTGACATCGGGAGGACAATTATGGATGTCTACTTTTTTGTTTTTGCTGAGTAAACAAAAAAAACGTTGTCAAAACCCTCTAACAGAAGTATTTTTCTTTTATATGTCTAAAAAGTAAAACTGTAGAAATGGCCATTTTAATGCTTTCTGTGTTATTGCAAAATTGAAATTCTAAAATTTAAATCACATATTGCTACTTCATTAGACAATGCAGAACAGCTGTTAATCATAAAAAATCGTATGTATTATATAAATAATATTGTATATAAATAATGAATATTATTTATTATTTATACCAAATCTGCAAGTTATTACTTTCCTGTGTGAAATTAAGAAATAATCCTACACGCTGGAAAAATATGTGCTTGCTTTAGAGCTCATCTTTGCCATCTCATAAATGACAATTCACATTTTAGGACATCTGTTAAATAGGACATTTTTTTAGAATGTTTTTGAAATGTTTTAATACAATCAATTAGGCTTATGATCTCTACTGTAGCCAGTTTAATTGGCCAAAAGTGAGATCATAGTGTTGATTTCCAGCTCAAAGTACAACATCTGATCTGTGGGGATCTTCCTGGAAAGATCCCATAATCTCAGCAGAATAGCTCCATCGCTGGACCCATTAAGCTGATGGCAGGGAGCCACCAAAGATGTCACCACTGCAGCTTAGACCGGCTAAGGCCTCCCTTTTGAAGGCCTGTGGGATATTCCACGGGAATTAGAGAGCTGCGTACCGTGCTGTTTGATGACTGTTCTTACGGAGACACACCTAATCCCGAACCCACGCCTTAACCTCTTCCTGTCACAACCGCCTGTGACACACAGTCAAGTCCGACGCGTCAAACCTTCCCGGAATCGCACCCACCCACCGTCTCTCATTCAACTGCGCCAGTGAACGGTTTCACGATACAACCGGTTACTATTTAGCGAGGGCAGGTGAATGGAGTCCCGATTGGCTGCTCGGTTTTGTTCTTTGCTTTGCCAAATTAATGGCGTGTCTCATAGGAGGCAACCATTGTCGGCTACTGATGCTACTATTGTGAGGCTGAAGAGTGGATGTGTTTGCCTTGTGCATTAACCGCCGCAGCACAGAGCTCAAAGGAGAGGAATGCCTTGGTTCGGACCATCACCGGGGCGCTTTAGAGCCGGGGGGGGATTACAGTAATGGATTGAGGGCATGTAGATAATACTTGTGTAAATACCGTGTGCCTCTTTCCTGAACCCTGTGCTCTTGGAGTGAGCTCTGTCTTTTCGAGAGAGTTAAGCTCGATGGCTGCATCTCACATTGCGCCGGAGGAGGGAAGGGGGGTGGGGTGGGGGGTGGGGTGGGGGGGGGGGGTGCTTGAAAAGCTCAAAGACAAGAGTGTTACAGCGAAAGGAAGCAAGACGCAGCTTGCCCCGGGAACATCTGCGGGCCGTCCCACGCCTCACAAGATGGGGCTGAGACTTGTTTGTGTCAAGAAGCTTGTCGCGACTCGCCCATCAGAGACACAAGCCTTAAAACCTACAGCTGGGGAAAAAAAGAGAAGAGGCTTTTTTTTTTTTTTTTTTTTTAAGAGATTTTTTTATGATAGGGATATGATTTCCCAATAATGGGTCGGGAAAAGCCCATTCTTTGACACCTTTTGACGCTTTTTCATCTTAACAAAGCAATATCATGGAGGCGGAAAAAAACCTAGTTGTTCATATCCGTGAATAATCAGAGCAGGGACAAAAATGGAAAAAATGATGACGGTAGTTAGATGAGCTTAACTTTAATCATTAAAAGACTAAGTGACAAGTACGGCTTGGTAATTGCAGTGGAAGTGAAAAGGCTCTTTTCCTTAAAGTTAATTACAGAATTCAAAGAAAACATTATCCCTTCCCAAAGAAAAGCAAACACTTCAAAAATGTAATTCCATCTCCTTAACCCAAAGATGAATATTACGCCATATTAATATATGGTTTATTACGCGAAGTAGTATGCATCATAAAATACGCGAAAGGTAGCAGAATGACATAATACTTGCGGTGAAATATCATAGCATGCAAACACCAACACTACAATGTATTGTGAGGGCAGGACAGTAAACGTTTCTATGCAGTGTCATGATTAACCCACAGCGTTCTGAAAGGCGAGGCCATATGGCGATGTAGTACAGTATGTCCGAGGCGCCGTCGTTCTTTTTACTCGCACATTACAGTACACTGCGCACATGTAATTTGTAGTACACCATTTCAGTTACAAACTCATTTCTAAATATATCTATCTAAGTCAAAGTACAACTTACAAATGATGTAAAACTAGCATGCAAAAGTCTGTTTTACAGGTGTCATCCAGTGGCACTGTAACACCGCTGCTGATTACCAACATGTAACGTTCATATCTCATCCCCATTTGTGGGAAAAGGTACGATGGTGTCACGCCTCGCAGACACATCGGTTGTAAATCTCAGCCTATATTCTTCTCTATCCCTCCTCCACCTCTGTTCCAGGTGTTTTTCCTCTCCCACAGAGAAAGGGGAGAGGGGGGAAAAACTCCTCCACATTATTGTTGAATTAAAACAGGTTCGAAAAGAGGCTTTAGGCAAGATATGACATGTCAGGAATGAAGAAGACAAGACCAGAGGCGCCAAACAGTGCTTGTTTAAGGCCCGATGTTTGTCAGGACTTGAGTCGTGCATGCGCCCGCAGCGCCTGTCAGGAAGAGAGGAACGCTACAGCTGTGGGCCTGTCCCAGCCTGCGTTGTAGGGAAATGTCGAGCGGGCGCGTCCAAGTGTCTTATAGGTTAGAAAGTCCAAGCGCGCATGTAACCCTGTGCGTGCGCGGAAAGACAGCTCTCCTCCGTTGCACAACAGAAGACCTATTCCACGACATTTTTAACGGCAAACTTGTTTTCCTGGCCGGGCGGTGATTACAGTGCCATAGTCGGTGTGATCAAACATAATTTCAACCGTCTCACGGGATTTATCGAGTTTGTTTCTTTCTCCTTCTCTGCCAGCTTGAAGGATCTGTCACGCTACCCGGTCGTTGCAAACACTTAACTGTTTTTTCTTTCAAATGAATGTGATTAACCAGTTCTGCTTTGTGCGCTGTATTCCCTCGCCGTGTAATTCACATTGTGACCGATGAATAGCTCATAATTACGTGTTAACACCTGAGCACCGCGCCCTGTGTGAGCCACTGAATCTCATCAGTCAACCGGCTGCCCTCCACCCTGATCACTGTTAGTTTTAGCCGCATGCCGCTTTCAGCGCTCGGCGGCGGCTCCCGCTCTCACTGCTGAGCAAACAGTTCCAGAAGCACATATTTGTGCACTCAAAGTTTGTAGCTGGAGGGCTGGGATGGTCCCTATAAAGTGTGTGCGTGTGTGTGTGTGTGTGTGTGTGTGTGTGTGTGTGTGTGTGTGTGTGTGTGTGTGTGTGTGTGTGTGTGTGTGTGTGTGTGTGTGTGTGTGTGTGTGTGTGTGTGTGTGTGTGTGTGTGTGTGTTTGTGTGTGTGTCTGTGTGTGTGTGTGTGTGTGTGTGTGTGTGTCAACATTAATTGCAAACTCAAAAAAAAGAATATCATCGCATGTTTTGTTGTGCCTCTGCCCTCCTTCACCCTTGTTGATTTTCTTATAATGTGCCGCTTTGGCCTTCAGCTAAAGGAAAGGCATGCCCTCTAATTATTTCAGCATTATTCATATCATCTTCATTTTCCACCCTCTTTCTCTATTAATCCTTCTTTTGGTTTCCTTTTCTGCCTTCTCACACCTTCCCTCTCCATCTTTTAGTCTGTTCTTCTGCCTCCCTCTCTCTCTCTCTCTCTCTCTCTCTCTCTCTCTCTCTCTCCCCCCCCTTCTCTCTTTCTCTCCCTCCAGTCCCACCTCATTTAGCAGATTGACAGGGGCGTACAGGGGGTATCAGGTTGGAAGCGATGGGACAAGTACAGTCATTCATCTTGTGTTTTCTTTTTTTTTTTTTTTTCGGGGAGACTTTTTGGAAAGTTGCTTTGATTTTTTTAACCAAGCAGTGGCTCAGCCATCCTGTCGACGTACATGTCCCAGAGCCGAATGGGTGCGTGCGTACATATTGACTCAGTGAGGGCCAGTGGTACGTTGGAGTGTCTGGTAAATTAAAAACACTGTGACTTTCCTTGTATTATCACTTCACCGCGTCTTTCCTTACTTTCCAGCCGCCGTGGTGCGCAGCGACGTGCCGCTCCGTACCCTGTGGGTTTAACTGCAACCCGTACATATGCATCTTATAATGAGGTCACTCGAGAAAAGGAACGTAGCTGAGAGTTTTGGTTTAATAATAAACTTGTTTTTTTTATAAGTGGGTCCCAAGTGAAATGTACCAGAGTACTGTAACACATTTTGCATGGAAGTAAGAATATTAGAAATAGACTGAGGATGTGGGGGGTGGTGGGGTGGTATTGTTTGGAGTTTGGAGACTCTCCTGATAAAAAAAAAAAAAAAAGGAAAGGTTGTGCCTGGGGAGTGGAGAGGAGTGGTCCGTGCCAGGCTTGTGTAATATTAAAAGTCAACACAGGCAGGTACTGAGATGCGCTCCTTTCCTTGGAAAAAAAGCTGAGAGGGGTTGGAATTTTATGCGGCATTGTTCTGGTACAGAGCCCTGAGCGCTTTTCACAATGTTTGCGGAATACTTCCTTGCAAATGAAACTGACAGGAAAATTCCCCCCGCAACCCCCCTGTGCGCACGGCGCGTCGGCGTGAACGCCTTGTTTACCATGGCTCGGAGACGCCGCCGTTAGAAACGATTCAATCTTTTGGTCGGGCCTGCGGTTCTCCAACAGCATTACGTTCGTTAACGATGACTCCGGTTGTTAGGAACCCGATGGTGAGCCACGCTGTGTTAGCAAACAGTGATGCTGTAAATCACTGTTGGATTTTCACCGACTGTCATCAAGTCCGTTCCGCAGCCTTTGTTCATAACATTGGGAGCGTGCGCCATCAGACACCTCCAAGCGGAGTGCCGGGTCCAATTTAATTACCTGTGGAGGGGTCCGTTTTATGGCACTCCTTGCGAGTCCCAGAGGCAGAGCACGAAAACATCATTGAAGTTGTCCAAAACACTGTGTGCGTGTGTGTGTGTGTGTGTGTGTGTGTGTGTGTGTGTGTGTGTGTGTGTGTGTGTGTGTGTTAATCACAGTCCTGCCTTTAACCCTTTACGCTTCAGGAAAAAAAACAGAAGTGCAGAGTGCGGGCAACAGGTGTTGCAGGGATCAGCGCCATCCTTTTAAAATATTTAACCTTTACGAGTTGGCCCTGTTTTTTAAAGCACTGTGATCGTCTTCAGCGCCTTTTTTTTTTCTTAAAATACTATTTATTGAGCTGTTTATGTGTCTGATCAAAAAATAGAATTCTGATTCTTTTCCTTTCCCTTTTTTTTTTTTCCTCTCACTGTCCAGTACTCCACAGATCTGAAAAAACTCTACTGCCAAATTGCCAAGACCTGTCCAATCCAGATAAAAGTCCTAACCAACCCGCCGCAGGGAGCGGTCATCAGGGCCATGCCCGTCTACAAGAAAGCCGAGCACGTCACAGAGGTGGTCAAGCGGTGTCCAAACCACGAGCTCAGCCGTGAATTCAATGACGGTCGGTATTTCTAAAAAGGACGATTGGCGGCGACGCCAACTGACGCTTTGGCTGTCGTTTTTTTTTCAGCTTTCGACCATCTTGACGTGGTGTTTTCTCATTTTCTAGGTCAAATCGCTCCGCCTAGCCATCTCATCCGTGTGGAGGGCAACAGCCACGCCCAGTACGTGGAGGACGCCATCACAGGCCGCCAGAGCGTCCTGGTACCCTATGAGCCTCCCCAGGTGAGCCCGTCTCCACAGATAAACACACAAATATGAGAGGATCATCTGATGCCATTTCTTTTTCACCAGACAGTTCTTGGTGAATTGTTACCGGGTATACGGTACCACCCGCTTTTCCTCAAGAGAACCTTGCTGTTAAAGATGAGGGAATTAAATCCATTGTGTGGAATTGTAATCACAAAAGAAAAAAAACAAAAAACGTCCAACTATTGACAAAGCCCCAAAGATTTGCTTAAAAGGGTTTGATTGAGGATAGAAGCCAACGCATGAACAGACCCAACAAAATAAAACAGCTCAGAGTAGCCTTGTGTTCACTAACTGTCAATGTAATTTTGCCTTCTCAGGTGGGCACGGAATTCACTACGATTCTGTACAACTTCATGTGCAACTCAAGCTGCGTGGGCGGAATGAACCGGCGCCCCATCCTCATAATCGTCACTCTGGAAACCAGAGAGTAAGAAAGCAGCTCACCTTCCCTGGCAGCCTCGAACGCCTTCACCGGCTGCGAAACTGCTTCTGACCCCGGTTCTACGTGTTTCCGTTTCCACCCAGTGGTCAGGTGCTCGGCCGCCGCTGCTTCGAGGCCCGGATTTGCGCGTGTCCTGGCCGCGACCGCAAAGCCGACGAGGACAGCATCCGCAAGCAGCAAGTAACAGATGTCACAAAGAGCAGTGAGGGTACGAAACGCCGTAAGTAGCGCTGGGGGATGGTGGAGGGCTTTCTGGCTACGGACTGAGCTGCCTCTCTCCCTTCAGGTCGGCATGCACCAGTACCAAAGGAGCATGAACCAGTTGCGTTGTTCTATGTTTTAAGCAGAAAGCATAAATACAAAAAATAAACCACTATAACAGATGAGGCCCATCTGAATCCGTTTGGATAAAGCAGTGAATAAACCAATCAATGATAAATAATGAACATACACTGTCTTCAAAAGCACATCTTGCTATTATTGTAACTGAAATTGTATTTATATAATAATAATAGTATTGTTATAATTATTATTATTATAATTATTATTATTATTATTATTATTATTATTATTATTATTATTATTATTATTTATTATTATTATTTTATATTTACACTAATAAAGGTTTATCTTTATCTTATTTATATATATTAGATATATTGATATATATTATTATTATTATATTGTATATATATTATATATATTAGATATGATATATTTATATCAGAACTCAGTGAGCACACAGTACTAGTTCCCAATTTAAAAGAAAAATGGTACTGTTGCATCCCTACCCACAACCACTGCATCCACCAACACAAAGACTCAGACTCTGCATGCCACCACCTTCCCGTTCCGCTTATTTCCTCTTATTTCCCACTTCCTATCGCTTACTTACCATGCTGCACTCGGTGAGGCCAAGTTTGCCACGCGGCCACAAACAACTGACCATGTTCACGTCGTCCCCTCAGCCTACCGCCAGGTCTCCCACGGCATCCAGATGTCTTCCATCAAGAAAAGAAGATCCACGGACGAGGAGGTTTTTTGTTTGCCTGTAAGTATCTTCCATCAATTTCGCCGGGAGTGAAATCACGGGAAAATGTCAACGGCCCGTCGCCGATCGAGCCGACGTCCCGCCCGCTTGACCCGTCTGCAATTTCTCTCTGACCCCCTCAGATTAAAGGCAGAGAAATCTATGAGATATTGGTGAAGATCAAGGAGTCTCTAGAGCTCATGCAGTTTCTGCCTCAGCACACCATCGAGTCCTATAGACAACAGCAGCAGAATCTGCTTCAGAAACAGTGAGTACAGTATACCTCGATACTTCTGATGCAGCATTTCCCTTCTGTCCTCAACCACAATATAGAGGTCTGCCACATTACATGGTCCAACCACTACTCTATTTTCTTTTTATAATCGAACTGATCTACACTCAACTGAATGTATCTTGAACAATAAATACAGAAAGTTGAGAAAGACAACTTACTTAGCTTGTTACAATAAACCTGCTTAAAAAATATATTCTTATTCATTTTGCTAGGCACTGACAAACTCGATCTTGCCATGAAGATTATGAAACAATATTGCACAATTATTCTCAAGAGTTGCAATTGTTAAAATCTGCCACTGAGTGAAACTAAAAGGAAAAATAAGCTTCTTTTTAAGCTCCGATGTTGCACAACATGGAATCAGAATTTGCTCCACACTCCATAGATGTAGAACCTTTTTTGCTTTTCATCTTTTTTTTTCTTCTCTCTCTCATGGGACATGAGCCAAGGCTGATGAATCGTGACAAATGTACCTGACTACACTTTGTTTAGGACAAGCTTCCCGAGATTGATGGTAACGCCTTTGGGTACTTTGCCAGGTTTGCACAACAGCACAAGTCACAAAATCCCTGTTTGGGTTTCAGCCATTGGCTTGAGCGTGATTAAAATTGAATCAGAGGCACACATGCTTTTTTCCCTTGTCCAGGCCCATACTGCATAGGATACAGAGAGAGGGTAGATGTTGGAAAATGATAGTTTGATGGCCCTATGATGATAATTACTGGTTATGTTATAGGTTAAATTTAAGAGCCTGGCAGGCAGCCTCCCATTGGGTGGATTCCTTCATCTGATTTTCTGAACTGTTACTGGAGTTATGTGAATTGTTCCTGTTACTGCAACCGCCGAAGCCAAAGGTTCAGCTGTTTTGTAGAAATGTGCTGGATTTATTATATCGAGACATGATTTAATACATTAGGTACTGGGCTCAGTTTGGTGCATTTAGTGCCATTGTAAGGTAGTATGGGAGAATGGAGGTAGTTCTTTACTCCTTTCATGAGCATGCTGCTTTGTTTCCCCTTTTCTCTTCATCTACCTTTGCGAGATCCATAATGTTTCCTCGCAGCTTTTCGAGCTAAAAGTTCCTATTAACTTGAAGTACGCCAACCCCCCACCCCAACATCATTTTTTGGGGCAGTAGCTCAGGAGGTAGAGATCTTGACAGATCGCTGATCTTTGATCCCTACACACCTAGTGATCACAAGATTGCCAATTCAATCCCTGGCTGGCAGGCTTCTGAAGTGTCCTTGAGCAAGACACCTAAGGCTCAGAGGTACATCAGTTACCAGGATGGGTTAATGCAGAGAACTAATTTCCCCCCAGAGTAATTAATAAAAGTTCACAAAAAATACTTTTATTTACTTCTGCAGGACAATAAATTGACATCTCCGCACATTCAACCGAGTGAAATGAAGCGAGCTCTTGTTAAATAGTGCCACCTCCTGGACACCAAAGCAAATGCAGGGCTTTCCAACGGTCTTTTGTGAAGATTCAAGATTCAAGTCCCGATTATTTTTCAAAGTGGCATATGACTGAACAATACAGTGCAGTTCAGTGATTCTCTTTCACAGTTTCCTTTTCATTTCCGATAGGATTTCTGATTACAAGCCTTTCACTATCTCTTCCCCTCATCTTCCATCTGTGCTTCTCTGTCTGGTTCCTCTCTGCAGTCTGCTCAAGGCCCAGCTGGGCAGCCAGCTCCTGGAGCCGGCAGGAGAGCAGAGGCGACGCTGCAGCTCCTCCTGAATTTCTGCTCCTACATTCCTCCTTTTCTCCCAGTTTCACGGACCTTCGTCTTCTCTTATATTCAGCCTTTTATCCTCCCCCTCCCTCCCTCCCTCCCTCCCCCTCCTCCTCCCCGTTTCTTGGATCACTGCGATCCTGCACTGGGGATGGACTTGGGTATTTCTCTAAGTTCTCAAGAAGTTTAACAAGAAAAGATTTGTAAGATGGTGCTGAAATAGGACTCCTCTCATTCAGTTTTGGCGCAAAGGGTGAAGCCTGTGCGCCGACAAACTGGACGACGCTTGTGCCTCCACACTTTATGCTCATTGTGATTACTTGTTTTTTGAGCTAAATTCACCTTAAAATTCAAGAGCTGGAATTAAGGCTATGATGTCTTTGCATGTAAAATTCTTTGTTGATTTATGTTCCTTTTTTTTGTTGCAAAAATACATATCTGCCTATTTTGAATGACACTTTTTATATAAGTAAACTTCAGTTTTATGGTGGCATGATGTACATTTTGCTGCATCAAAACTTTCTGTTGGCCTCCTCAACTCTCGTCACAGTTGAATTTGGTCAGGAACCAAGCTGCGGTCTTTGTTTTTTGTGTTACTTGACTGGCCGAGCTCCTATATCTATGAGTACAGAAGTATGTATGTGTTTGCCTTATCAAAGGAGCTGGACTCAAAATAAATGTGAGCTATTTTGTGGGATTCGTTGGGAAAGACTTTATTACGGAGAAAACTTTGCTAATGCTGGTCATGTTTTATGAAGTCACTGCTGGACAGTTTTGTTTCTGATGTATTTTTAACTTTTTTTAATGTCTTTAAAGAGGGAGGAAAAAAATGTAAGCGTATGTTCTGTCATATGCAGAGCATGTTCTGTTCATGTTACCTCTGCGACCATTCTGTTTGAAACAGATCGTCAGTCATTTTGTGTCCGTTGCACTTTTTCTTTTCTGTCTGATCTGAATAAACGTTTTTTCTTTGCTTGAAGTCTCTTTTCCTTTTCTCTTGCAACGTCCTTATCGGTTCTGAATGCAAACTCATCGGTGTGAAGAGCAAGGAGTAAAAACCGTGGCGAAACAACTCTCCACTTTCTATTTTTTCACAGTTTTTACACTGTTCTCACAAACAGGGTGTAGAGACACTAAATATAATGTCGTGAAACCTCCTGTCCCCCCTGCAGAACCTCCATGCCCTCTCAGCCTACCTTCGGCTGCAGCTCTCCCACTCATGGAAAAATGAACAAGCTGCCCTCTGTCAGCCAGCTCATGAATCCCCAGCAGCGCAACACCCTCACCCCATCCAGCATGTCTGGAGGCCTGACTGACAGTAAGTGTGCCTCTTTGTCTCTTCCCTCAACCCCCATCCCCGCCACTCGTCCTCGTCCTCCCGTCCCCTCTGGGTTCACTGTACTGGGACAGCCTGTCTGGGCAGGCAGCAGGGACCAGCGCACCTCTCAGCGCCTTGACGGGACACTTCCTTCTGCGAAGGAAAGTGATCCCTGTGAGATTCTGCTCTCCCTCCTTGTTGATGACTAAGCTGTCATGTTGTAAAAAAAAAACAACATTACTGCGTGGCCCCTCCCCCCCTCCCCCTCTCTCGTCTCTGTTGATATGACGTCATCTTAGAACATGAAATGCTCACAGTAGCTCCTTGTGTCTCTGTAGTGACTCCCATGATGGGCACACACCTCCCCATGAACGCCGACATGAGTTCACTGAGCCCCACACATGCATTGCAGCCCCAGCTTCCCATGATACCTTCCTCCCATTGCACCCCCCCTCCTCCATACCCAATGGACAGCAGCATCTCCAGGTACATAATCACACCTTTTGGGGTGGGGGGGAGGGAGGGGAAGGGTGGCTCTCAATCTTTCGTAGATCCACATTTAAGTCATTGAAGGCGAATACCACCCATTTTCAGCGTTAGAATGGCTAAAACGATGCCCCCTCAATCTGTCACGTGGTCCATAGAACCCCAATCAGTTTGGCTGCGGCGTGCCGCCAATGTACTATTTGGCCATGCCCCCAATCACAAATCCAATCGAAACAGTGCAACTTCAAGATGATATTCAGGCAAATGAGCTATATCCAGGGTTTCCGCAGGTCTTTAAAAAGTCTAGAATCCAATAATCAAAATTTGAACCCTTAAAATGTCTTAAAAATGCTTTAAATACGATTTTGAGAACTCAAAAAAATTGATTGGATTATGAAGTTCAGGGATGCAAGCAATTCGCCTTTCATCTAATTTTGCTTATTTCACATCACTTTCTGTCACTTGTATGAATTCTCCAGATCCGGGGGGGGGGGGTGCATGATGCTGCATTCATGGAAACTTAGAAAAATTTAATTTCTGCTGCCATCCCATCCCCCACCCCACCCCACCCCACCCCACCAGCCTCCGTGGAACTCCAATTTTCTCCAATCCTTCATACATTTATTTTCCTGTATGGTCTTCAAAAGGTCTTAAAAATCCTAAAATGTAACTTGCTGAAACCTGCGGAAGCCCTGTAGATCAGACACTATGCTACGTCTTTTACAACGAAAATCACGACGCCAAATCGGTCCTATGGGTCAGGTGTGTGTGACCCATAACATGACAAGTTGCGAACAACAGGGAAGCGGGTGGTATTCCCCTGAAAGCCTTTGAAAAATGCAGTAAAGGCCACTTTGAGATTGGGTCTAAGCTCCATTCTCATCCTTCAGCTTCCTCTTACGGCTGGGCTGTGCAGGCTGCATGGACTACTTCACAGCACAGGGCCTAACTAACATCTACCAGATCGAGAACTACAACATGGAGGTGAGACCTAACCCTTCCTAAAGCTGCCGTTCGGTGAGGTCAGGAAGGAAGAGTATGTGCCTGCGAGTACTAATGCTGCCCTGTGGGATGTCCATAGGACTTGTCCAGGCTGAAGATCCCTGCAGAGTTCCAGCACATCATCTGGAAGGGCATCATGGAGCACCGACAGACGATGGACTTTTCACCACCGCCGCACATACTGCGGACCGCCAGTGGAGCATCCACGGTCAGCGTGGGCTCCTCTGAGGCGCGGGGCGAGCGTGTCATCGACGCCGTGCGTTTCACATTGCGGCAGACCATCTCTTTTCCGCCGCGCGACGAGTGGTCCGACTTCTCCTTCGACCTTGATTCGCGCCGCAACAAACAGCAGCGCATCAAGGAAGAAGGGGAGTGAGATCACTTTCTTCTCCGACCCAGAAACACCCCCCACCCTACCAAACATCCGACCCCCACCCTGCTTCACCCCCCCCCCCCCCCCAATTCCACCATTTTAGTCTGACTGTTGGAACATTTTATTTGAGATTCTGGTATTTAGGAAGATACATATTGGGGGAAAAAAAAAGTGCACTTATTTTCATTAGTGTTCAGATTCTCACGAAGAGAAATGGCTTTTGTTGAGTTAATGTGCATTTATTAAGTTTGAAATTGCTTGAGAGAGAGCACTTAAGAAATGCAGTGGATTTTTTTTTTTTATATATATATTTTCTTGTTTTTTTGTCATAAAAGGTCATAATCCATTCTGATGTTAAAGCATGACTGGAAATGAAACTGGCATAAAAAAGGGGCTTATTTCTGCTGTGGGCCATCGCAAATTTTTGGTTTATGTTGGTCTTTTTTTTTTGTTTGTTTGTCTGTTTTTATTTGACCCACAATTATGGGTATGGTTTAATCAAGTACACTGTCTTTGTTGTCTGGTGTTCGCCAGGATTGGATTGTATACATTTCAAGAATTTCCTGTCAAAAGTGTTATATTGATTGATGGGTTAAATCTCTGCTGTAACTTCTATATTTACTTGTGTTTTTTTAAGTATCTTGTTTTTTTTATTTTTATTTTTTTTAAATGGGGCGTACGAGTCAAAAAAAATACATTTGTACGTCATCAAGCGTTCTGAAGTATTTAGGTTAAGGTGACAGATCATACATTTGATATTTTTCCACTTATATTCCTTGAGACAGTGTTTTACTGGTGTGATGATGTCATGACTGATGTTTAGTTGTATTGTCTCTTCCCTTGAAGGGTGATCTGGAACTGCCAAGCTTTTCACAACCACATCATTTTTGGTAAAGGTTTGTTTATTTCAATCGTTTTTCAGAGCCAAAAACTTTCCATGCAATGTACATACACGTGTATAGCTATTTTGTAAAACTCACCCAAAAGAAAAATACTTGATTTTCCGTAAGAACGATACCATATTGATGTGAATATTGCCGAGTGGAGATATCAGCAGAAATAAATGAAAGTAAGACGTATGTACCCTTTTCTAGTCTAGTCCATGTTAATGTTCCTTGTTCCAAGTAGCATTGTTGAAAAAAGAGCGGAAGGCAACTTCAGTTTCATATTTTTGTACAATATATTGTAAATATGTTGTAATGTTACTAGGTTATTTTGATATAAATCAAAAATAAATATACATACTAAAGGTATTGTGTGGTAATATTATTATTACATATATTACATTTTAATTGGGTTTTCTTACGAGAAATGTACACGGTACTGTTGAGATGAGAAGCACCAACGTGTATAACAGATTGAAGCTGGTTCATTCACCCATCCATCGACACTATGCCTTCTTCCATAATAAATCGCTTTGACAGAATAAGTAATTCTCGTGAGTATTCCATTCACAACTCGGAGCCAAAGTGACTCCCCTGACTCTAGCTGAATCGAACACAATCACACAAACGAAGACTCAGAGAACTGAACTAATTGTTCTAGTGAGTCACCCGTTAAGGAACAGCTCCACAAAAGACTTAAGTTTTCATCACTACTGGCAGCCAGGGCAGCGTGCGTGCGCACACACACACACACACACACACACACACACACACACACACATACGCACACACTGGCAGTTATTCCTAATGAATAGCTGCCAGTTTCTGCCAGAATTCCAAATGTTCTCCATCAATAAATCGTTAAATCAGTGAACCTGACGTCAAACGGCAACCAAAACTATTTGACACCCGCAGCACAGCACACCAGTGCGAGTCAAAGTCTGCTGGTTTAGCAAGAGCAGAGCCAGGTGCACGTGAGGGATAATGGGTCTGTATCCCTCTGAAGGTGGTTCTTTGGCGAGGGTTCCCAACTGGCTAATTACTAAATAAAATAGTACATAAAGACGTTATTGAAATGATTTCATAACTAGTGGGCCTATGCCTAGCGCGGTGCACGCCAGCTTCTGCTGACTTATCCATTTGCTGTTGGTGAAATCGGACATATCTACATTCATGTCTTCCAGTCTTCCATGTAGTTTCTCTGCAGTGTCACAAAACGTCGTCGCGTGATAGTTTGTTAACGAAATGAGGGATAACTATCGTTATTTATATCAATGGCCGTAAATAATAGATTCAAGATTCAAGAGGTTTATTCGTCACATACATATACATACTTTCATACGTATATGCAGTGAAATGTCAAAGAAAAAAATAATAAAATGTGCGAAGTCGACCGAAGCGCCGGCGACCGCAAAGGGGCGGCGCCACTAACGCCACTGTATAATAGCTGGTTGTACCAGCAGAGCTGGCTGTACCGGCAGAGCAATTGCCTTGTTTTTGATAGCAGGGTGTAGACTCAACTGGCTTCGCCTTATGCCAATAAGGACGAAGCTGGAGGATAGAGCCTATGTAAAGCTTACAATAGTTAGATGGCTCTAAATCAAGTTCTATTTCTCATAGGCTCTGCCCTCTACCGTCATCCTTATTGGCTTCCCTGGTGCGCGTGCGTGCCCTGCTGAAAAAATTTGAATGTATCTATCAGCTGTGGCCTGCCCCTATAAAGGGGCCCTGCGTCCGCTGGTCTACTCCCCAAGAATCTTGAGCGAAGCTAAGGAGGCAGCAGGGCAGGATAGAGGGCTTTGACTATGTTCATAGAACTTGAGTTAGAGCAAGCTAACTATCATTTCACATAGGCTCTGCCTTCTAACTTCGTCCTCATTGGCATGAGACAAAGGCAGTTGAGTCTTCATCCTGCTGTCAAAAACAAGGCAATAGCTGTGCCGGTACAACCGGCCAGCGATAGGCATAACTTCCAAGACATAACAGGGCGGGGGGGGAACGGCGGTTAAACCAATCATGCGCTGGGACTGTCCATCCTCATTTGCATATTGGATAAACAGTTTGAGTTGTGCTCCTTATTGCCACCGTGCGTCGGACATACTGAATGCATCCAAGGCGCAAACATAACGTGCGAATGGACATAAGCAAGGGAGATGTTAATGCTCCTGGTTAGCACGGGTTGGCGAGTAGAAGGAGTTAAGCGGGATGATAGGACGATAGGAGCTCTTGATGTTATTCGGTATAAAAGCCGGGTTAGGTTTCAGTGTAGCTTTACTCAGATTGCCATTCATTAAAAAACAGCTAGGGTGCACGGAGGTGGCGGTCAGCCAGCTCCCCTATGCGTTTAGCGGATGTCAGGACAAGCAGAAGCGCTGTTTTGACGGACAGCTGTTTCAAGGGGATAGTGTCAATTGGTTCAAAGCGCTAATCTGTGAGACAGCGCAGTACCATTACCAGGTCCCATTTCGGGGCGAGGGAGCATTACTGAGTCGGACACCTCCTGCTCCCTCTATGAAGCTTTTAATCAGGGGATGGCTAAACGCCGGTTTCTCACCAGAACCCTTCATGGCAGGCAGAAATAGTCGATGCACACATCTCAACAGTGGAAGGGGATCAATTCATATCCAATAGTACTACATATGCCACAGAGCGTGAGGTGGGAATGACATTCTGTCCTTCGCACCAGCGTTTGACAGATCTCCACTTCCCAGCGTACTGAGTGTTGGTAGAAGCTGCCCTGGAATCTGTATCGTATTAATCCTCGACAACTCACATTATCTGTGGTGTACATTGCTACGCAGACGACACACAGATATACCTTCCTTGGACTTGGTGTGTGCCTCATTTAAAGTTAGTTCTGACTTTCGTTGCTGTGCTCCAGGCTTGTGGGCAGGGACGTTTCTTGCTACATGCAAACTATGCCACCAGGGGGCCCCCAAGCTGCCTTTTCAGCCTTTTTTCCACTGCTCAGTCCTTGTTTGACGAGCTCTCGCAAGCTCAGTTTTTAAGCTTCCAGTCAACTTCTGTCATTGGCAGAAACAAAATGAGACAAATCCGTAGGTGTGTAGCATGTCATACTGGGCCGCTGGGAAGTAGGTGTAACATAGCTCCAAAGACTAATATTTTTTGGACAAAAGTAAATGAGCATGACCATTTTCAAACGGGTCCCTTGACCTATCACATCAAGATATCTGAATGAAAACAGGGTCAGTAGAACCACAAGTCTCACCTTTACAGCCATGTCTGACATACGTATGTCAGCTACAAGTATGTCGGCCTCAGGATTCTGAACAGACCGTTTCCTGCATGCAGTGAAAAAGTTATGCTGCCTCGAGTCGGCCAACCGCTTGCCCCTGATTGGTCCAATCCAGGGCAAGAAGCGTTCATGTTCGTCTTGCAGAGAGGGATCGGTGCACAGGCTCGTCAGCCGACCAGGAGCCAGATCGGAAATGTCATTCCTCCTACACCCAAACTGATTATTTATTATTTATCCTTTTGGCCAGCGAGCTCTTTTTGTTAAGAAAGCATTGGAAATAAAACTCTCACCATGATGGCAATCCAGGGCCGGAAAGACTGTCTCCCTCCCTAAACCCATACCTGTGGGCGGAGACTCCCACAGTCACATTTTAAATAAGGACCAAGAAAAAATCAGAAATGTTTCTAAGATTTGCGATCAAAGAAAAAAAACAAAAAACATTCAAAGCAACTTCATTTGTGAACCCTTAACTGTAGCGAAGGGTGAAATCTTTGAATAAGAAAATAAATGTTAATTTAATTGATTAAAAGTCAAGTGACAGGGGAAAAGAGAGGATTAGAAATAGAAGCATAGATTTTATTATTATTTGGTTATCCATTAGGCATACACAAGGGAAAGGGTGAATAGCCAGAATGGCCACATGATCTGGTTTTCTATAATGATTCTTCAACAGCTTGACATTTCCAATCAAGTAAAATTCACACAAAAAAAAAAAGAAAAAATATCTTAACAGATATTTATTTTGACACCTTTTTTTTCTCCTGAGCATCGTCGGTGTTGGACTTGTGAATGCAGTAATTAAGAATAATGCATCTGGGTATTTACACACAATGTACATCAGCACACACACATGCACGCCAACACTGAACACACAAATCAGTTCATTTATGTACACTCAAAATGTGTACAAAATAGACATGACTTTACATTCTATTCCACTTTGTACAGACAGTGGTTAACACTGATAAGTCCTGTGCCTGGCGGTGGGTCACTCCACCTCCGACACCTCCACCTCCATGGTCTCGATGACCTCCGGTGCCTCCTCCATCTTGGTCCCGGTGATGGCCTGCTGGGCCAGGACGTAGTTCACCACCTGCATGATGCTCTGGTCCGACAGCGACGTCACCGAGCCGTCGCTCACGGCCTGGACGGCCTGTATGGCCTCAACCGTCTCTTCGGTGATCAGCACCGTCTCAATCTCCTCGGCGGGGGCCGGCTGGGCGGGGCGCAGCTCGGGGGGAAGGTCGGAGGCCAGGATGCTGACGGCATGCTCCACCTGCGTGCCCTGGTTGTGGAACTGCAGCGTGTCCTTCTCCAGCATGATCTTCCCGGGCAGGTTGTCCTCGTGGTACTTGGCCATGTGCTTGCGCAGCGTGCGGGCGTCGATGTGCGCCTCCTGGCACATGGGGCAGACGTACGGACGCTCGCCCGTGTGCGTGCGCACGTGGCGCTTCAGGGAGCGGGCGTCCGCCCACGCCACGCCGCATGTCAGACACTCGAAGGGTTTCACTCCTAAAGAGAGAGAGGGAGGCAAATCCGACACAGTCAACCCCGACTTAAATAGCAGGTATCAGAAAGCAACATCTGATCATTTTTGAGAATTTTTTAAAACACAACTTTTAATGAAATTCAACGTTTTTGGAGAACTCTCTTATTCAACAAGATATTGCAGATAAGTATAATATACTTTGTACAGGGCAACCCTTATGTACTAGATGATTCTATCAACTGATATAACAGTTTCTGGAAAAAGAATTTCAGACACAAATTAATATATAGATAAATAAATGTTTGTATCTTGAGTATTAAATGACTTTCAAAGGCTTTTTGTAGAATTTCATTACAGGTACTCCTCACTTAATGCCCGAGTTCTGTTCCTAGGACCCGTGTTATTTCATGGTAAGGGGGCGTGGCCATTGCGAACGCTAGTGAAGTGAATAGTGACAGACTGCGGGAAAAAGACTGAGAACGGTGATGAGATGAGATGTATACAGTGTATATATAGTGTATATAGTATATATAGCGTATTTAGTATCTATAGTGTATATAGTATCTATAGTGTATATAATATATATAGTATCTTAGTGTATATAGTATATATAGTGTATATATAGTATATATAGTATATATAGTGTATATAGTATA
This sequence comes from Zeus faber, assembly GCF_960531495.2. NCBI lineage: Eukaryota > Metazoa > Chordata > Actinopteri > Zeiformes > Zeidae > Zeus > Zeus faber. Next base: position 54,669,978 of record NC_137193.1, on the reverse strand, counting down.
TACAGTATAGTGTGTATAGTGTATATAGTATATAAAGGATGATGCGTGATGAGATGCTTGACTCTGAGACGCGCAGCACGCAGTGTGCACACTGTGGTATTGTACACAGAGTACACTACAGACTGGTCAGAGAGCTGGTCGTAAGTCCAAATGTTGGTTAAAAAGGTAGGTCGTTGGTGAGTAGTATCTGTACCGATATTTACAGACAAGGATCTACAGACTCCCTGTAAAATAAACACTTTGACCAAAAGACATGTCCTTTCTTGAACAATCAACTAGTCAAGGTTGCAAAATGTTTTTTGTTCCCCGTTATTGACACAACTTGTATCCTTCAACATCAACTTTATAGACAAAGCATGTTCAACACGATTTGGTGACATAACTTGCCATGACACATAACGTACACTAGAGGGAGCCAGAGAGCAACCAATAGATGACTCCTGAGCCTCGTGTGCTTTCTTCCTGATGCTGCTGCTCATTATGCACGTGAGTCGCTGATTAGATCAAGCAGTTCTCAAGGGCAATTTTATTTTGCATGGCGGCTTAAAATATCTGGATTACATTCAACAGCAGGAAGTGTGTGATATTGCTTCTGAAATATGCTACTGCAAAATGAAGCCAGGCGATTGTGCTGGACTGGGAAGGTTCCTGTGAATAAACCATCTTTCATATTAGTAAGGCTACATTAAAACTAATTCTTTACACTGCTGCCGCATTCACATGGAACACAATAGACAGGAGCGGCATAACGGCACTTTACAAACAATAGTACAGTGGCTAGCAAACGTGGAGTGGAGTCCCCTCCTCACTCTCTTCATGCATCATACGGTGTTCCCTGTGTTGCCCCGGAACTTACAGCAATTTGAGGTAAAAGGGCTTTATTCGCCATTGAAAGGCCATCTTATCAAACAGATCGTTACCTATATTAAAATTACGGATTTCTCTGGGTTTGAAAATGGTTGGAAATATTTCGGTTATAAATACACAATTCAACAAAATATATGACATAGGTCTAGTTATTTTTAGAAATTTGAATACGGAAAAGTTACCTATTGTACCTTTACCTTTACACAAGTCGGCTATAAAGCATCATATTCATCTTCAAGCAGGTTTGACAATGGATTATTTATCATTATGGATATTGTTATGCAGCTTTGAGAGACAGCACATCTATAGAGTTCTGTTTCCTGGTAGTGATCAATGATTCATTAACTGAGTGATCAATGGCTGATCACCTGAGTTCCACTTCTTCTTCCCTTCTTTTATTATTAATTATTCATATTCAATTATATTATTATACAAGTAATAATATGGAGCTGCAACTTTATCCCTGGACCAACCGCACCAGGTGAGACCACCACGCCCGAATCCTCCATCTGCTTCCCCGCTACAAGCACCAAACAGTCTCCATATAATTAATAAATAGAAAAAACAACTTTTATATTAATCCATATTTTATCAAAGCCATTGAAGTGCGATATTCCAGAGAAAAGGACATCTACCGGGTCTGTTACCGCAGCACAAATCTCTGGCAGCCGCAGCAGACACGCGCAGTAGTTGGCTCCTTGCATTCTCCATGTCTGTATTAGCTATGTAACATCTGGCTGCAATTCCGTCGCGGAGGACGGCAAAAAGTTCAAGTATTTTAACTTTGACGGCAAATGCCATGTACCATTGCGGGTATTCTCTACCCGTCTGCCTTCATGCTCTCGTCCACCAACATGACTTCTGGTTTGCTGTCTACCGTGTTCCAGGTGAATGTAGCATAACTTCTAGCATAGTGCTATTTGTAGTTGATAGATTATCAATTTTATTAAATCTATTCAATCTAATTTGCGTTGACTAGTGTTTACCCAAAATGCAAGAGTCAATATTCCAATTCAAAATTCAATTACATGGCTGTTTACCCATTGTTTTCTAGAATTTCTAGAACGCTTATATTTCGCCTATAACTGCTCGACGTCATATCAGAACGGGATGCGGACAGCGATCCTCTCTCCCGTCTCACCTTGGTGGTTGTTGACGTGGCGGCGGTATTCCCGCAGCTGCGCGAACTTCCTGCCGCAATGCTCACACTCCCTCTCCAGGTTCTGCTTCACTCGCCCCTTCTTTCCATGAGTGGCTTTCTTCACGTGCCTCCTGAACAGCGCCTTCTCAAAGAACTCCTTCCCACACACGTTGCACCTGAGCCACGTACGCGCGCGCACGCGTACGTACACACACGCACACACGCGCGCACACGCACACACGCGCGCACGCGCACACACGCACACACACACACACACACACACACACACACACACACACACAATAAGCTACTTTCACTGGAAGGCCACTGAGTGATCCAGTGAGTAAGCCCTTACTTGTAAGGCTCGGCCACGCTGTGTGACTTGACGTGGGAGTACCAGTCCTTCTTCCAGCTGTAGCATTTCCCGCACACCTGGCACTGGAAGGGCTTCAGGCCGATGTGCTTGTTCATGTGCTGCTGCAGATCTTTGGCCTCGAAGAAATTCTTTTCACAGCTAGAACGGAAACGGAGCACGACCACCATGGGGAGAACCGTTTACATTTAATCAACTTGAAATGCATTGATACAAGACTTTATGACAACGGGAGGGAGGCCAGAAGCTACTCACTGCGAGCAGGAAAATGGGCGAACGTCAGGTTTTGGCTGGTGCTTCTTCAGGTGCTTGCTTAAGGCAGAGGCTCGGTGGAAGGTTGCCCCGCAAGTGTTGCAGAGGTATTTGGACTCACCTACAGGACATCAAAATAACCTCACTGTAAACACTAAAAGCATACTCATACATAAAAGTACTGAGAATGAAGGCTCCTTTTTTGCCCCCGCAAGTGAGTTCATGCCGCGCGCCCACTACCAGAGAGCATGAGCCTGAGCGTTGATAGTTACGCGTTGCCGTGTACATTCCGTGGAAAGAAAGAACTTTTGTAAACGTTACAAAGAAGTCCAGAGGGAACGATCCGAATGATTAGATGACACTACAGCTGCTCCCGCTATAAAGCAGCCAAACAGGCAGAATACAGAGTTCAGACAGGAACTGAAAAGGTTCAAGGATAGGTTCGCTAGTTTTCAGCATTTATAACTGTTCATAGCGAGCTTTACTACTGCAAAATCTACCACTCTGCTGCAGCTCCTCACTGTCATTAGGTCATCAAACTTTAATGCGTCATGTCTTTCTAAACATGTTAGAAAAATACACTTGAACCAGCTTCCCGTTTTGGAGAAGGAAGGAAAAGCTGCAGCAGAGTGCTTAGTTTCTCAGTAAAACGCTCAGCAAGGTGGTGATACGTGCTGTGTTTTACATGACGAGAATCAACATTTTAAGGCCTGGGTTGTGGTGCGAGCAGACCTGTGTGCAGGCTGGTGTGCTCCTCCATGCTGCGCTTGCTGACAAACGACTTGTGGCAGTAGTCGCACTGGAACTGCTTGGAGACATCGTGCAGCGCTCGGTGCATCTTCAGGCTGTGCTTGTGGGCAAAGGACTTGCCGCAGACCTTGCAGGAGTGCGGCCGCACGCCGGTGTGATTGAGCATGTGGATCCGCAGGGAGTAGAGTTTGGGCAGCGTCTTCCCGCAGATATCGCACACAAACTCTCGCTTGGTGCGTGTGGCCACCTTGTCGTCCACATCGCCCTCCACCTTCCCCTGGGAGGGCTGCTCCGACGGCAGCTTGGTGACCGCCACCCGCTGGCTGCTCTGCTGCTTGTGTCTGGCCAGGTGAGCCCGCAAAGAGGCGGCGTACTGGAACTCCTTACTGCACAGCTACCCACAGGATGGAAAAACAACAGTGAATACCATGCTGTGTTCTCATTCAAAGCCCAATACAAGAAGCTGTGACATCATAAAGTCAATACAGTCATATATATATATATATATATATATATATATATATATATATTTTGCAGACGTCTCAACTTTGAAGTTCATCATTGTATTAATGTGTTACTGAAATGCGTCACCTTTATGGCGATACACATCATCTACCAGATGTGTCATCTACCAAATAATGTGTATCACCACCAGAACAGACAATAAAATCATGACAGCTAAAAATACATGTAAATAAACATAAAACATGGAGACTGTATCTAAGAAAAAACCCACACCCCCCTTTACACATTGTGCCCGGTAAATTACAGGGAAAACCTTTCCAGCTCTGCTCGCGAGTTTCACTTTTTACATATGCAGCTACATTCTGGAGCATTTCTGTCATGCCCCTTCTCACACGTGCCATGATAATGCTGGAATAGATTGGGCAAGGTACAGTCTAGCAGAAGTCACCTGGTGCGGTAGTGGTCCGCAATCCCCTGCGCTAGATAGATTATTTCAAGTTATTTTACTTATTTTTAGTTATTTTAATTATTTTATTTATATGTGAAAATGTATGTGTTTTATGCCTGTTGTGCACAAAAATAACTAACTAGTACTTGTTTTATTTATTTTTATTATGAAATATTATTTATATATATATATATATATATATATATATATATATATATATATATATATATATATATATATATATATATATATATATATATATATATATATATATGCTTCCTTTTTAAATCTATTTACAACTGAGTTAAGGAACTGTCTTGTTCCGTCCCGTTACAAAAAAACCTGTGTCCCTCACTGTTCCAGGCCACATCACGTATGTCTCTCTGTTGCTTTCCATTGCTATAGGGCTTAATTTAGTAAAAACTTGATGTGTAAATACTTTATTTGTTCATAATAAATAAATCCTACACTTCTGTAACAGGGAGACTGCATGTGCTCCATTACATTACGTTCTATGTGAACGCAGCCCTCCCCCGATAGAATCGTAGATCGGATTGGAATTTTGCTTGATCGCCCCCAAGCCTAATACTTACACTACATTTGTATCCACGGGCTTTTTCATGTTTCAGGGTGTGCATGATGAGAGCGTAGCGGCGCTGGAAGGTCATGCCGCAGTCTGAGCATGTGTGCTCCCCCTGAGCAGAGTTGCCCGCCAAGACTTCGCTCTGATTGTCTCCTGTTTCCTGCTCGGAGCTCGGCTTCTCCTCTGCCAAACTCCCCGCCGCTTCAGCCTCTGGATCCACTTCCAATCTGACCTGTTCCTCTACCGGCTTCTTTGGAGGTCGCCCACGCCTTCCCGGTTTGGGGGCAACCTACATGTATAAGCCAAGTTATGGTCAGTCCATCCACCACCACTCCATTCACATTTCACCACTCCTCCACTAAAGACTAGAAAACATTCCCTTAAAATGTAAGTTCACTATTTTTCAATCCATGCCATGGGTTGAAATGCAGTGCAACGGGACAAATATTTAAATCTAAAAAAAATGTTCAATGAACATTTCAATTTTTTTAGAACGATTGAATGAACTTGCATTATAGAATTATTACATAATTGGATTATTATAAACTTGTAAAAAAAATTTTACCTGAATAGATTGAAATAACAGAAATATCACATTTTATCAAAAAATACTTTGTGATGAAATGCATGGTTTGTGAGTATTTTTTTAATTTTTATAATATATAAATATTATCTGAAAATACTGTGAGTTGACCATTTTAGAAAAAATACATTTCACATGATTTTTTAAAGGCCTTTTTCAAAATTTTTGCGCCATTGGACTGCATTTATACACATTGAGAAGCCGCAGCAAAGCGGTACCAACCAACATTTTGAACCAAGGCCTGGGTTAAAAAATAGTGACCCCATCTTTTAAGGTATCATTCATTGGAAATAGCTGTTCATCTGAGTGTATGTAGGTACCTTGGGGGTGATGGAGCGTTGTGGTGTTGGTGATTTCTGTTCCTCCATCTCCTCTTCCAGCCCCATGTGTAGCCGTGCATAACCTCCCTCGCCAATGGAGCGCTGGCGCAGGCGCCTCCTGTTCGGCTCATCTGCGTCCTGTTTGTCCTCCAGGAGCTCCTCTGCAGAGCTGCAGACAGTCCGCGGCTCCTCCTCCTCCGCCCTTATGATGTCCTCCACCACCGGCGGCTTCTTTACCTTGGCCGGGCGACCGCGTTTACGGTTTTGAGGTGTGGCGTGGACCGGGGGAGTTGGGGATTCCACCGTGGGCGGCTCTGTTGTTGCCGTGGGAGCCACTGGCGCTGACAGTGACTCTGTCAGCGGGGCGGTGGGAGCAGGACCTGTCAACTTCGCTAACTCTGGGGGTATCGCCTGGGTTGGGTCTACGTTGACGTTAAAGGCCCCTGCTTCCAGAGGACCCTCCATGTCTTGTGGCTGCTCCATGGCGAGGCACGCCGAAACCACAGCCAGAGACTCGCTAGCTCCTGCCTGGCCACTGTGCGTGACCACTGTCATGGTCTCGCCTTCACCTCCTGCTCCGTTGCATGAGATGAGGGTCAAAGTCTCGCCCGTCCCATCCTGTCCACTGTGCGTCACCAGAGTCACAGTTTCATTTTCCTGAGCTTCTCTGCCGGGGAGCACCAGGCCTCCTTCTCCCTCCAGGGCCTGGGGAACCACCACCATGGTTTGCTCCGCCAAGGCCACATTGGGTTGTGCGACTACCGCCAAGGAACCGTCAGAGTGGGTAACGAGCGCCTGGCTGTCACCCTGTATGGTGACCATGTAGGCACCAGAGTCCTCTGGGAAGGCGTCCTGGGCAGCCGACTGGCTCGACACCACTGTGTGGATGTCTCCTCTCTGATAGACCATGAGCTTCTGCTCCTCCACTTGTTTGTGCACGGACTCACACAGGTGTAGGACCTCCGACATGAGCAAATGCCGCGCTAGGGTGGCGATGTCTGACATGACGCAGAAGTTGAAAGTAAGGTTGGAAGTGTAAGCAAAATCCAAAAGAGGCATGAAGCTGGCCTTGGTGAAACCTGTTGGGAAAGAAATGGTGGATAAGTCTTGGCAAATCGGCAAAGCACTGCGTAACACGGAAAATAAATGACTTACCAGAGAGGTCCACTACAGCCTCATGTGTGGAGGCGGCGCCCTTCTCAACAAACAGTTCATTAAAGTATTCACTGCATGCTGCCAATACAGCCTTGTGTGCACGGTGCTCCTCTCCCTCGATCAGCAATGTGATGTCACAGAACTGATTGCTGAGGCGCTGCTGGTTGAGCTTGTCTAACATCGTCTGGCTGTGTTTCGGCAAAAACTTATTCACTTCCCCCTTACTGTCCACCTGCATGACAACAGCACACACACAGACACACACACACTATAAGCGGCCAGGATGTCACACATGTTGGAGACGTCAAAGAGAAATACTTGGACACTTACAAAGACCAGCTCATGCTTGGGCCCCGTCTTGGCCGCTTTAGATCGAGGTTGACAAGATGGGCCAATGAAGTCCAAGTCGTCATCTCCGTCTTCATCCTCCTCGTCTTCTTCCTCCTCCTCCGTCTGTATAGCCGCCTTACGTCTTCCGGATCGCCCCACTTGCCGTGTTCCTGAACCATCGTCTGCACTTCGCCGAGTCTGACACTGGGGACACTCTTTAATGTGGTCCTTCACGTGTTTCAGAATACCTAGGATGTCCAAGGTTTTTATTGTAAGTTTTACATTGGTTGTGTATATGATTTTTCCCCCTCAAAAAATGTATATTGACCCTAATAAAGGTGAATTTGATTTTAGATCGTTTCTCTTGTTACGATTTCCACTTTTAAGGTTTAAGATAGACACCATCACAACAGTTTATTATAGGATATAGATTGGTGATTCTCAACCCTTTTCATGGGCCTTTTTTCAAGTATTTTTATATTATAAGACATCATGTTAAACCTCCATAACTGTTCAGTTGGGGGGAAAAACACTTCTGAAACTATGATCAAACATTAATTATGTACATTCGATAATATAATGGTCAAGTTTGCTACGGACCCCCCGAAAGCACTTGAAAGAAGGCTGGGGGTCCCCAGATGGCACGGGGAGAACTACTGATAGAGATCATTTTTATATATATAATTATTATTATTATTATTATTTTCCCCCATTAGTGAGGGGCGTCTTCAGCAAGTGGCCAGTCTGCTAAGCGGGCCTTCCCATAAAAAAAAGTATAGCATATGTAAATACACGCACACACGTAACTTAAAATATAAATAAGGGCGCGACAAGAAACACAGCGGGCCTTGTTCCACTAGGTGGCACAAGACGCACCCAACTGTCCGACAGCAGACTTGTGTTTGTTTACACGCGGTCTTCAGCAGATTGGGTCGTTATCCAGACTCTGTTTTTTTAGGAGAAGACATTTAAACCGCTTTTTTATTTATTTTATTTACCCACCTCTCCACCAGTACTTCTGGGAGATAGCCTCCCATGTGAGCTGCTGGTTGAGGTGCTCCCCCTCGACGCTGTGCGCCCGGCTGATCAGCTCTTTCTTCCGCTCGTCCTGCAACACCACCTCCAGCTCCGTGAAGTCGTTCTGGCCTTTCAGGCGGCGCTGGTAATACAGCGTCCCGCTCCTCACGACGTAGCAAGCCGCCGCCTTGCGGATCTTCCTCTTGGCGTTGCCGTGAGTCCCCGGCGCGTAGGGCTCCCGCTCGTCAGTGAGGTACCGTGTGATGGCTAGGTAGCTTTCCTCGCACGACATCGTGTACTTTCACCGAGCCCAAGCCCTTTTAAAAAAAACAACAAAAAAAAAACAATCACAATTTTATCGGGTGCCCTAGCGCTACATAGCACGAACTGGAGATGCCGCAGCGATATATCGGGAATTGTTTCGCAGGGTGGAACTGCCGTTCGTGACCGTCGGGGGTAGACTTGCTCGAACAGACAAAATGGCTGCTGCACAACCGGATGTTGCGTCACAGAACGCGGAAGAGCTCGGCCACCCGTCTGGCGTGGACCGGCAGCCATTGCGCGCCGTTATCCGCTGGATGGCGCGTTATCCAAACAAGTCGATTATGCTTTTTTCTAATCGTATTAGTAGTGCGTGGGAGTAGTAGTAGTAGTAGTAGTAGTAGTAGTAGTAGTTACGAAATGCTGATACAGTGCGGTTGATTATTTATTGTTACATTTTGGGTTAGTTGCATATCGCCAATTTTTTTTTGTTAGTTTTCGGGTTCAATGCGTCTTGTTTTTTTTATTTGTATTATTATTACTTTATTATTATTATTGCCTATTGTTTTAAGTTGATCTATTATTATTATTATTATTATTATGACTAGGGAGCCTATAGGGAGCCTATAGGAGCCCTAGCAGTAGTCTGCGTGTCAATCAAATGATGCACTTGGCCAAAACAAGTAGCGTGGAAGCCATGACATGTTTGAGCGTGTTTAAAGGGCAAGGCTCGACGCGGGTATTCCTCCACGACGAGCCGTTATCTACAAACCCTACGTTGCCCCCCAACCAGCTGGCATGTCCGCACCACACATGTTTGGATGAATGCAATGGAACATCAGCTTCCATCCGTCCAAACCGCCGCACGGCAACAGGCGCGAGTGGGCCCGCATCGGAAGGAGTCCCGTCCCACGCCATCCCGGATGGAGCCGGGCGCTTCCCCTCCCAGATGTTGTCAGAGCTCCGCAACGCCGTTTTGCCCTGACTCACACGACGCACCTTATCAAGCAGGAGTCACCTCAACGCTCGTTGACGCAGCGTGACGGGATGCGGCAGAGTGTTATATATCAGTATAAGATCAGTGGTATCAAGCTCAAACGACCTGGGGGCCACCGGCCGGTTTGTCTTCTTCTGGGGGGGGGCGTGTTGAACTTCAAGGGCCTGTAGTCTGAGACCCCTGTATTAGAGGGTGAGCAAGAAAGTGGTACACATCAGCGGTGATTTATTTATTTTCTGAAAGGTTTCTGCCGCCATGGTCAAAGTTGTTTTTGCTTTTTTAACAGTTAACCACTTTGTTTATCCCACCAATCTGTATTCTTTGCGGTTCCTCGTGCGATGTGCTGCATCTGCTCCACCACAGCTTTCACGTTCCTGAAGGCGCTGCCGTGTTCACACTGTTTTGCTTGTGTTGCGCTCAGGCTTGTGCTCTGCAGCATGTGAAAGGGTTTCCACGCAACTGAATAACAGATTCATATGTTTTTTTTTATTGTGTGTTCAAAGAGCTTTACCTTTCAATTTTTGACAACAGATACCGTGAACCGGTCAGCCATCACAAATATACTGTATATATTTTGAATTGATTCATCTTAGCCTAGTTATTGTATTTGCCTCACCAGCTGTGTCCATTCAAATAAATAAGTGAATGTAATAAAGGAGGTTGTTTTTAACAGGTGATGTGTGGTGCTTGTACAGCTGCAGAATGGGATGGATATGTTACCCTTATCGCCTCCATAGATGGTCTTGAGGTGTTTTATTTGCTGTTGAATCTGTTTCCACTAAGCCAGAGGGGTTTTGTGTTGACTGTACACACTCCATTTCCAAGCGCTAAAAACTTTTTACCATGCTGTCAGTCGCTGGAAGGCTTTCACCTTGAATTAAATGTATCTAGGTCCCTCAGGCATTTGGAAACAAGGGTTATTCTTCTTTGGTCTGGAGTCAAACATGAAATTTCGGGGAAATCAAACGCAAAGTCGGTGCGTGCAGTAATGACTGAAAGAAAGTAGAAGGAAGTCTCCGTCTGACCCCGACTTCTGAGCAAGATAAAGGTGTTTGTGCACAGCTGGGGTTGAACTGAACCAACAGAGAACATCCTCCTATCTTCCAGCGTCTGGCCCGTGCTCCTCCAGGGCCACAGTGCACACTGATCTAAAGCTGCCTCTTGGAATGGCTGCTGGGGATTGAAAGTAGTTCTCTCCGCTGCTGGTCCATGTACCAGGCAGACATTGAACAACAGCATTAACCTTCTTATTTGTCCACTAACAGTAAGTAACTTGGGCTATTAAATGTCGATTGACAGTCTGATTTCCACATGGAGTCATGCGATTTAAGCATACGATTAAACACAGGCGTGAAGAGGTTCTAGATGGTTGACAGAGGGCATCACTCCAATTTGGAATCCAAGCTTTGTGGCCTCAAGGCCAAAGCTGCTGATGATTAAAGATATCTTACAATCAGGGCAGCACTTATGTCAATGCTTCAGATGTACTTCATGGTCCCCTTGTCTCTGTCTGCTAAAGATTATGAGGTCATTATCTTTGAAATGCCGACAATAGATATGGTGCACTCTTGCCTAAAGCGCCACAAATCTAAACTCTTTTTTTTGAGCCTGTTTTAGGATGGAGGAGACAAGAGATCATGAGTTACAACTCAAACGTTCGCACTAACCGAACGCTCCACTACAGTATATAGAAGACTATACTGCGTCTGGATTGCGGTCCAATGACGCCTATTTCCACACAGTATGGAATAAACTAAGAGGTTAAAAGTGTATATTATACCCATAGAAAGGGCAGAATCATGCAATTGTATATTTTAAAACCACCGGTGGCGTGGCATTGGAAAGAAGAAGTACCGTTGAATGAAAACAGTAACGCTGTTGAATGACAGCGTTCTATTCAAAGGGAAATCCAGGCACAAGGGAACAAGAAGAGGCATTGTGAGTGATTTTGCAACTGTTTAATATTTTCCTGTGTCCTGGGGATTTGAGGGGTGCAACTTGAGCGATTTAAACTGCACAATGGAATCGTGCCCTTTTTATTAAGATCATTTATTGACTGTACTGAGTCTATCATTTGTTCCCCAGGCTTTTCCTATGCATAAATAAGGGTTTATACAGTTTGCCCAGTAAGATATAAATGGAGAAGTAATACAGTAGTTCACTGAAACTCACTTGTTAACCGACTAGAGTCTGTTTTGTGGAGCGTCTCTTGGTTTTGAGGGACCGGGCACGTGCTTCATGGTGTGAGAAGAACCTGTTTTGTGTAACTCTATACTGTTAGTGGGTCCTCGCTGTTTTTCCTGCCTGGGCCGCCGGCCAACACACAGATTAACACGCTGACGGACCCAACTTCATTTACATAATTTACACTTACAACTATGACCCCTCACCTGCAAAAAAAAAAAAAAAAAAAAAAGGGTTTAGAGGAAAAAGGCCAAGACCGTGGCCCGGCAAGTTCTTTTCTTTATTTGTTCTTTTCAAATTTAGGACTTTGGTGCCGTTTATTTAATTGCCAGGAAATGTGGTGACAAACTCATCATGACTAATGAGATAGACAAAAGAAGCCCTTTGAAGAGCCTTTGAAAATATTCTTGCTGAAGTTGCCAACAGGGAGAATGGGAATGACTGGAAATGACAACATACTAGACCACTTGTCATGGCTCCATTCAGCTTGTACCATCCCGGGCGTTAAACCTTTAATTTATTCCGGGCAATGTCTGTACCAAGAAATCACTAATGAAGAATCCAGAAGTAATAATAATGCTTTTGTCTGGCGGTGCCGTGCAGGCAGGGAGAAAGTGGGAAAGCTAAAGAGAAGGCTGGGAACCAATAGGTCACCGGGCTCGGCTTACACCTCTTGTTCCCACAATACATTGGCTGCTTTCACTTTCTACCCTGTAGACACCGAGGGAGGGAAAGTGAGCAAGCTGTTATTCTTAACCTAAAATCACAACTAGTGTCCATTATTTGATACCTTCACTATTCAGTCGTACGGCCGAAATGTGTTAGCTGTACAAACACACCCGAGGAGCAACCTTATGGGACATGGATGTATGTAATTCGGACTTTTGACTTTCCCGAGAGCCGGCGACACGCAAACGGCCAGGGAGGGGATGGTTTCCAAGAGGCGGTCGCACCTGCTCACTTCACTTTGCTTCCCCAGAATAAACCCATTTCAGGTGCTTTCTGACTCCATTTGGGGTCAGAAATGGAACAAGCCTCTAAAGCATGTTACCTATTCACGGTGAAGAACAGAAAAGAATATTCTTCATTGAGCGCTTGCAATTAAAAGCACCTTTCATGGATTTGAACATAATTAACCGTCGAAAAATAACCGTCACGACTAAGTTAAACAGCACTTTTGAATGAGTAGGAGTAATAACCTACTTGTTGTTAATACTCAATTTCCTGAGAGAAAACCAACGGCTGAGATTTCGGGGGGACGCAGGGGATACGTCCCCCTCAATATTAAGAACATGTGCATTTGCCCCCCTCCAATAAAAACATGAAAGAAGCAGAGGACTTTTATATCGAAAAAAACCGCTATAACATTACTCATAGACGACACCCCAATGGCGGCGTTTTTTTTACTCCCGAAATATGAATTATGAGCTCATACAACCACTGAATCTTTTGCGGCGAATGTAATTATCCCTGCCACACACACATACACACACACACAGACACACAGACAGACACACAGGCAGACAGACAGACAGACACACACACACAGACACACACACACACACACACACACATGCAGGCACACAAATAATATTAAATGAGAAAAGTTGTTTTACGGGAGAATACAAATTTTAAAGCCATACAGGATGCCCGAGAGCCTTAGCATTAAATGCCATTATATTTTGAATTGTCACCTGGTGTCTGAATTTTGCATTCAAGATGTCCTGGGGGATGACAACTCCCAGCCTCTGGCTTAATAGCCCCCCCCCCCCCCCACAATGAAAGGAAACGTACGCCGCTGATGGAAGCGGTGTACTTCCCAACCATCAGAGATCTCGAAAGTGTTGTAAATCATATTATACAATATGAGCCACTCAATAGCTATACACCTTTTATTGGAAAATAAATGTAACACCACACAAGGTGGCTTCTAACTAGTAACAGTAAAAGCCAGGACGATCTTTTAAAATCCTAAGGTTAATAAGGAGATCGTCACAGGAGGGATAACACCCAGACAGAAATATGAAACAAAACAATACATATTAAGAAAAGAAAGACATAACCCCGAAGGAGAACCTATAGAAATTACTGTTGGTATTGGGGAGTATCTACTCCACACACACATATACACAACCATCTGTATTGGTTGTCAGACATGAGGCGAGCCAGCTGTTCTTATCCTTGAGTGAGAGCAGCGAGAGCAGGCACAGGCTCCCTAAAATAAACACGGCGTCTCTGCCGAGTCAGGGTCACTCACCATGGGGCTCACCCTCACGGTGCCTAGTAATGGATCCCATGTAAACTAGGATCGAACCAGCAGACTTCAAATCAGATCAGGTGAACGTGGCCTTTGAATATGGCTGAAAAAAAAAATCTCATTGTTTGTTGATAACATTTTACAACGGGGCGTGAAGTACGAGTACACCAAATGAGGAAACCGGTAGCTTATACGATCGTTTTTCCAAGGTGACGATAGCTGTTTAATCGTTTCCATGACCGCTTACTTAAACCATGCTTTTACCTCAGTGTACACGAACATCAAAGATGGCTGTAAAGCCACGGCGATCTAATGTGCTCACTGGCTCAGCTCGGTGCTGGGCTGAAACCAAAAGGAGGGCCTGGCACGGAGGAGCTTCCTCTGTTTGTAGCAGCGGTGTTGTTTTGGTTCTGGATCTATTACTGTCCATATGGAGGCTCCGAGTTCCAATTCACGATAGCAAGCAGGGTTCGGGTTAGTTAATAGGCATACATTGGATAGCAATAGGAATTACAATGATGTTGAAGTAGTAAAATACATTTTCTTTTGATAATGTCTAACTGCATTGAGTTTTAGAGGGTGACTGCTGCACCACTGCCATGCAGAGATGCTTTGTTATATTTCATACTCTGTGTTTTTGGGTTGTTTTTTTTGTTGTTTTTTGACAAATCATGTTTTTCATATAATTAAGTGGGTTTAAACCTAATTTAAGTAAATAATTGTTTCATTTAAGTCGGGTTTATTTTTTGTCATAAAGAGTGTTAAAATATTGAATCATAATTCTTATCCACAAACAAAACTGATCATCAATATTGTGTTTTGTTTGAAATAGTTTCAGGCTTAATCAGAAGTAGCAAAGGAGGACGGTTGGCATCAATTGACACTTAACCTTTAACTGCTGACTACATGGTCTCAAAATTATTGTAGTTAAGAGACTTTAATTGCTTTGTGGCTCCTCCCCCAGGCTTTGATTACAACCAATCCCATTCCGTAGAAACAGTAGTGTATTTGTCTGGCCCGACCGTAGGTCTGTCTGCGCCGGCAGCTGCTGCTGGCGTGTGGCTTGCCATCGGCCTCCGGCTCTGGGGACAGCGGTGTCATGCTGTGGCCTTTGGCTCCCTGCCCCAAGACAGCAGTTGCCAAACAAACAAACAGCACTGAGAGCCACTGGCCCGATCCCCAGTTCTTTTCAAGACGGTGCGTAGAGCTGACTGGCCCAGAACCAGCTCAGTGCATTAACCTCAGAATGGATGGTTTCACAATCTGGAGGCAGGAAGGAAGAAGATCACCATCAGAGTAATTAAACGGCAATAACCAAGTGTCTTACAGGTGATGGTGCGTAGAAGCTGCATTAGTGTGCCAGTGTACCTTTGCTGAGTTATTTTTGCAGCTGTTCCCTACTTGCACGGGTTCACATTCACATCTGGAGCTTCCCACTGCAACAACCGTCTTTAAGCTGTGAGACATGTTGGATACCTTGATGGGGTTATGTTTGGTGGCTGGCTTTATCTTATATTTAATCTGAGCTTTCAACTTTTTTTTCAGATGCCCAGATAATCGACTACTACGAAATATACTGTTGTCCTCAACACGTGCAACTTAATAGTATTGAGTAAAGTATTGACTCACAGCACTGTGGTGTTGTTTACGGTAGTTACTGAGGCACACATTAAAATAAGCCAAGTGAGATGTAGGAGAGATTCAGGGTAACAGTACAACAGGTATTTAATAGTACAGCCAATATATTTCTACAACTCATTTGAGCTTAAGAAAACAAGCTTTTAAAATGTGAGTTTTATTAAACATGACATTGTTGTTGTAGTACGCTATAGTAATTTTTAATGTGTATGTCAAAAATAAGAGACACAAGCGATATTGAAAGCATATAAAGGTTTTCATTGTATGGGTTAGGTGCACTCAGTTACTTAGGGAGAGGTTACATGCATTGAATTGTCAAATGAATAACAAGTTTATACGGTTACCAAAAGTAAGTATAAAAAAAACATGAACTTTGTTGTCGACCCAAAAGATAAATGACCCTATAAATGTAATAAAAAGAGATGCATCGGTATACAAGCTATACTTTTAATGGTGTAGGTAATGGTGAGGTGTTGCTGAGATATTAAAAAATCTACAGATTCTCAAATTCACAGTCGAAATCTGTCATTCTGCACATGATGTATTTCCACTGCCGATCCCTGTGAAGAAATAAAAACAAGGAATGTTACCATTGTAATATTTGTATGTTATTGTGGGGCAGTTCTACTCGGATTCCATGCTTGATCTGGCAATATATTGTGTATTGTGAATTCAGACCCGGGAGGGAAAAGGCAAAGATAAACCTCGCCAACAAACCTGAGCACTCCGCTAAACGTGGTCTGAGCACCGCGGAAGAAATAGCCATAACTGGGAATGACCACCTCCCCCTCCTCTCTGTGGAATTCAGGCACGTCGCTGGTCTTCCTGTTAATGAGGCAGGGTGCTGTTTCATTATGTCGTCATAGCATGATAAATGACTGGTCCATTAGTGGTAACGTACATGCAGGAATACGGGCAGCGGCGTTTGTAGCGGCAGCAGTAAAACTGCCATTCGCGGTCAAGAACTGCTTCAAAGTACTTGCTTTGCACTCCTGCCACCAGCCCATTGCTGGTGCACGTTGAGGTCCTGTGAGGAGACGATAGAATTATTACAAACATACAGGTTAATTTACCACAAACAAACAAAGAGTATTGCTACTCAATGAAAATGTGCCTCTATTAAGATCTTTGAAGCACAACGGCGTGCAGCAAGTTACCTGTGTCAGAGTTGATTCTCTGTCATTTGATGGAAACATTGGCGTGTTTGGGGCCCATACAATTAGTTGTCATCACAACAAATTCAAGAATACCAGCCCTGAGCGGCAGGGCACCGGGATATACAGACTTTTGTCATGGCAACATGGGCATAGCCTACGGCCTTTTAGCCAATAAGGATAGGTCAGGCCTTTCCCAGCAGAGGCATGCCTCAGACAGAGAGCAATTCAAATGGACAGCTATGATAATGAGAGGCAACTGTGGCTCGGAGGCCTGCAGCAGCACCATTGATTCACTGGTTTGGCGTGGAGGAGGGAACTCGGGCATTCAAACAATCCTGCAACAAAGGAGTGAGGCTGCATCACGGCACTGTTTTCCAAATGTTAACCTTGAAAAAAGAAATGTATGAATGAAATTTAAGCTTCTTCAATAGCTGGTGTAATGAGACATGATTTAAACAGCTAAACTAACACTGATAATGCAGAATGCATGACCATGTCTACATTGTACACTATGTTCACTTTTTGAGGTTTAACCACAGCCCTGAACTTCCCAGATGGATTTTTTTAAAGTATTATCATATCTTATCTTGTTATATAAAGTGGTGACATTCTTAATTTGTAAAATTACACTTGCAAGTAAGCCAGGAATGCAACGTATGTACCACTTAAGGCGTGACAAACACATCCCATACAAACTTTAAAACTCTTGGATTCCCTGCAACTTCTTTTTTAATGCTAAACTTTGGAAATGTGTGATTTGGGATCATTGGGATTATAAAAATCATCAGGAAATTGCCTGAACATTAAAATGCAGATGGGAATCTCTAAAGACTTATGACAACAGCCTCTTGGATGATGCTTCACCACTGGAGGAAGTCATGTTGCCAGAAAGAGTCAATTGAAAGCACACATGGCAATTTTGGACACCCACAACATAAATCAATTTATAAATACAAATGTATAAAAAAAAAAGTATAGTTTGTTTTGTTGAAAGAGTAGGCTGTTGACACACACCGCGTGTTATTCACATTCAACAACTTTCAATGTATAACTCAGTGAAAACCCGTGCGTGAGAAATTGCAATGAAAAAAAATAATGGAGAAACACTGCATCTATTGTCATATTGAGATAATACAGCTTCCATTGTGCCACAGCGCTATTGCTCACTGGGAACCTTTACATTTATCTTTTCCAGGGTATAAACATGTCGTGTTTGAGCTTTGATTATGAGGATCTCAGAGGGCAAGATGTTATTGTCCTATTTGGCTTGTTCTTGGGAGATATCCTGTTTAACTCTGAGGGATAAACAGGGAATTGAATTCCACTTTTATGAAAGTAAACAGCACACACCTGTTGCCTCACAAGGTTAATGCAGAACATGTGCGCTCCACATTGCGTCTATGGGAAACATTGTTCGAAAATGGTTTTGCACGACTTGCCACGCATCAGATGTGCTTTTATTTATTGGTAAAAAAAAAAAAAAAAAAAAGAACAAGAAAACGTGGCATGCGTCAACTGTTTTTCTCCAAATCACTCTATTAAAATACCAAGTGCATGTAATGTATTGGTGGCAGATGTTTCTGCTTTAATATTCCGAATGAGGTCCGGAGGTGTCCCATCTGTGTGTAGGCCAGCCCTACATGGGTGGTGGCTCTGTTATTGCAACAGCGTCACTAGCTAATTCTTCTCCTGTGTTGTGTGTTGTGTGGTATTAGTGAACTTTCAGTACTTGAATACTTAGTACATCTCAGAGAAAAAAAAACATGATTTTTTTTTTTAAGCACATTTTCGGGGAATCTTAAACAACCCGTCATGTACTGTAGTGTTCAATAATCAATTATACGTGGGTTTTGATTGATCTAAGCGCAGAAGAATTTCATGTGCTTCATCCAGCTGTTCTTGGGAATAATCGTCTCTTTCCAAATGGCTCAGAAATGTTCCTCTCAATGTGTTTCCAATGTGTCAGGGGATTATTTTTGAAATCCTCTGGTTTAACTCCTGGTCCAATGTGGTTTCCACACATATCTGAAATGAACGAATCCAAGAATAACAATAACTGGGATTTATACTTAAACATATCTACGGGAATATTGAAACATATTCATAGAAATACTTCTTAATCCTGTGTGTATTTTACTTTTTATCACTTCCTTCCCATGCACGCTATAATTACTTAAGCTTTTATCACAGTCCATATCCTCGTACGTATTATTCAAGCTTTCACTTCAGTTCAGTTATCGGTTGTATCACCATTCAAACTGAAGAGAAATCTCTGGGGCTGAGTTTGAAATCATTGAAGTATAATCACTGAGTCCTTTTATCTTCAAATCCTGCCAAGCTATAGATATCTGCCCAAGGAAAAAATGAATCCTGATAAAATTTTGGCTTTCCAAATGCATTTAATATGTGCAATATAATTCCCTATTTGAGGGCAAAAGGTCTTGAAAACTTTCCAAAAGATTTTGAGAAACATTATATCACAGAAAGTAGATATGGAAATGATCACAATTCTATACGTGTACATCTTCATATCAATCATATATCAAGAACGCACCACTCCAGCCCAGCACGGTTGAGGTCGTCCCACCAGCAGTCGGAGGGCTCCCCCCAGGCCTCAGGGGTGCGCTGGCACTCGAAGGTCCATAAGCGATCTGAGCCTTCCTTCTCGCTGAAGTAGCTCCTGATGGCCACCAAGGCCTCTCCGTGGGGGCACTGGAAGTTGAAGCCCTGCCGGAAAGCGTTCACCCACGGCATCTCATGCATGTAGTGAGGCTGAGCTGCCACTGTCGCCAGCAGAGGCAGAGCCCACAAAATATAGCCGGGGTTCATCTCAGCGAGGTCCGAGCTTCTACACCAAGTGTCGTCTGCCCGGCTCCAGCACAGCTGCAGCGCTTTATTGCCCAGATGTTGTATAGCAAGAGAAGATGTGTAATTTGCTTCTCACAAGAAAATGCCAAATTGGGCCTCACTTGTAATTTTAAGGTGGACTCTGAAGACAGTATCTTCAGAGAATCCTATTACAGACAAGGAGTGCACCTTAACAGAAGACACTTCAGAACCTCCACGCAATGCAAATCAAATATTTGTATTAACTTGCATTTTTGATGATAGACCAATTGTTACGCAACTACACACGTCATTTAAGTTTATACACATATAGTTGTGAATGTCATTGGACAATTAATTGGAAAAAAATGCATGAAAGACAAAAAAGACATATTCACTAATATCTTTCCAATACGTTTCTATTTGTCAGGCACACAAACATTAACGGCCAATCCTACAAACATGTGCACGTGCAAAAACAGATTTGCATTCTTAATGTTTTGTATGCTCTTTAATAATGTTTTTATGGACTACCTATTAGTTTATTGCATAGCTACCTCATTACCTACCATTACCATTACATTACCTACCTGCTCCCATCCTTTTCAATCATCATCGTTACATCAACAGCACAGTAAATTCATGTAATCCCAGATAAGACTTTTGACAAACGCTGATTGTTTTTTGTTTCTTACTGTAACAAACAAATGCCAGATTTCAGATTACTTACCCAGTCGTTTGTATCTTGCAATTTTGTTTCACAAACTGTTCCCTCCAAATGAAATAGATGAATGACACATGCAATAAGAGCTACAGCCTACCACTAACTTAATAAGAGGAGCCAAACAACGCCATTTGGTGAGTGAGGTAGAAATCGATTTGAAATCCAACTCTGCTTTTACATCGATTCCATTTGATAAATGATCCTCAAAGAGTCTAAAAATATGTAACACCACATGTTCAGGAAGGGTGTGTGGGTCACTGCATGAGGAGTTCCACAAAAGTCAAAATGGAGCAGAACAGTAAGGTATTTATAGACTAATTTCTATTTAAAAATCTCTATTTAGAGCAATGCTGTTGGCGTTTTGGAAATCTAGGGCTTGATAAGTATTGCTTTATTTGACTGTAATATGTCATATGTGACATGCTGTATATGACAGAGCGGCAAAACCAAAAGCCTTAAACATATCTCAATCTTTACCATTGTATATTATTTTGCTGTTGAGGACGTGTCGTTGAGGACATATTAATTTAATATGAGATGAGTTTCAGGCAAACCAGCATTCTTTTGTAGCGTAATGTAGAATTATATATATATAATAAAGCTAAGTAAACACCCAGACAAGATAGTGTTCTACATTCAGTCTAACCTGTCGCTCACTCTCACAAAAGTACAGTTAATCCCTGCCCTAACAAACTACATGCCTATAAGTAAATATGTTCTGATCGTACTCTAGCATGAGCCTAGGGAAGATAAATGTATCAAGGCATTGCAATTTAAGGTTGTTTACTCACCATGTAATCAGCAAGGGAATTGTTCTTGCTGGGTTCTTACTGGGTTTATGCATTATGGTGACCCCTCTATAGAATGCAACAAATGCAACAAAACAGACTTTCATTTTCCTTGTGGTCAGAATGGGTTCAGGGTTCAGGAGCAGCCCTCAGAGGCGACCAGGCGGAGAGACGGCCACAGTCAGAAATCTCCTGTACAGCTGACAACTTTCTGCATAACAGCACAGCGTTCAATTATCCGTCCCACTGCCTGCCAGAATAATTACAGGAAGAAACAAATTCTGAATATGGCATTCATCCTTTTAAAACCTACAACTGTCAATTTATCTTTCCTTACAGTTCGGCATCCTCACTGAATGCAAAAAAAAGATAGAGCCTGGTTTGAAATGAACAGAAAAGTATGAAGTATGTAAGTTGGTTGTCAGAAAGTTGAACTGAAGTCTGTTCAACGTCAAGGTCTTGCCAAGTAAAGGTGTACCTGTTTTCAAGATCAATTTATATATGTACAGATCTTCGACAGCTGAATAATTGTAATGCAATAGTGTTTCCACTGCTTCCATCTAAAATACATAAACTGACAAAAATTCACAAATGCTACACCCCAAAATATTGTTTATTAACCGTTTAAATATTAGTTATGCCAATATAAACATCACAATTATTCCAATATTCAGACATCACTGAATATTGGTATATATTGCGCCGCACCATCAGCAACCAGGTTTTTTTTTACTACATATGGTTATTGTGTCCAATAATCATTTTGGTCATTGGGACCACAAATAAAAGTTTATCATGATAATATAAAGTTCTTTCCCGGGCAAGAGAAAGAACCAGAATAAAGGATGTTGTTTTTTATTCACTGTGCATTATATTATGAATCCGGGACACTTTCCACTGCAGGGGGCAAAAAACACTGACACACTCAAGACAGAGTGAAAAAGGCGTTCTTTTATGAAAACATGGTATCAGAACTAATTTATCCAAGACATATCAGACACCAATCGTTATTGAATAACACTGCAGTGATTCCTGGTATGCGAGCAATGCAACTGCCACTGTGAGGACTTCAAAGCCTCTCTGTCAGCAACGTCCATTGTCCCAGAAGACTTTCGCTGTTTAATCGTGCTTCACTGATGAAATAAAGAGGTCGGCCAAAAGTCTGCAAAAATAACTTATACAGAAACAAATGGCTTTGCTTTAGGCTATAACCTCATTAGAACAATGCATCATAGTTTGTTGGAGGACGTGTCTGAGGCTGTGGCTGGCATAGCGTAGAAATAACAATAAGCCAGACTGACAGTGGTGATGATTGGAGCGCAGGAATGATCGCCTGGACCGTAATCCTGCCCGAGCCATTTCACTGGACATGATACCCACTTCACTGATCTCATTTTCTTGGGGGGGGGGGGCTATATATATCGATGCCTTAACTTCACTCGAGGCTCTAGCTCCTTCGTGAAATGATAAAAGTTCAGAGTTATTTGATTGCTCGAGGGAAAAGTCAAACAAAAAATGCAATTTCACAAAATAAAGTAAGTTAGAATGCTTTAATGGGAAAAAAAAATGCATTTGAATAATCATACACCGTGGCCTTGTTCTCATATAAGATACCCATTTTCACAACTAATATCGCATATCAAATCTTCCCTCTAATCCTAAAGCCAATATCTCTGCTGGAAAATAAATAATAATATAAAGGCTGCAGACCAGATGGACGTGCTACCTACACACTTCACAACTTAATACGAGGCTTTTTTTGTACCCATGGGTTTTCATTCACACAGTTTGGTGCTCACAACTTGTTTTCATAGACAACTGCTTTGTCAATTTGATGAACTGATGAATGTTCTTGCAAAGACAGTCCCATTGCAAACTGTAACCACCTGTAAGTGTTTGACATTCCCTCCTCAATCGTTGGTGAATAGGGAATAACGAAGCTAAGATTCTGTTAAGATGTACAGTATAGATGTTTTTGTTTGAACCTGGATGAAACTAATGTATATATATATATATATATATATTTTTTTTTTTAAATTATAATTATTGTTTAGATTGAGTTGAATGCTTTTGAAAGAAGCAATTCCTGTAGCAGTGTGCAATAGGTCTATGTTGTTTCTACCAAGGCAGCATTACAACACGACCTTCAGATTCCATACAGTACAACCACAGTGGCACCATGTTGCTCCGCCTTTATTGTAAATCAAATATTGCAGTTCCAACATAGAGCCTGGGAAGATCTAAGGTAGGGGACACCATCTGTGAAAAGAAAGTAGGGAATACTTACAAGCAGACTCATTATAGGGGCCTGACGCAGTAGCTCAAATTTCCTGTCCCTGTCTGTGATATTTTACATCAGAATTATTTTATGTACCATTAATGTCACTAAATAAATAAATACATTTATTTTTCAAAATACAAGATGCATTTTTTTGCATCCTCCGAAAAGCTCCAGTCTCCATTAGATTCCTTGATAATAGTAGTGAAATAATGTAACGTGTGACTGTCATTAGAAGGACTTATTGATTTAGCCTTGGAATTCTAACTGTAGCTGACCCCATCCACCCTTGAGGGCATACCCTTCATCAGCACACTGCACTGACAAATAGGCCTTGCTCCATGGGCCGCCTCACCCTCTAATTGTCTATTGAGTGTTTTTGTCAAATGTGCAAAAGAGAATAACAGAATTATATAAACTAGTTCAAAACCCCAACCAGACACGATACTATCCTATAAACATAACAATATAACAATATAACAATATAACAATATAACAATATATATATATATATATATATATATATATATATATATATTTATATATACACACACACAGTATATACTGTAAATATATATATACTGTGTGTATATATATATATATATAATTCTACATTTTGAATAGCTTTTAAACTTACAAATGGTCACCTTAATAAACCCTCCATGTACATCCTGATTTGGTTGATTTTACTGAAATCTTACACCATAGTGATACCTCTTTTAAATGTGATTTTCCAGCAAATTTGCATTGCTTCACTATGTTTTATGCCATGTGTTTTATGCTGTGTTTATAAAGCCAATAGCTATATGAGATGGAGGGGGATTTGGATTCTTCATTTGGTCCCACTTTGAGTGCTGCTTACCCACCTGTGCCTCGGTATACTGGGTCAGGTCAAGAATCAGGCAGGGAGCTAACCCATAATGGCCCCGGGTCAGAGAATACGCTCAGATGATCCACATGTGTTGTTTGAAAGTTGGGAAGCAAAGTGTACAGGCCTTCCCTGGAAGGGCTTTTGCAAGTAAGCGGTTCAAATGTCAAGTTTTCCAGGCCCTGTTAAAACAATAATACATTTTATTTGTAAAAAGGCTCATACAAGATGGCTCTGAGATGGTAAATATACAGTACATAACAGATGGTTGTTTCAGCTGAAAAAGGCTGCAACCACTGGCACTTTTGTCGGAGTACATTCACATAGGATAATCCTGTCTGGAATTTGCTCTCCTTTCAAGAACTAATTAATTTAATCATCAAATGGATTTTATTAAATTTCATTTTTTTTATTTAAAGGGAATTGTATTTTTTATTTTTTTTATTATCAACGAGGATCGAGGAAACGAGGAAAATAAATATATGGATAAAAATTTAAATGGTGTTGTGGCTAAGAAAATTGCCTCTACATATTGTCCAGGCAACAAGTGGATTTCTATTGTTGGCAGGAATATAAACGTTAAACCAAATCTTCCAATGACTAAGAGTAATTACACAGTTGTAGCCCTTCCCTGACTCTTTGGGGCTCCCAATCAACCACAGTGTATTAGATTAATTAAATGGTTTTCAAATTAAAGTAATGTCATGTGCACAACTATGTTACTGAAAGTGCCGAACAACGGACTGCTATAGCTGTTTTTGACAAATGTATTACGAACATTTGGGGGTCACTGAAATGTGGCGGTGTTGAAAATGATCCGACCAGTGTCGGAGATTGGGGTGCGGTGAGGAGGTTCAGTCATCATGGAAGCACATGTACATATATTAGGGGAATTCCCCACATAGCCCTACCCCCAGGTTTGCCGCAGCTACCGGGGGCATCATCTTGTGATGCCTTTGTGATGTCACAACTCTCCCCCTATAAAGCAGTGTGATTGGATCCAAGGACATCCCAAGAAGAAGACCGGAAATGGGCCAAGAAACGAAACAAACTTCCACAGAAAGGACGCAAGACGCCGCAAAAAGGACCATACAAACCCCTCGACACGGTGAGGAGGAAGGAGCAAGAGGAGCTGCCGTCAGTTACACACGCACACATGCACACACAGGATTTAGTAACGGAAGAGCGCCCTCTTCAACATTACAATCGGATGCAAACTGCGGTTAAAACACAAGCAGAAGAAGACGACGAAGAACCCATCTGTGTACGCCAAAGCAGAGTGTACACACAGTACAGTACATGCACACACATATGAATAAAGAAGGAATCCTCTTCTTGTGTTCTTGTGTTTTAATGGACATCCTGTGGCGATTGCCAGTATTTTGCAACCAGACCCTCTCATAGACCACAGACTATTCTACATCTACACTATAAGTGTATATGAATGAGTCTTGTCTATTTTTTGTAATATTTTTGTAAATTGCCAACTGATTTGAATTGTGTGTATTAGAGCTGGGGGAACATTGACAAAATCAAATATCACAATATTTCTGATATTTTGGGGACAAATGTAAGTGCTCTCATGCACAGTACTTGACAATTATTAATGTTGTGAATATAATGTGGTCAATTGCTAGAATACTATGAAGTTCAGCAAATTGTGTTTTAGAAAAAAGTACACTATACCTTACGATAACCAAAACCCCAGACAATATCTAAACGCGATATATCGATATGACAATAGATCGGACACCCCCAAGCTATGCGACCTATGCTTAAGTTGCCCTCTCAACGGACAAAGTTTTCAAATTGGCGTCATAATGCATGGCAGCCATGGTAGTAGCGTCATTTCAACTAAACAATTCCTTGTGAATTTGTAAACGTGTGCTGTGTGTGTGCATACACTGACGGCAGCTCCCCCAAACGCTCAGCTACTGGTGGGTGGGACCAATATTTCTACATTTGTTTCCATGGCGACTGGATTATTTTGTTAACAGTTGGCAGAATCTTTCCACAAACAAATAGCACACCTGTCAGGATGGAACCAGTCGTTTTGAGATGTTTGGTATGTATGTGGCACGAAACCTGGGAGGGGTAGCATGTAATAGCACAACAATAAAACCATTAAAACCACCTGCCTAATATTGTGCAGGTCCCCCTCTTTCTGCCAAAACAGCTCTGACTCATAACCAATGTTTAGGTAGGCGGCTCCTTGCAAAGTAACATCCACTTGAATGCCACGACCCAAGGTTCCCAGCAGAACATTGCCCAGAGCATCACACTGCCTCCGCGAGCTTGATTTCTTGCCAAAGTTGTGCCATCTCCTCCCCAGGTAAACGGCTCACATGCACCCCAGCCATCCACATGATGTAAAGGAAAACGTGATTCAGACCAGGCCACCTTCTTCCATTGCTCCATGGTCCAGTTCTGACGCCTACATGCCCATTGTAGGAGCTTTAAGCTGTGGACAGGGGTCAGCATGGGCACTCTGACGGTGCTCTGCAGCTACGCAGCCCCATACGCAGCAAGCTGTGATGCACTGTGTGTTCTGACACCTTCAAGATTCAAGATTCAAGACACCTTTCTATCGTAGCAGCATTAACTTTTTCGGAAAATTTGTGCTCCAGTGGCTCTTCTGTGGGATCGGACCAGACGGGCTAGCCTTTGCTCCCCACGCACATCGATGAGCCCATGGGCGCCCATGTCGCCGGTCCACCGGTTGTCCTTCCTTGGACCACTTTTGGTAGGTACTAACCACAGCACACAGGGAACACCCCTCAAGACCTGTCGTTTTGACGATGCTCTGACCCAGTCGTCTCGCCATCACTATTTGTTGTCAGTCACTCAGATATATCCCGCTCCTTGACAGGTGGCATTGGAACGCGATGAGCAATGGTATTCACGTCACCTGTCAGTGGTTTTAATGTTGCGGCTGATATTTGCCCCTGATTTGAGGAAAAAAAACAAAAAAACCTTTGATTGAGCAGCTCTTTGGATCATCAGCATCACCCTAAACCCAGCCCCTGTGGTGGAAATGAAACCACGTTATAGCCGGAGTGTTCCCTATCAACATTTGGCAGGAATTACCTATGTTTTTGATAGGTTTAGACATCTTGAGTCTGAGACTAGTCATACAGACAGATAAAGCATATTGAAAGACATTTATCCTTTTTGTTGGGGGAACTAAGATCGAATCTAAAATCTTATTGCGAACACTAATGGAAACCGGATAGAGGGGAGACGACAACCGAATCTACAAGCTGTTGTACAAAATGACCCGAATTCGCAAACTTTTTATTTTTATTTTTTTTCGGACACCCATCAATGAACTGACCTAACCCCAACTACAACAATATTATCCTGCTGTACTACGGCGGCTCCGGTAGGATCTTAATTGAGAAAGATCCTTTTTTTTTTTTCGGACGCCAATCAATGAACACATGAAAGGCTACTTCACTATCTAACTACAATAATATTATCCTGTTATAGCACAGTGGGTTCAATATAACAGAGATTGTCTATCTTTAATCTTTAGGCGGCGAAGCTCCAGTTGCTACAGGCTGTATCCCCTCAAACCTACCTCAGACCCTCCATTGGACCCTTGTTACGTAAAGCGGGTGAATACTTGTGATTTGCTGGCGCCTGCCCCCACTCCTCGGGGGGAGTGGGGCAACTTATAACTAGAGTTTGCGGGCGGAGTCAGTCGCATAAGAGATAAATTGTGTGGGGTACAAGAGGTGGAGCCGAGCACGACGAGGTTCTTTTTACGTCTTTCCGTACGAGGAGGACCCTCCGGACCGCAGCTCTCGCATTCATACGAAAAGGGGAAACGCCAGGGTTAGAGAAGAAACATGTCGGCCAAAGAAAGCGACGGCGGCTGGAACAGCTTCGTGTGGAACTCGGAGAAGAGGGAATTTCTGGGACGAACCGGCGGCAGTTGGTGTGAGTAGCTGGCGAGTTGATTTCACCGGGCGCCGGGCTGTACGGACGGTAAAGCGCAGCGGGGGCGGCCGGCGGGGAGCGGAGCGGCGCCGCGCCGCCGTTTCCTGGCTGAAGCGGCACCTGTTAGAGCCCGCGCCGCTCTCCACGCGCCGCGTCGTGACTCGTGATTTTCAACGTGTGTGTGTGTGTGTGTGTGTGTGTGTGTGTGTGTGTGTGTGTGTGTGTGTGTGTGTGTGTGTGTGTGTGTGTGTGTGTGTGTGCGTGCGCGCGCGCGTTTGTGGCGCCGCACTCGCGAGAGACCGGCGCGTGTCTGCGCGCGCGCGCGTAGGCCCGAGTGGGACTGATCCCACGGATTGAATAACTCCTCGATCTGACCCAGGAACACCGGGGGGGGAAAGGCTCAACATTTGTTACAAGTGACACGGTTTATGATATTATTTCGGATAAGACTGTTGGGGTGGGGTTATTAGTCTACTGAATGGAAGGCTGCACGCAGCGATTAAAGATGAACCACGTTTGGTTTTCTCCCCCCCCCCCCCCCCCCCCCCCACCCGCTGTACTATGTTACGGTAGTTAACGAAATAAAATGGCAGTTCATTGGTTCATTGATTTGACGTCCGGGGGGTGGGGGAGAAAAAAACGCCTCTTCCTCAATTAAGGTCATTTTGAAGGACAGTTCAAGAAACGTGTTTCCCCACCACATAGTCACCTACAGGTTCGGTTGTTATGTCACCCGTGGACCCAGTAGTTATATAATAAGACGACAACGAAAAGAAAAGAAAAGAAAGGGAAGCGTTATTATTTGTGTGCCCCCCCCCCCCAACAAATGGGGTTGCACAGTGAAGGTTGCCTGTCCTCGTCTGCAAACGTTTGGGAAGGTTTGCTGCCTCGCATTTGTTTTTTATTTATTTGCGTGTGTGTGTGCGCGTGCGCGCCTCTGCAACGTCTAAACCTGTAAAAAGAATATATATATATATGGTAAATTATTGATAGGACGCCCTGATAGGACACTGGCTGTTTGACGTAAGCTGGGGATGCTGTGATCCGAAGAGCATCTCATCTCCATCACTAACCTTTCTTTTTATTTGTCGGTTCTTCTCACGTGGGGGGGGGGGGGGGGGGGGCGGGAAAAGGGGGGGGGGGGCATCGGTCTTCATTTTTACCACTCAATTCCAGCTCGGCGGTCACCATCGCCTCTGCCGCCGGTCGTTCTCGCTCCTCTTGCTTACGTGACCTCACCGATATGGATCCGTAACGCCGCGTTACGTAGAGTATCGGTGAGGTCCGGCGGCGCCGAAAAAAAGCTCTGATATTGCCGGGCGACATTCTCGTCCCCTTCCCTCTCCTTGTTTTTTCCCTTCCCTGCCTGTTCCACACGGCGTGCAGCCCGCGCGCGCCGTCTTATCTAAGATATTTGTGACTTTTTTTGTGATTCGGCGAGGCTGCCGGGCCTGTTTGTGTAAACAGGGAACGCAGAGAGAACACGGGGTGTGTGGCGGTCGGGGGTGGGTTGGGCGTGTTCTCCATTCAAAGAGACCCCGGGGACGTTTTTCCCCACATCGGCGGTGGCTTTTGTTTTCTGGGCAGGAAGATTTGTTGTCATTCATCTGAATATGGGGGGTCGGGGGGGACTTGGAGATTGGAGATGCAGTTTGAGCGTCCCCCCCCCCAACAGGTGTACGAACCGCCAGCGTGGCCGTCCGTTGGAAAGCCAGCAGACGCGTCCGACCAAAATGACCGGGACTAGGAACCGTGTCGACCTTCCGAGGATGGTGAATGCGAAATGTGTCGTACGTTATGGCTACTGCTTAAACAGTGGGTCCTCGAAAGATAGCCTTTACCTGCTCTCACTCCTCGTACTAACGCTGCGTTCGGCTTGAACCAGGAAGTCAATTTCAACTGGAACACCTCCTGAAGTCGAATTTCTGACTCTGATAGCCGGAAGACCCTCACCAACCCCCCTCAAAATCCAAGATGGCTGCTCCTCACGTAAACAATATATGAAAGCTGTAGTAACAGCTGTGAGGTTAACAATGTCGTTTTTTATTAAGTCGATTTGGACGTGAACATGTACATGTTCGCGGGACCCCAGAGAAGCACTCCATTCCTGGGACCCATATTTGTCCTGTAGTTGGCAGTATTCAGAAAGAGCAAGCGCAGTAGTGGAGGCGTCCATCTTGGTTTTCCCGACGACTTTCGAGGTAAATGGAACGCAGCGGTAATGCGGTGGCAATAATCAGCAATCAACATTCAATCTCTACCCACGTGCTAACCGAAAATAACTTAGGATGCCTTCGTTCTGGGGTCCGTGGAAGAGCGCAGCCTGAGGCGGCGGACGTTTGGGTGAGGCTAGGCAGCAGGTAGCACGGGCGACCCAAATCCTCGGCCTTTCTTCGAAGAGCATTTCGGCAATTAGATAACAGTGATAAGTCAGCGCTTCTGGCGGGAGTATCTCTCGCTCGGGTTGAGAGCGAAATTATCTCTGACCCAGGACATCCTGCTCCCGCCGTGCATGCGTGCGCGATCGAGGCTGATGATACTGGAGTCCTGCGGTCACGCTAGTGCACATCACACACAGCTTTTTAAGCTTTTTAGACTGCTGATAGCGGCGTCCGTGTCCGTAGTTGGTGTTGTAATGGTGGTGAATTCAAAATGGCGCTTGTGCAACATGGTCTACATGGACCCAGTCAACACAAAGTATATAATAAACAAATCAACTTCTTAGTATTGGTTGATCCACTTAAGAACTCAAACTATTAAATTGTTTCATAACAACGATATTAGTGTGAAAGTAAAAAACAAGCCCATATAAAGATGACTGTGTACTGTGCCGAGAATACTATAGGCTGGATACTATGTTGGGCAGTGAGACATGTAAGAAGTTACTATGATAGTTACAAAAAAATGAACCCCATACTATGAATTAAAAATTCCCACGGTGCTTGTCATGTTGGCTTATCATCAATTTAAAATACAAAACTCAACGTAATTACGATCTTGTTCATTTCACGACAGTTAAGTACAACAGAAAGATGATGATTATAACTTTCAATTCGCTGAGTTACATAACAACATAACATAACAACCGCGGATTGTTTTCAAGACTCTAATGACATGAAGGTTGTCTTGAAAGCGAGGCCCATGTTTCCTCGACAGTCACTGCATCATAACAACATCATAACAACAACTTGTTTTAACGTTGTGATATCAAACAAGGGGTTTGCCACCGCGTGGATGAGGTCAAGCAGGAATCGGTGGCAAAAAAACGAGTTGTAGTCCTGTCCGAGAGAAACTGAAAAGAGCTCCCGTTTCCTTTTACAACAGAAACTCATAAAAGTCCTCAACAGTCTTCTTGCGAAACAGGACTCGAGGCTCACCGGAGATGTGCCAAAATAGGCTGACACCGCGCTAGATGTTTTAAACAGTGTGAATGAAGCCACAAAAACAACACGAGAGAGAGAGAGAGAGAGAGAGAGAGAGAGAGAGAGAGAGAGAGAGAGAGAGAACAAGAGAGCGAGAGAGAGGGAGAGAGAGAGTGTGAGACTAATTCCAGAGCTGCTGTGGCGGCAGGAGGGAGGGGAGGGGGGGGGGAAGGGTCTCCATGATGGTGGCGGTGGCACCAACAGGAATGACTCGTGGCACAAACAGGAACCAGTTGTGACTCACTCGGTCGCGCTGTGGACGGTTTACATTTCCCTGGGGTGCAAAGCAGCGTGGCCATTTCAGTTCCAGGAACGAGGTGTTAAAAGGCAGGTTTTGGCACCATGCTCCCCCAACTTACTGACATGACGTACGACAAAACCTCAAATCCCTGGCGGTTGTGTGTGTGTGTGGTGTGCGCGCGTGCGTCGGGCGGACATTGAATGACATGCCACCGAATTGTATAGTTTTGTCTTTTAAAAGAGGTGTGATGTTTTGTCGTCAGATATTGAGTTGAAAGAGACTGATGCAGTGAAGCCTGTTCTTCAGTAAAACCATCATGGAATAGATCCAGGGACAGGTGGGGTTGTGTTGTTGCAGCTCGGCGGCTTCTGACTTCAAGAGGGAATCGATATTATAATCGATATCCTATGATAAAGTAACGTTTTGTTTTTCTTGAGGAAACCTTCTTTCGCAAAAACCCAAATGTGACACTATGACACTGTTGTGACAGCAGGGATTTAGAGATTTGGTTTTAGTTGTTACCACTTGTTCCAAAAGAGATTTGCCTCCGTCACTTTGCTAAAATGTGCATTTCAATAAGTCCCAAAGTGACACATTAACATGGGTGCACGTCATTTGTTTAATGATCATTTAATCCGAAAAGGACAAAGCTAATCATTTTAATAGAGCACAGTTACACATTTCTATGATACAAGCTTTAACTGCGGTTAGATAAAGGCCTTGTGTCTATGATTCATGACCTGTGCCGAATATTCCGGCATGTCCCGAGTTTTGTCTTTGATCCTGAAGCTGAAGTGTTTTTCTCCCGTTTTTCCACAGTAAAAATATTCTTATTTTACCTGATCTTCTATGGATGCCTGGCTGGGATTTTCATCGGGACAATCCAGGCGTTGCTGCTTACATTAAGTAACTACAAACCCACCTACCAGGACAGAGTGGCTCCCCCAGGTAAATATTCTTTATTATTATAAAAAAATAAAAAAAAATAAAAAAAAATGTGGTGTACTTGGACATTGACGTATTTTTTTGAATACTTAAATTGTAGCCCAAATAACTGGCTTGGAGTAGGACGGTTAATACGAATTATTGGAAACATGTATTTGTGTTGTGTCCTTTGTGTCATTGCCATTTGGATCCTGTTGATGTCGGTGTAATATCTTGCGGAGCAGCTACACAGCAGCTCCTGCCGTTAGAAGCCTGTCTGACCTTAGATGGATTCAGCCATTTTGTCCTTCACTCCTCCCAGCCCCGTCGGTTCCCCCCGCTCAGGATCCCAGAGAACTGTTGAACAACTAACGCGCGCTTTAACTACGCACGCTGCCGCGTTTGTTTAACAAAGGGGATTTGGACAATGAAACAATGTGGCTTCCAGCTCACTCCGCTCGGGGTGGATTCCTCCCGTCGTTGGAGGTTCCTCGCCGGCTCTCTGAAAAGACGCTCGACACCGCGGCATGTCGTGGTGACGCCGACGCCGAAGCCAGGCTGGTTTCTGTTCGCAAAGGCCGTGCCTTGTTTTACCTATGCCTGTTTGCTCAGCTTGGGGGTATTTATAGCAGCAGTCACATTGTGAGTGACTGGCTCCCTGCACATGGCTTAGTCCGCCTGCCGTTTTGCCTGACGGCCATTTCATCCCAGTAAACTCTTGACTATCAAAAGACTGGCCCAACAAAGTAACGACATAAGTAGGTGTGGAGTGTTTTGAGTTGAAGTGAGTTTCCATTGGTGGCCTGATAAAGGAAGGAGAAGGCAGCGAGTTTTTTTTTTTTTTTTTTTTTCCCCTCTCTCAGAGCTGGAGTCCCGCCTCTCACTCTGGGGCTAAAAGTTTCCATTGTGAGCACGACACGCGTGAGAGCGGGCGGGCAGGGGTGGGGGTGGGGGCGGTTGGTAAACTTTCTCAGAGACGGGGAGTGAAATTAAAATGACTACATGCAAACGGCCTTTTTCGCCTGGCTCCGCGTGCCGGGCCCAGCTCTTACTTGTTTTTACATAACGAGGGCTGAAACCTGGGCAGAGTTGAGCGAGTGTGTACTCTCTCTCGCCGCTCCCTCCTCATCTCATTGTCTCCGTGCCACGCCTCGCGGAGCCCTTCTGCACGGGGTCTGTGGAAAATTACTGCCACGGAGTTGACAAATCCCCTCTGAGGAAATCCCAACCACCCCACGGTGGCGTCTCTTCATCCTGTCCTCACTGAATCTAGATGGCCGTGCGTTTTTTAAATTCAGAGCTGTGTTGAGACCATACACGTGGAAACATGATCCAAATAGGTTCGGTTTGACTTTTACAAAATGAGCACATTTTAAAACCACAGTTCAAAATGGGCGGAAACAGAATAACAACATAACGGTCTGTATTTTTTTTTGTGCTTGTTTTCCTTCCGACAGGTTTATCGCACACCCCGCGCTCTGTAAAATCAGAAATCTCATACAATGTAAATAAGGCGGAGACTTTTGAGAAGTACGTCAAGAGCATGAGGGATTTCCTTGAAATCTACGACGCCGCCCGCCAGCTCAATGAAATGAACTACGAGGATTGCGGAGGCAAGTATGAAAGCCAACCGTTTAGGGCACGTCGTTTTAGACGGCGGACGGTCCCTCGTGGGGCACGTGGGATGATGGTCGCTGAAAATGACGCCGCTTCATCAGCTCGTCCTGTTACATGAGGGTGAACTCATGAACGCCAATGATGATAACCCATGGATAATAAAGCTAGAGTAGCATCTATATCCTGCATTACGTCTGTTACATCTGTCTTTTTAATATTTTCGAAGGGCTAATATTCGGAAATGTGTTCACATATGAATGGAACTGAAGTATGTTGTTTGTGTCTGCGTTCTCTCTTTGACGTGATGTTTCTGTGGCTTCCCCAGACGTCCCCGACACGTACAGGAACCGTGGAGACCTGGAGACGGACGCTGGCATGAGGAAAGCCTGCCGCTTCCGCAGGTCCTGGCTGGGAAGCTGCTCGGGGGAGACGGATGACACTTTCGGCTTCATGGCAGGAAAGCCGTGCCTCATCGTCAAACTCAACAGGATCGTCAATTTCAGGCCGAGGGTGAGCTTGGGTTTTTTTTTTTTTTTTTTAACTCTGCTACTTAACAGCTTGTGGGTCTAGCGACGTGCGGCCCATTGTCAATGATATCGACGTTCACGGGGGGTTCAATTCACCGGAGGCTTTAGCCTCGATTCACTTTGGGCATGCTGTTTCCTTATTGAAGGGTTCAAAGTACGTTGGATCAAAACAAAAAACTTTTATATTTTATATGCAAAACAGTTAATTTGATCAGAAAATACATCTGTGTGAATGTAATGGCAGGTTATCAAGGGTTTTAACAAATGTTATTGGGACTGAAAAAATAAAATCTGGTCAGACTTGAAAAATGTTGATATTTCAATTTCTGAACAAGATATTGATATTCTATTGTTATGTTTGACATAAATGTAATCTCTTTGTTAGTACCCAACAAGTTTCTTCATCTTATCAATAAAGCTGGCAGCTCGCACCATTCATAGCCATAAAGTGCAGGTGTAGAGCCAGCGGGTGTTTAAAAGGGGGCAATCACATGTTCCATAAATCGCTCATCAAATGGTTTCTCTTTTAAGGCTCCAGACAACAATCAGTCCCTGCCGACAGCTGTTCAGACCAGATTACAACCCAACCTGATCCCCATTCACTGCACTAACAAGGTGGGTTGAACAAAACGGTTTCTACGTGCGTGATTCAAAAACGCGACTCCTGCGTCGGAAAATGCACAAATACTTTTTTTTTTTTTTTTGTAATCGATCGAAAACACACCGCTTGTAATTGCAGAGAGAAGAGGATGAGGGGAAAATTGGAGAGATCAACTACTTTGGCATCGGCGGTGGATTCCCTCTGCAGTACTACCCGTATTACGGCAAACTGCTGCACCCCCAGTACCTCCAGCCCTTAGTGGCCATCCAATTTACCAACCTGACCCTGAACAAGGAGCTCCGCATCGAGTGCAAAGCTTTCGGAGCAAACATTGACTATAGCGAGAAAGATCGCTACCAAGGACGCTTTGATGTTAAGATTACAATTTCTTTATGACCTCAGTTGTGATCCGCACCTCTCTCTCTACCCCCATTCTAAGACAAATTAGAGAAATAAAAGTGCTCAAATAAACACGACTAGTCTTGAAACACCAATGTTCATACTATACAAGACCTACAATTAATCTGTGTGCTTTACACTAGCTTTTCTGTGTATGTTGAGGGTTAGAAATACAGGAGTAGCAGCAATACACAATATTTATTCTACTGTAAATTAAATATTCCTTGAGCCATGGGACAAGTTAATCTATTACTGTAAATTGCAATTCCACTACTGATATGTAGCGATCTGTGTTTCTGTCCCTTAAGTATTTCTTCCTAATGTGGTTTCTATATATTTTTGGAGTGTTCAGTGCTGTAGTCTAGCCACATACAAAGGCCTTTCCAAGCCATGTTGTCTTATGTCGTTCAGCTTTAGTGGTCCAAGGTGTGTGTGCGTGTGCTCGTTTTCTGTGTGCAAGCGTGTTAGCTTATGTGGGCGTGTGGATGTGTTATGTACTCTTACTAACTGAAATACTGGCATGGTACTCTGAACCTTTTAGGCCCATGTATAAGTAAATAACTGCACTCCCAGGAGTCAATTTTTTTTCCTTTGTTTCGTCATTTAAGTTGATTGTGGCAGTATACATTTCTACACTCTTTGGTTTGCCTTAGCTGTCAAGACAAGGTTTTTTGTTTGTTTTTTCCATTTGATACACATACTCCTGCTTCTTCTTAATTCAATGTTTTTTTTCTGTTTAATATCCATACTTCTGATTATTCTTAATTCAAAGTGTAAAGCTTTGTGGGTCCAGCTTGAAAGACTGTCATCTCTGTGGAATCACGGCAACTCAGTGCTTCTAAAATCTATTTTTTGCTGGATACATCACACAATGTGGTGTAACTTTCTATTGAATGTTTTTTGCCATTTCCATGGTGGAAGAATTTTATATTTATGCAGTTGTACATTTTTTTTTCCA
Organism: Zeus faber; assembly: GCF_960531495.2. Classification (NCBI taxonomy): domain Eukaryota; kingdom Metazoa; phylum Chordata; class Actinopteri; order Zeiformes; family Zeidae; genus Zeus; species Zeus faber. The sequence goes on along the minus strand of NC_137193.1, from coordinate 54,633,085 downwards.
CAAAAAAGTGTAATGTATGAATGTAATACCAAAGTCGCTGGTCAAAAGAAATTGCAATGCAGTACCCTGTGTAATAGGATGTTAAGTTGGTGTAACAGTGCTTCAAGTCAATGTGCAACATCACAACACATGTCAGGAGTCCATCTACTCTTGTCACTTTATTTAATCTGAATACTGAAACAAATAAACAGAAAAATGAGCATGTGGTGAAGTCTTAATAAATACATTCATGAGCCATTTCCTAATAACAGCCTCTAAATGACACAGACACAGATTCATTAACTTGACATTAACCATCTAAGATCTTGAAGAAATACTGCACCTGTAAAGGAAAGGGAAGGGTTTCATTAATTCTCTTACAGTGGATTGGTCGCTTCAGAGAGCTTGACTACCATGTTGAGAATTGTGTTGCTCACAGAATACTAAAACAATTATGCCCGATATATGAAGCTTTACGTGAGAGTAGGGTTGTCTAAGATATTAAAGGTGGTTCATAGATTATGCATGTTGCTGGGCAAAAGACATTGCCGGCTACTATGAACTACCCCCTGAGAATGGCAGCTCAGCCAGTCACAGGCTAATGATTAACAAGGAGCCATTTGTCCACACACTCCACAGATCAGGAGCTTGGCTGAACAATGACGCCTAATAGATCAGACCCACTCGCTGCAAAACAATGGTTTTGTTGAAATTTCTCTGCCATTCTCTCCTAACCCTAAGTTTGGCCGGCCCGGCCCACAGAGGGAAGTCATAAGACTAGCTTCAGAATGCAAAACTGCATGTTGTGTTCTTGGCTGAAATGGTGCAAAGACTTCAGTGACCATCAATGAAACTTCTATTCCTAGAATCACATGAATGACGACATAGAATGATGTAGGTGGAAAGGAGAACGTGCATCATTGGTGAATGAAATACCACCTACCTCTAAAAGGCCGTCTTCAGGGAGATCGGTGCAGTGGACGGCGTTCTGCACCTTGTCTTTCCCATAGATGGCACGTAACGTGGTTGGACGCACATGGCGTGCGGTTCCCTGTTTAATGGAAACATTTTGTTGCATTTAATGTTATGACAGGAAGGTGGATCTTTAAATAAATGAAACACTACTATATCCTTTAAACAAGTTTGCACAATATTATCACAGATAACCAGAAATGCAATGCTGTGTGTGGACAGTCTGGTTGAGTACTGAGGAATTAGTTGCTATACGTCCAGAGCCAACCTGCCGACTCAGCAATTGGTCATGTGGTCATGCCGGGTAAGTGGAAAACCCGACCAAAAAGGAAACAAGCAGCACATCTGTGCCAGGCAGGAGAGGCACTTTGCTCAAGACTTGCATTTACAAAAATCCTTTTACACTTCAAAAAGGTCACAAGTTCAACAGAGCAACCCTTACTTATCTTGCCCCTGCCTTGAACATGCGAGGCACGTATTTCCGACGTCTCAGATATCTATCCCTTACTTTCAACCTTCACTACGAGACCGATTCCAAAAGGGAACGCGCTGCAGTGCCCCAAGGTCTGCTAATCTTTGTCTCGAGGAAACACAATCCTCCCACAGGGTCCGCTGTCAGGGTTACGGTCATATGTAAACAATGACTTAAGAATGGGAACGACTAGCCCGCTGGAAGATAATAGACAGCATAGACTGTCAAGCAAATGTATGCTTATGCAGGAACACAATATGACAAAACATGCACATTGAAATCAATATTTAATACGTATGTAGTGATTACAATGCCTCCTTTCCGTACACTTAATCCGATGTGTGTACTGTAGCTGTGATTCCACAGCAGGACTGGAGTAGCAGTTTGCTGTATAGTCGCGTGCAAAAATGACGTGAAAAAAAAACAGCGGTCACTTTTTTCATACGTCAGCTGACTCATTTGCATAATCTTTACGGGTCTTTAGACCTTGGTGGAAATGCAGACAACAATGGGCTGAAGGAGCCTTTTAGTTCCTTGAAAAAAGTTCCTGGGGCTAAAAGTTCCAGGAACTTTGGGTGGAAACGCGACTTTTGAAATGAAAGCAAGGGATAGTCCTTTCTCTGATACAACCAAGGTTCTGTTCGTTTCACAGTTTGTAAAGAAAATTATTCCAGACTCTTTAAAGGCCCCTTTTGAGAGGTCCCGCTCTCAAAGGGTGGGAGTCCTATTGTTTTTGTTTAGAACAAAATGGCTGTCAAAGTGTCTGGCACACAGAAACCATCGAACCAATGGACACAAATGAATAGTCATTGTATTTGGGGCAGTCCAGACATGTCGTCATCCAAGTTTGATCCACATTGGTCCATTTTTGTTGAATAAGGTAATTTAAAAAGCTTTTAACGGTGATGTGATAGCATTGCCGACTACTGATTGGTTACAGACAATTGTCACTGCGTTTCTGGTCACGTGAAATCACTGCAGACTACAGAATAGACTACTACTGTCAAAGCTAAAAAAAGCACTTTTCATTTGAGTGTTTTTCTCCCCTTGATTTCATACAATAGAGACAGAAACCAGGCCTATTCATTTTAATGAATGCAAAGTTTTACTTGTCTATCGGCAAAGTTAGGAGTTCATTGTTTAAAGGGTGGTTTCTTTTATTTGTTTGTTAAATAGAATGATACCGAAACCGTACCATTACTGAGGCCCAAAAACTGGATACATACCGATACCGTCGCATCCCTAGCACAGACGCAGCGGTGCTCTTTATGCGTGTTTTGTGTTTATGACAGTTCCCCAATGTTAAGGATTGGGCTTTAACTAAGGGCCAACTACCCTCGACCCTGTGCATTACTGCCTGCAGCTATATTTTTTCATCCAGAGTATTCTTCTCTAGCGGTTTATGAACTCTTAATACAAAAGCTGAGAACCAGTCCTCCAAGGCCATAAATCAGTTTGCCAATTACATGTCTTTTAAAACGAAAACCTGAAGCCCTGGCACAAGTTTGTATCACAGGCTACGTCAAAGATGTGGACTGGGAGAAAGTGAGAGGAAACCGCCAATATTTACCCCATTACTGTCTAACATACTTTCATTACAAAAAACAAAAAACAAAACTTCTAATGTTTATACGAGGAGGAATATCTCAATTGGCCATTTGGTTTACACAACAGGGATCAGCGTGATGACATAAGTATGCAAGATTTGGTTTTGTGTCTCAGGAATGTATATACACTGTGTTTAACTTCGTAGTAAGCGCAGTGACCGTGACAAGGCGGCAGCATGCTGTTTACACTCCCACGCCATACCAAACCACAGCAAAAGACAGCAAGAGCAAAGAAATTAAAATTACAATTAAAAAACTGCTATGAGAGTTCCTGATTAATATTTTTTGCCAAAGTCTGGTCTCTGTAATTACATTTGTCACACACAAGTGACCTGCAGTAAGAAGGCTTAATTTGATTTTAATTAGTCCCAGAGAGGGCTGGTCTGATGTTCACAGATCAGTGATGAACAATAGCCTGCGGGTTGAAGATAGGGCTGCCCACAAATAGTCGACGAGAAGGGTCTTGGTCGACCAATCTCTCACTGATCGCATGAAAAAAAGAAAAAATTTATTCAGCAGCTGCATTTTGTCAAAATTAACCTTAACCTTAAACCTTAAATTAAACTGCTGGACTTGTGTATGAAACACTAGAGGCTTTTCATTTGAAACTAATTTGAACAAAAATAAATGTTCAGTCTCCGTGCTGGTTGTTCTGACACATTGAGAAGAATAATTACAGCTTTTGATAGTTTGCTGGTAATTAACAGGCGGCTCGCGTAATGCTTGTGCGTCGCACAGTGCTTGTAAATTAAATTGATATTTTAAAGGCGGGTTATATGTTATTGTGTTGGTGTTACTGATAAATTAACAACAATGTTCAGTCCCCTTTGTTGGTTGCACTGATACATTCAGAGTAAAGATGTTCCTAACGACTAATTTCCCTGACGTTTAAATGGAATTTCAAAGTTAGACTAGTCGACTAGTCTAATACCTCCCTTTCCCAAAACGGTACCGACCGCTAATATCTGGCATTTGTTATTAGTGGGAAAGGTTACACCCAATTTTCGTACAGGGGTCAGATGACCATGCAATAGACAGGTTTTTATCGGCTCCAGCTCTGATCGACAGTGATGGAAACATGACACCCGCTAATTTTCGCCCCTTTACCACTGCGATGCGACACGCATTGAAGTTCCGGACGTTAGGGCAAATAGGCATAAATGCACGTGTGCGAGCATGGATACTCCATGCTGCTTCTACCATAGTGTTTCGTTGTTCACGAGTGGTTTATATTGCATAAAAGCCATTTGAAACCGTCAGTCACATTCTTCAATTACCAAATCGTATTTTAAATGGGCCTACTGACGCCGGGGGACCAGGGACGGGGAAAGCACAAAGCTAAACAGAGTCCGCGGCCCTGGAAGTCACTTTGTAGTTCACTGATTCAACTGCATGGGCATAGAGCGCTTGTTTCATCCCATAAAAAGTTCACATGGAAAGACAAGTCCACGGCTATATAGTTAAATCAATGAGCGCTTGGTTCCGTGCACCCTGAAGAAGATCCTTGAATTGATCCAAAACGTTGTACTATATAATAATAACAAGTGTATGTGTGGCATTAACAGCACCCCAATTAATGTTTTTGCATTAATGTTTCAAGGTGTGATCAGTTATCTCCTGCCAATATACATTTAATATATACATATTGTTTAATTAGGCAGTCCAATACCGGATATCCTTTACAAAGGATACCAGAGAAAACGTAAGACATGGTCAATTTATTGTACTTTAGCGGGAAGTTAAAAATTGTGCAAATAACTTCGCTCTCAACGCACTGCAACTTAAGAAAACACATGCAAATAGACAAAACACAAATGCAAAAGCCACAACATTACTGTAACTGCTAATTAAGGGAACACATGCAAATAGACAAAACACAAGCAAATTAAGAAAACATCTTGACAACACGTGCAGCATTTAGAAAACTGAAAATCCAGGCTTGTCGAACAAACTGCATCCCAAAATGCTTTGCAAATTACAAAAACACAGCAGTAACAATAGAAAACACAAATGCAAAAGCCACGACATAACAGAAGTGAGCCACACCGGATGCACCAATTTATCTACATTAAAATATATTAAACTAATTTATTTTGCGCCACATGAGACCACCGTGTCCAATCTCTATCTGCTTCCTCCATGCAAGGAATAAATAGGAAAAACAACTTTATATCAATCCACTGTTTTTATCGAAGCCATTTAAAGTGTGATGTTCCAGAGGAAACAGTTTCTACCGGCTCTGTGATAGAGTCGTTTGCGAACGATTCAAATCTTTTGGATGAGCAAAGTAAACTGAATCACTTCCTTAAACAATCGTTTATCAGTCCGATCAGTTGAGCTCTAGTCGGTTGAGAGCGATGGGATGCGGAATAACGTTCACTTACACTCACTCAATGAGTGTATCCCTACGAACGAAACACTGATTAACTGAATCACTGATTCGTTGGCAGGGTTACACTCCCAAGTGAGTGAATCCCCCGTTTCACCCAAAAAATAAGTGCAAGACGCATGTTAATTCCAGGTGTAAACAAGCTCTCAGACTCATAATGAGACTCTAAAACATCTAGGTTCCCACTGCCAAACGAACCACATAACGCGGTCATCTGTATGTGGCTTGGGGAGAGATCAATACCGGATAAATGCTGTCAACCATATTCTTTTACCCAACTGAAATTGTCATCATACCAAGAAACTTTTGGCCTCTTGTTTCACAGCATTTTGAAACAAAAGTCCATGTGGAGTCCAATTTCAAAGGGATTTCTTTTACTATTTTTGTACCCTGTAATCCATCAATCCACCCAGAGAAATTCAGCGTACATGCAATGTATAAGAAACATAATTGCAGTCGCTCAGGACTCAAGGCAGAAATGATTTTGACAAAACATTCCCCGCCGTCAGCACATAAAACTTTGAACGTGTTGCGAGAGGTTTTCGCATGCACAGAATACAAAATCCTTCATTTGGGGCCCACAGGCGGGTCATTTCAAAAGCACCAAATATTGATTCAAGGACATGGTTTGAAAACTTATGAGGATGAATGAAGACCATATTGGTCTTAGTTGAGCTGTTGATCATTATGCTTGGGGGCCAAGAGACTGCAAATCATAAGAGAGGTAAAGGAGGAAGAGGACGAGGAGGAAGGTCTGTCCATCAGGGTGCATTGTAAATCACAGTCCATTCTTACAACAGGGTTGATGCAGTGCTGAGTTTTGGGCCATCATCCAATATACAGGCAATGTTTTACACATGGAGAACACGTTGACTTTTTAGGGATTATCCTTAAATAAAGTGAGTTGAACCAAAAGCCTATTCTTAAAACGAATGACCACCCCTACACCTTTGAATAGAAAATCCATACTGTTCTACTGCATGCATCAGTGGTGCATCAGGACTGAAACAGACTGTATCAGCCCTGTTTGTCTTGACCTGTCCATCTGTCTGATAATAATGTTGATAATGTCTGGACAAATTGGGTGTGGAAAAAAGAACAGACTGTTCTTTGGAAACTGATAACATTGTGTGGTAAGTCATTAAAGTGGCCTGGTGGTAGCGCTATCAGTGACCGAACATGTCCTAGGTTTGTCCTCTGGGATGATGGTGATTGTGCTAAAGAGCTCATCCTCTTATCTTCCACCGTTCATGGACATTGCCTCTCTTAAAAGGCAACATCCTTCTCAAATAGTGGAACTCCTCTGAGGGTCTGTAGGAGGAGTTCATGGGTAGGTTAGTCGTCAGACAACACTCGGAGGACAAACAGCGAAACTAACAGCATGCCTTGACTGTTACCACAGTAACCCCAAAGCTAATTAGGAAGAGGAAGTCATCTAGCCGCTGAATTATTACAGAACACAACCATCTCAATACAAGGTCACAGAGTTGTAAGTGGAGCAAGGATATATATAGCATATTACATTTTTAAAAGCAAATCACGTTTTACCAAAGTGATAAATTAGTGGCATTTAATGGTTTATTCGACCAGACTGCGGTTTAAAATTCCTCCCCTCGATAGACAGTAACCAAACATTATTGTCATTACCTGTTAAAGAAACAATCCCATGTCTTTCGAAAGTGACATACCGACCGACCTACGCCTTTTGATGTTAGGACATTCTGAGCCACCCAGACCACTTGAAATATTATCATAAGCTTATTTGACAGAATTTAAAGGTGAAGTTATGAGTGACGGTTGAATTCGAGGGAGGATTTTGCAGATCGGCTGGGCCTCATTATCATGGTAACCAAACAGTGATTGGAGACACAGCGTCATATCATTAGATTTCACATCACGCACCAGCACAGCCCTGCACCACTGATTCCACAGTATTCAGGGACACACGCACCCACACATATACTCATGCACATATGCACACACACAAACACACACACATGCAATGCACGCACGCACACACACTCCGTTAATGGACAGCAGTAAAGTGGATGTGTTATCTACTTCTGATCACCTTTTGGCCTGAAATGAAAAGCCACTAAATCAGACTATTCACATGCATTTAGTGGACTTTTATATCAAATGGCCCTGTTTACACTTGGCATTAACATGCATCTTGGGTGATCCGATCACAAGTGGACAGCTCTCAAGTACAGGTGTGTATTTCGGCCGTAAAACTTATTCCACCTTATCAGTCGACCAAAATGTGTTTATGAACAAATTTGAGGCGAGAAATAAGCAATCCAGTTGCTGAATCTTCACTCATATTAGATCTACAAGGCCTAATTTAAGTTTGTTCTGACTTTCGCTGCCGTGCTCGAGCTTGTGGGTGACACCGCACCGGAACATGGCATGCAGAGACTTTTTGTTTCTTTCAATTATTAAACGTAAGAGAATACATCAACAATAAAAACACTTTTTTTATTGGTTATGTTTGGAGCACACAGCGTCTCCGATAGAGCAGATGATCATATAAGAGAAATCGGTGACAAGCTTTGTACTCTCGTGCAGAGAGTAGAAAAAAACGTTGCAAACGTAGCGTTCAGAGCGGTTGGAAGCCTGAACGTTTTGTTCACAGAGATTACTTTGTCATTAATTTACCTCATTGTTTGACATTTCGGCCACGTCTAATATGAATTATATACATATATAATTATATATATATCACAGATTAAAAGGAAAAGCATAATAGGACCTAAAAGGACCTTTTACTTTAATTGTGTAAATGGAAAAAAGTTTGTTTCACACAAGGAGAAAACAAAGTAAAATAAATAAATAAATAAATAAACTCTGGAAAACCGGCACGGCATGTCTGACCTCTCAAGAAGAGGAAAAGTTCCACTCCAAATCCCTCAGTTATGGTCACATTTTAAATTTTCCATACAAGTAAGAAAATAAGGAAACTAAATGAATCTGTTCAGCCTGAACCCTGTGCGGCGTACAGTACAAACAGCACCACAATTTCAGTCTGTATTATATTGATTTTGCCCACGCACCAAGGTCTTCTCATTTGGTCTTTGCAAACGGAAATGATGTGCGTGTTTATTTGCATTTAGAACAGGGATGTGCGATCCAATCACAAATGGTTACTCGGGACGCATGTGGAGATGCATTCTGATGCCAGGGGTAAACAGACGTACTTAGAGCTGTCCACTTGTGATTGGATCACCCATGATGCATGTTAATGCCTGGTGAAAACAGGGCCAAAGTGAAAGCTGAAGGCTTTGAATTCGGAAAATATCCGTTTGGAAAATATCAGTGCAAATGTCATTTTCTCATATCAAGGTTCTACATGTAATTAACAGTTCCTTCCAGCATATGACACAGGCTCAATATCAAACTGAATTTTATGTAGTAAGTAAATTGTATAAAATCAAATGGTTGATTCCAGACACTGCTTACAAAATTTGCAAAGGAACACTAGAAAGCCCCTGTAAGTACTGGAGGTAAGTTAAGGTTATTTTCATTTAGGAGGATTTAAATGTATATTTAATACAACACAGACAATTAATTCTATTGTATAATTATAGAACACAGAATCGCGATTGTGGCTCTGCCCCTTGCGACCGCCTGTGCGAGCACCTTGTGTCGTTTATGCACATTGTAGTATTTTTAGTATTTTTAGAGCTTATAGAGCTTATTGTGCATAATCACCGGGTGTCGTGACATTTCACTGCATATATGTATGACCGTATGTTTATGTGACAAATAATATCTTGAACTGGAACTTGATATGCCAAGCTCACAACTCTTACTTATATTTTATTAACACTAGGGAAGAATCATTATTTGATTACATAATTGACCAAGTACCTGAGATGGAGACAATGACAATCATGTTCATCTCAAAGTATGTTTTTGTTTTTGTTTTTTGTTTTTCATAGGATGGTCTCTTTAATTTAATTTGAGCAATTTTGTAACAACTTCATAGTAAAAAATGAGAAAATTGTTTAACTATCCTGTATTTGAAAAATGTTCCGTCAGTTCAGGGTAGGGCGAGGAAAAGCTCTGTATGTGTTTGCATGGCAGGTTTTCATTCTATCAAAAAACATAGCTAAAGTTATACTCACTGGGTCATTAGGCCCGCAGAATCCCCGGAATGACTTTGGTGTGTTGGTGCCACAGATCTCCAGAGCCAAGCAGGGTCCAGAACACAGCTCCGCCACCATATTCTACAAGGAACAAAATATAGGTCAGAAAAGAATCCATAGATGGAATGTGTGCATCAGTGGAAAAACAAGAAAACACAGAAGTTGAATACAAGCTAAACAGGGCCCGCACAGCCTCCAAGAACCACGAGGCAGCGTACGCCAGGTGACCTCGCCCACCCGGATAGAAAGTTCAGGTACGACCACTGAAGAAATTAAAACTCACATCTCATCCTCCCTGAGGGGAGAGATCTCTAAAAAGTATAAGTGGGGCAAAAAAGTATTTAGTCAGCCACCAATTGTGCAAGTTCTCCCACTTAAAAAGATGAGAGAGGCCTGTTATTTTCATCATAGGTTTACCTCATTTATGAGAGACAAAATGAGAAAAAAAAATCCAGAAAATCACATTGTCTGATTTTTAAAGAATTTATTTGCAAATTATGGTGGAAAATAAGTATTTGGTCAATAACAAAAGTTCATCTCAATACTTTGTTATATACCCTTTGTTTGCAATGACAGAGGTCAAACGTTTTCTGTAAGTCTTCACAAGGTTTTCACACACTGTTGCTGGTATTTTGGCCCATTTCTCCAAGCAGATCTCCTCTAGAGCAGTGATGTTTTGGGGCTGTTGCTGGGCAACACAGACTTTCAACTCCCTCCAAAGATTTTCTATGGGGTTGAGATCTGGAGACTGGTTAGGCCACTCCAGGACCTTGAAATGCTTCTTACGAAGCCACTCCTTCGTTGCCCAGGCGGTGTGTTTGGGATCATTGTCATGCTGAAAGACCCAGCCATGTTTCATCTTCAATGCCCTTGCTGATGGAAGGAGGTTTTCACTCAAAATCTCACGATACATGGCCCCATTCATTCTTTCCTTTACACGGATCAGTCGCCCTGGTCCCTTTGCAGAAAAACTCCCCAAAGCATGATGTTTCCACCCCCATGCTTCACAGTAGGTATGGTGTTCTTTGGATGCAACTCAGCTTTCTTTCTCCTCCAAACACGACAAGTTGAGTTTTTACCAAAAAGTTCTATTTTGGTTTCATCTGACCATATGACATTCTCCCAATCCTCTTCTGGATCATCCAAATGCTCTCTAGCAAACTTCAGACGGGCCTGGACATGTACTGGCTTAAGCAGGGGGACACGTCTGGCACTGCAGGATTTGAGTCCCTGGCGGCGTAGTGTGTTACTGATGGTGGCCTTTGTGACTTTGGTCCCAGCTCTCTGCAGGTCATTCACTAGGTCCCCCCGTGTGGTTCTGGGATGTTTTCTCACCGTTCTTGTGATCATTTTGACCCCACGGGGTAAGATCTTGCGTGGAGCCCCAGATCGAGGGAGATTATCAGTGGTCTTGTATGTCTTCCATTTTCAAATAATTGCTCCCACAGTTGATTTCTTCACAACAAGTTGCTTACCTATTGCAGATTCAGTCTTCCCAGCCTGGTGCAGGTCTACAGTTTTGCTTCTGGTGTCCTTTGACAGCTCTTTGGTCTTGGCCATAGTGGAGTTTGGAGTGTGACTGTTTGAGGTTGTGGACAGGTGTCTTTTATACTGATAACGAGTTCAAACAGGTGCCATTAATACAGGTAACGAGTGGAGGACAGAGGAGCCTCTTAAAGAAAAAGTTACAGGTCTGTGAAAGCCAGAAATCTTGCTTGTTTGTAGGTGACCAAATACTTATTTTACCGAGGAATTTACCAATTAATTCATTAAAAATCCTACAATGTGATTTCCTGGATTCCCCCCATTCTGTCTCTCATAGTCGAAGTGTACCTATGATGAAAATTACAGGCCTCTCTCATCTTTTTAAGTGGGAGAATTTGCACAATTGGTGGCTGACTAAATACTTTTTTGCCCCACTGTAAGTGAGGAGTCCACTGGCGGACGATTTTAATGCCCTCAAAATCAGCAGTACAGCGGCGCGGTCTGAAATCGCAAACAATAAGACCACAATCCGATCAGAAGTCGGCTATATGAAGGTGGACATTCAGGACATGAAGGGCGGATTATCAACATGGTCAGATGAAGTGGTTACGCTACAAGCCACAGTAACCGGCCTTCGTAGCCTGGTTGTAGCTTTAAAAGTCCGATGCGAGGACAAGGAGGGGAGAATGAGACGGGCCAATATCGGGATAGTTGGCATTGATGAACTGGACTCCAGCTCGCCTAAAGCAGTTTCTAAAGTTATCAGAGAAGTTCTGCAGATGGACCAGGACATAAAAATCGATCGCCTGCACCGCACCCTCAACCCCAGGAAACCGGGAGAAGCCACGGGTGGAGACGCCGCAGAGGTCCTCCTCTAATAGGAGACTGTTAATATTCCTACTGTGTAATTCAGATGGCTATTTTACCACGAGGACCTGTTCGGCTTTAAGTATTTGTGTTAGGTCCTGCAGGGGCCTGAATGGCTAGTACTTGATAACTTATTTTTCCTTTATTTTTTTTACCACACTCAAAGTGCAGTCAAATTTAATCTAGACTGTGCACTTTGGCTGCTTGCCTTTAGTGGCTTGGGACTTGGTCCCACCATTCCGTTGCTAATGTTACTTAGCTATAGTCTTAATAGCTGTGTTTTTTTTTTTTAATACTCTATTAAACATAAGACCAAAACGCTTACCGTTTAAGTTCTGTAGGCGGATTCCTATTGTTTTTGTTGAAGTTGAAAACATTGGTACAGCTCTACTAAGTACTTCTGCTGATCCCATTCCTTTTGGTTTAATTATTTATTTCCACTCCTTATGATCTAAATAACAATACACAACATAACAATATACAGGATCTGTGTGCAAACTGCCCGTTTCTGCTCCCCATCTTGCTTCCCCAGCTTCAAGTACCAGCGCATCAAAGTAAAAAATGCATACTGTTAGTGATGGGCACACTAATATTTATAAGCTATAATGTTAGAGGTCTTCATAGGCCTGTTAATAGAAAGACAATTCTGCACCAGCTGAATCAAACCAACTGTCAGATAGCATTTCTACAGGAAACCCATTTAATCTAATGTGGAAGATGAAAAGTAAAAAAAAAGTAACTGACAGATAAAGTATATTACTCTTCACACCTATCAGGGAGAAGGAAGGGAGTATCCATACTTATACACGGACAAATCTATTTCACACCAACATTGGTACATAAAGAGGAGAGATACAGCTTGGTTGATGGATTAATTGATGGCATAGTAGTGTCCCTCATAAATGTATACTCACCTAATGAAGATGAGCCTGGTTTCATCAGGACACTGTTTAATATAATATTACAGTATAACTCTAAATTGCTGCTGACCGGAGGCGATCTTAACTATGTAATGCTGCAGCTAATGGATCGACAACCTGCCTCTAAAGCTCCCCAATCTCATCAATCCATAGAAGCAGGACTTGTGGATATATAGAGAAGCAAGATTCCAAGAAGCAGGGACTTCACTTTTTATTCAAGCAGACACACAACCTATTCAAGGATTGATTACTTCTTCACCCCTAAGGCAGAGTTCTACAGGATAGTGGACATTGAGATACTGCCTATTACTATCTCTGACCATGCGGATAGTGGGATATAGGCTATAGAAGTGGGATATAGGCCATAGGTCAACATCCAAACAATGGAGACTTAATGTGTTCCTCCTGAATGATGAAGAACTGACCTCCTTCATCACAGCTCAATAAATATCTAGATACTAATACCTCGTCTGCCACATCACCGCTTGTACTGTGGGACTGTGCTAAAGCATACATCAGGGGCATACATTATTTCATTCACTTATGCTAGAAAAAAAAGGGCGGATGCTAAACAGCGTGAATTGGTAGATAAAATGAAAGCGTGTGAACATAAACAAACATGAAAAGATAAAAGATAAACATAAACAATCCGCGTCCGCAACAACTCGCAGAGAACTTAATAGTCTACTATAAGATAAGATTGAGGGGAGCTTAACCTAACCAAAGATATTATGAATGCAGCAACAGGGCAAGTAGATTATTAGCAGTTAGATGGAGAAAACAATCATCTAATCTAGTACAAAGAATAAGATCACAAGACACCTCTGTCACAAAACCTGATAAAAAGGCAGAATCCTTTGCATAGTTTTACAAATCTTTAAAACGTCAGAGTAAAACTTCAGAGTGGATTTAAATGGCATAATGAAGGAATTAAATACCTGGTCATATATATCCCCCCATCTCTACAGAATTTCTATGATGTTAATTATAATAAACTAACATGTCGCATTAGTGGTGACATGGAACGATGGTCTATGCTCCCTCCATCTCTACTGGGTCACATTGAAAGCATTTAAATTAATGTTCTACCCAGACCACTTTGTTTATTTCAGATGCTACCTATAGAAATTGCAAAGTTCAACTTTCGATAATTTGGATAAAATAATTTTGAAATTCATATGGCAAAAAAGTGCCCTAGAATTTGACTAAAAAGGTCTACAGCTATCCAAGCCAGATGGAAGCCTTACACTTACAAAATTAAAATAATATTTCTGGGCTGCACAAATGAAGGCTTTGATAGTGCGAATTCAGAATGGTACATACACACCGTTGGCTTAATATATTAAAAAAAAAAAAAAAAAAGTGCCCAGAGACCTACAAATCCTACCTCCTCCCTAATCTCATAATTAATAGGTATTGGATTTATGAGTACCTTTACACCCAACAATTTAGATAGCGGCTTTAGAAAATGGTCAGATCATAGACTGGTTTATCTGCACCAGTTCTTCAATGGTAACAATCTTAAGATATCTGAACAGGTTAAAAAGATATTTGATCTCCCGAGGGCAGATTTTGTTAGATATTTACAGCTGAGAACTTTCCGGATAACACACAAGGAGTGGGGAAAACTCAGAAAAACTAGCCCCATAGAAAAGTTTCTAATAGAAGTATAAATGGGAAATGCAGATAAGAAGATAATTAGTAAACTATATAATTTTTTTTTAAATCTATGAATCTACACAATTGTCCACAGATAAAGCAGAAGTGAACAAGGTCATATCATAGGACACTTGGAAGGAGCTGTGCACCGAGGCAAACCAAGTTACAAATTCAAACACATGGAGGGAATTCAAATGTAAAATTATCACTAGATTCTTTAAGGACACCAGAAATAATAGCCAAGATGGGCCCAACACATCCCAGCTCATGTTGGAGGAACTGTGGAACACACATTGCCAATCACACCCATATATTCTGGCTATGTCCTAAGCTAAGTGTATTCTGGAGAGAGGTATTTCATGCCCTCAAAGAGGTTTTCCAACAGAATATTCCACAGTGGCACTATAGGGAATAATACCCAAAGGCTTGGACAGCAGTGCCAAGAAATACCTTCTAAATATATAGCAGCCTTTATTTACCTCAACTGCAAAGATTACCAGGCCTTTACTGGAAGCAGGATTATATCAGAGAAAGGCTTTCATATCTAATTCCCCCTGTTTAATTATATTATCTGTTTAATTATATTTGATCATACAGAGCTTGTAGTTACCCTAAAAGTCGCACTTCGCCAACAGGGAATTACATTATTCTGGGTTCATCTTGAACGCACCACTTCCTGCTAGGAGCACTGGAGAGCGAGAGCGCAGAAAGGCATTTGCCCCAAGAAGCGATCTGCTACACAGCAGAAGGAAATGGAGTAAATTAAATACATCTACAATAAAAAAAAAAAGTTTTAGTTTGCTTTGTTTGGGTGTGGAGCTCCACACCAGAACAGTGCCGCAGCTCCAATCAGTTTTTCCCCCAGTCTGTATTTGAGGCAGGCTTGTAATTGTTCATATTGACCACGCACCCGGCATTTATTAGAGGCCTGGTTTTAATGTGAATACCAGTTTATATTTGAGGAAATACGGTATTTTACAAAGAAAAATGGGAAAATAAAATCTAAATGGAACGGCATGCTCCATGCACAGCTGGAGCACATTAAAGTGTGGGGGCACATTTTAATGTGCCCACACACTGTTGATGCTGGTAAAGCTTTTAATTAATATTATTAAAACTCAACGAGCTCGGCATTGACAACAATACTGTGAAATACACGTGCAGTCTGATAATGTCTGATGATGCCATTATCAGACATTCAAGGCAAAAATTCTTCTGCCACACCTGATTTTCACCTTTTCACCTTGGAAGAAATGAAAGACTTACGACCAATACGACCAAAATTATATGATGATCATACTCACAGGGTACTCTGTGACGACCCCTTTATATACTTCATAGAATTCTTCTGCATTTGTCTGGTCCAAAGTGAACTGCGGAAAAGAAAATGTCTGCTTGTCACAAAATCTATTTGACATTTCTGAAAGGGAGAGCATGCAGTAAGGATAAATGCAATAATCACAATTTAATATTTTATTTTGTATTTATTTGTGACATTTGTGCAATCTGTACTACACCATCATACGTCATTTATTATATGTTTTCATTATGCCACCCTGGGAGCTGTGTTGTCGGGGGCATTAGCCCCTGGTGGGGTCTCCCAAGGCAGAGTGGTCCAAGCGGAGGGACCAGACAAAGAGCGATTCAAAGGACCCTAATGCAACCATTATCTAGGCAACATGGTACCTCGGCCGGAATAGGGAAACCGGGGCCCCCTCCTGGAGCCCGACCTGGGAGGGGAGCTCGCCAGCCTTGACCCATGGGGCTCGGCTGGGCACAGCCTGAAAAAATACCATCGAGCTGCCACCCTGTGCACCCACCACCTGCAGGGATAGGCGTTGGGGTCAGGTGCAATGTCAGCCAGGGGGCAGGCAAAGGCAGGGGACTGGGGAATGTCACCTCTCTGGCAGGGAAGGAGCCGGAGCTGGTGCGGGAGGTGGAGCGGTACCAACTAGATATAGTTGGGCTCACCTCTATGCACAGCACTGGCTCTGGAGCCAAACTCCTGGAGAGGGGCTGGAGTCTCTCCTTTTCCGGAGTTGCCCAGGGTGAGAGGCGCCGGGCGGGTGTGAGGATACTCACAAGCCCACGGCTGAGTGCCACTGTGTTGGAGTTCTCCCCAGTGAACGAGAGGGTCGCTTCTATGCGACTACAAGTTGCTAAGGGGAAAGCTCTGACCGTTGTGTGTGCTTATGCACCGAACACCAGTTCAGTGTATTCGGCCTTCTTGGAGTCTCTGGGTGGCGTCCTGGAAAGGGCTCCGTCTAGGGACTCTATAGTTCTACTGGGAGACTTCAACACTCACGTGGGCAATGATGGAGAAACCTGGAAGGGGGTGATTGGGAGGAATGGCCTGCCTGATCTGAATCCGAGTGGTGCTTTGTTATTGGACTTCTGTGCTAGTCACGGATTGGCCATAATGAACACCATGTTCGAGGATAGGGTGGCTCATAAGTGTATGTGGTACCAGACCACCTTAGGTCAAAGATCGATGATCGACTTTGTGGTCGTGTCATCAGATCTGCGGCTATATGTCTTGGACACTCGGGTGAAGAGAGGAGCAGAGCTGTCAACTGATCACCACCTGGTGGTGAGTTGGATCAGATGACGGGGGAGGCTGCCAGACAGACCTGGTAAACCCAAACATGTAGTGAGGGTGAACTGGGAACGCCTGGTCGATGCCCCTGTCGGCGAGGTCTTCAACTCCTACCTCCGGAAGAATTTTTCGCGCATCCCCGGGGGAGGTTGGGGACATGGAATCCAATTGGGTCATGTTCAAAACTTCCATTGCAGAGGCGGCTGCTAGGGGCTGTGGTCGGAAGGTAGTCAGTGCCTCTCGTGGCGGTAATCCAAGAACCTGTTGGTGGACACCAGCGGTGAAGGAAGCCATCAAGCTGAAGAAGGAGGCCTTTCGGGCTTGGCTGGCCCAGGTGTCTCCTGAAGCAGCAGACAGGTACCGGCAGGCTAGAAGGGCTGTGGCTTCGGCGATCACTGAAGCAAAAACCCGGGTGTGGGAGGAGTTCGGGGAGGCTATAGAGAAGAAGGGGGAAGTCTCGTCCATATGCCTGGCAGAGGTCGCTGAGGCAGTCAAAAAGCTTCTCAGTGGCAAGGCGCCGGGGATGGACGAGATTTGCCCTGAGATGCTGAAGGCTCTGGAGATTGTTGGGCTGTCTTGGCTGACACGCCTCTTCAGTGTCGCGTGGATGTTGTGTACAGTACCTGTGGAGTGGCAGACAGGGGTGGTGGTTCCCATTTTTTAAAAGGGGGACCGAAGGGTGTGCTTCAGTTATAGGGGTATCACACTGCTCAGCCTCCCCGGGAAAGTTTACTCCAGGGTGCTGGAAAGGAGGCTCCGGCCGATTGTCAAACCTCAGATTCAGGAGGAGCTCTTTACCCTTGCAGGATTGCACAAAGTCAAACACATTCTCAATGGGTGTTGGACTCCGCCAAGGTTGCCCCATGTCCCCGATTCTGTTTGTGATATTCATGGACATGATCTCAAGGCGCAGCTGAGGTGAGGAGAGTGTCTAGTTTAGGAACCTCAGAATTGCATCTCTGCTTTTTGCAGATGATGTGGTTTTGTTGGCTTCATCAGACCGTGACCTCCAGCACGCACTGGGGCAATTTGCAGCCGACTGTGAAGCCATCGGATGAGAGTCAGCACCTCCAAGTCTGAGGCCATGGTTCTCTGCCGGAAAACGGTGGATTGCTCCCTCCAGGTTGGGAGCAAGTTGTTGCCCCAAGTGAAGGAGTTCAAGTATCTCGGGATCCTGTTCACGAGTAAGGGGAAAATGGAGCGTGAGATGGACAGGCAGATCGGTGCGGCGTCACCAGTGATGCGGGCGTTGTACCGGACCGTTGTGGTGAAAAGGAAGGTGAGCCAGAAGGCAAAGCTCTCAATTTACCAGTCCATCTACGTCCCAACCCTCACCTATGGTCATGAGCTTTGGGTAGTGACCAAAAGTACAAGATCGCGAATACAAGGGAGCCGAAATGAGTTTCCTGCGTAGGGTGGCTGGGCTCAGCCTTAGCGATAGGGTGAGGAGCTCGGACATCCGGAGGGAGATCTGAGTAGAGCCGCTGCTCTTTCGCGTTGAAAGGAGCCAGTTGAGTTGGTTCGGGCATCTGATCAGGATGCCTCCTGGGTGCCTTCCCTTGGAGGTTTTCCGGGCACGTCCAACTGGTATGAGACCACGGGGTAGACCCAGAACGCGCTGGAGGCATTATATATCCCAGCTGGCCTGGGAACGCCTCGGAGTCCCCCAGAAGGAACTGGAAAACGTTGCCGGGGAGAAGGGGGCCTGGAGCTCCTCGCTCAGCCTGCTGCCACCGCGAACCGGCCCCGGATAAGCGGAGGAAAATGGATGGATGGATGGAATTATGCCACTTTATTACATCTAAATAGGATTCAAACTTAAAATAAAGCACATTTTGGATTTCAGACCCACAGTAACATACAAATGATGACAAAACACAGATTGATTGATTTTGTCCTGGGGCCACCAATGACCACTGCCATGTCACGTGACACAGAGAATGGATGTACTGGACCACTCTCCATCAGAGCGCTAAGACAGACAGTCAAATTTGTGAAAGGTCACCCTTTGCAGCGGTGGAGGCGAGTTCAATCATGAGTTCGGCCAGAGAAAGCCAAATTACATTATGGCTGAGAGGATGATCCAATTTTACCTTAAAAGTTTATTATATTACAAGGACTACAAAAAAAGATTACAATAACATCTGTGACCAATACACAAAGAGAAGGAGATGGATACATTATTTGGGTCTTACCATCTGAAGTGCTGAGATCTCAAACCCAGCAGCAGAAATGGAGTTAAGAATCTTCCCTGTCAGACCTGTGCAGACACAAAGACAATTACCAAAAACAAACAAACACCAAAAACATGCACACATCACCAACGTCCAACCAGCGATGGACACTTGGTACCAGGTCTCCAGGCGCGTCGGCAAATGCTGCCAAATGCTCCTGGCTGACTCCCCCGGAGGAAGGACAAGCCAGGATGGGTGAAATGCGGAGGCCACATTTCACCAGCCACCACCCAAAAAAGCATGTGTGTGTGTGTGTGTGTATATATATGCATGTGTGTAGTGTGACCAGTAAAGATTCTTCTTAAAAAAATAGGAAAATAACAAGCACAGAGGCTCATTAAAGGGGGCCTATTATGCAAAACTCACTTTTTCAGTGCACATGCATTTGGGTCTCTGATGGGGCGACTAACACACAAACTGTGAAATAAGACTTTTTTTATGAGTGAAGATTCAGCAACTGCATTGCGGTATTGAACCCGGAACCTGTGATCTACCCCATTGGTTAACAGAACTCAGGGCTTCGGGAGGGTGGCTCCTCCCACAGAAAGACAACCCGTTTTGGAACAGGATGGTATAGGTAGGCTAGATTGGCTCTATTGCACAATCTGAGTATTTTCAGCAAAAAAAACCCTCCAAAGACATGTTTGGGCAACCTCAGACACCTATATTAACTTGTGTAAAAAGGAGCATAATAGGTCCCCTTTAAGTCAACAGTACCAAAAATGTGGCAAATTTATAAGAAAGTCTGTACTGTCTCCTTTGTAAAAAGTACAATGAGATTCCTTTTCAAAGGTTGGTGCTATTAGTGGACGGAAAGCATTCTTCCTGTACAGGGCGTCAAGGTTAAACTATTGTATATAAACAAAACTGAAGGGCGGTGCCAACCGAATGGCCTAGGTCTGATAACAGAATTCAATGGAAAATATAACCTGCATTTGCCGAAAGGTGAGAGAATACCCCATATTTTCATATTCCTATTTCCCCCAATGTATACTTCAGATGTTACTGTTCAGAGACACAGGTGCTGAATCCATGCTTGTCAATCTTTCTCTTGGTTGTGAGCATTTGGTGACAATGGTGTCAACTGTGTGTTAGGCATGTTACCCCTTCAGACGCCCTGTGTGCGCTCCCCAGGCAGCATCCTCTAACTGCCTGACTAGGAAACGCACAGCCACTTCAGTGCCCAAAAGCAGCTGGTGCTGTTGCTAGGAGATCATATTCTGTCTGCTTAGCAACAAACGCTTGCCTATTCTAGTCATGACTGAGTACAATTTCACTCACGACTCCTTTAACGCTATGTGTACTTTCCTAGCCTCTAAAATGCACCCTATGGCAAATCAAAGCAAGGCATTTTAATAAAGAAACAACAGATCATTTGATGTTATGATGGATGGACCGACGCCCTCAGACCAGATAAGAAGCTTTAAACTTAAAAAAATGAAAGCACTTCATCCCAAAGGTAAACATGATAAGGAAAGACATGACGGCGGTAGCCTTTGATTAATTCCCGACTACCTAGTCTATCTGGGTTTTAGCAGCAGCTCCTGTTGAAACCTCATTGCATGTATGTCAACCTGCAAATTTTTTCTAAACTAAATATTGTCATAGCTTCCACTCAGTCAGAGTTTATCTTGGCAGCTAGTTTTCTTGTATGAGAAAATGAGAAATCTGTGCGACGTGCACAGAGAGGGAGAGGTGGAGGAGGCCTCGAAACCAGACATACCACAGAGAGTAAAAAGCAAACAGAGTAGAGATCTGATGCTTCCCATGCCTACAGTGAAGAGAAGCACTAGAGATCGAAGCAAAACACCATATCAAATTTAGAACGCCTTTTATCCCTGATCTCAGCAAAGATCCTTGCAGTTTTTTCTTTTTTAATTAAAATCAGACTGGACAACGCTTTTCTCGCCTGTTTTATCTGAGGCAAAGCTTATATGTCCTGGAAAGACTTTGTCAAGCCTCCAATTTGTCCAGAGCTCACATGTCAGAGCTCTGTGAATCAGAGCCATAGCAACTTTTTTGAAGAAATCCAAAGGTAATGTTGTTAACCATGTAGATGCACTGTGTTGCATGGCACTCTGTAATAACAGAACAGGGCTGAGGAGTTACAAAAAAGTGATCATATTTAGTCACGACTATGACAGTGAAATTATGTGGCTACTAACAGTAAACAGTGAAGATGTGAGCCATACCAAAGAACTGAAGGCTTTGACTGGTTAGGACATACCATACAGACTATGTCATGTATAATTGACTGATATATATATATATATATATATATATATATATATATATATATATATATATAGAATATAGGATAATGGCATATATATTTTATAGCAGGAAAATGTTCAAATTTATAAGTAAAGATTCCTACCTTCTAGTATAGCATGAGGTTTGACGATGCAGCAGGTGCAGTCTGTGTATTTGGCTGTGTTTGAGAGTCCATGGCCCGTTGTGGATGGAAAGAAATATTCAAGTTCCTGTGAACAGAAAACAATTTTATATGACCAATTTTAATCAAATTGAAGATTTTTGGACTAATCACCTCACCTAATTCAATATTTGTACAAACAAATTTAAAAATAAGTTCTTACTCTTGCTGCTGCAGCAACTGAGTCAGACCCATGTCCTGCATTTTTGACACCATCTGTTCCAAACTGGGCTCGAACACTATGCTGTGCCTCCCTCTGTGCCACAGTGGAATCTGTAGGTCCCAGCAGCCGCCTCCAGATAGATATGGCCTCATCACCCATCAGCTCCATGGCAACCAAATGGCCCGAGGACACAAACTGCACCAGGTTGCTGCAAAAATTAATCAGTCTAGTAAAAGCATCCCACTAGACTGTCTAGGCTGGTGAAGATATTTAATGCTATTTTGCATCTACTCAGAGATCATTCCGATCGTTTTCACATGTTATGTCACTGATTGTGGATGACTCGACTTGAAGGCTCCCTGGCTCTCTCAAGACCAGCTCAAACCGGCAAGTCATAGACACAGAAACTCACCTGAAGAAAGGCTTTGACTGATGCTCGACGTAAAAGTCGGCTGCTTGGTTCCTGTGAGGGAACCATAAATAGGGGGTTAATATGTGGCCGAGTAAACTTCCGTAGTAAAGGGTAACTGAAGGGCAAAACCAGACTATAAACAAAGGGATTTAAAGAAGTAATTTACTTTATTTTCCCAGTCTCTATGACCCTTAGTACACGATTAAACAATCAAATATATATTTTTTATTTTAGTTCAATATATATACGAATTACACACCTAATCAAAATATAAGAGGCTAACCAAATTATTACATTGTGTGTTAAAGGGGATCTGTTATGCTCTTTATTACACAAGTTAATATAGGTCTCTGAGGTCCCCCAAATTTATATATATATTTCTTTTGATATATTTCTTCACACCATTATGCATTCTAGCCATTCTAACACAACTCTATACCATCCTGTTCCAAAACCGGCTGTTTTATGAGCCAATGGCGTTTGAGCATGGCTTCCAGGTTTCATTGTATTTACTCCATAACGTTCACTGATTTCACCTTATCAGTCCACCAAAATTTGCTTCTGAACAAATTTGAGGCGAGAAATAAGCAATCCAGTTGCTCAGTCTTCACTCATATTAGATCTATAAGGCCTAATTTAAAAGTCAGTTCCGACTTTCGTTGCCGTTCTCCAAGCTTGTGGGCGACACGAACATTGCACTGGGACTCTCGGACACAGGGATTTTTTGTTTCATGTAAATGTTGGATATTAAAATAAAATAAAATAAATACATCTACAATAAAGACACACTTTTATTGGTTTTGTTTGGAGAAAATCCCAGCGGATTGCGCACTGCAACCTACAGTCTATGTTCTGCATACTTTTTTTTTTATTTAGAAAGAAACACACAGCAGAATATTTTTTTAAATTCTTACATTTCCATCGTCTGCAGTTTCTTCACGGACAGTTGGTATTAATTCCGCTTTCTTTGAAAACATGTGTTTGTTGGTTGACTTACTCAGATGGGGGGGTGCGTTCTAATTCTACTGTGTCTCAATGTGCCTCCAGAGGAAGGACAAGCCAGGATGGGTTAAACGCAGAGGCCTCATTTCACCGGCCACCATCCAAAGCATGTGCGTGTGTGTGTGTGTGCAAGCATGTGTTGTAGTGTGGTGTGTTGCGTGATAAATAAAGACTGTTTCTTCTTCTTCAAATCTGAACAGCGTGTTTCACCACATATTTTCTGAAATAGACAGCTCACAATAAACCTAGTGTGATGGTTTTTTCACTTTTTTCACAGTTTGTGTGTTAGTAGGCCCATCAGATACCCAAACGTATGTGCACAAAAGTGAATGAAAGTTTGGTGGTTGCATTACCGGATTGGGGAAAGATTCTTAGTTTCACTGAGGACTGCCCCTTGAATTTGGTCCTGATAAATTTGTGCAAAAAAATACAGTAATCAACTAAACCGTAAATAGGAGACATTGTTGGGACCTAAGAGTGTGTGGCAGTGGTGTGATTTTGGTGTTATTTGGGGGAAGAAATAGCCAACCGAAAGGTATTATTTTTTCATGCTATGGATCTTACCTTAAAAATAACTAAGAAATGAAGTTTCTCATAAAACATATATATATATATATATATATATATATATATATATATATATATGCAATCAATTACACACTTACTCTGTCAACCTTGTCATTTTAGCTTTTGTCACAATCAAGTTGGCAGCATGTATCGCTTGAAGGATGTCTCCCAGCTTGGTAACAGCGTCTGGCTTTATCATTGCAAGCGTTCTAGGGGGAAGGGAAACAAAATAAGTAACAAAAGGAAAAGATAAAGATCCAAATCGGTATTAGAGTTAATTGACAATTTTTGCCAGGTTCTGTTCAAGATTCAACATTCAAGAAGTTTATTCGTCACATACATATACATACTTTCATACATATATGCAGTGAAATGTAATGTAACGCACCCGGTGATAAACCACAATGTCCTAGGAAAATTTCTTTCTACTAGACCAACTAACTGATTCCTAAAACTTAATACAGTAAGTCGAATACTTATAGAATAATATAAAAATATAAAGAATAAAATAAAATAAAATAAAATGGAATACATAAAGGGAATAGGCTTATGTATATGGGATAGGCAATTATGTATATACAGATATGTGCATTGAAGTGGCATGTGAATTTAGTGAGGTAGTGTTTGTGGGATAATACAGCACAGTATACAACAGTACGGCGCAGCAATACGGTATCACCGAACAACCCAGAACAGTGACATGCGGTACAGTATGCTACATATAGTACAGTAGGGTAGTGGAGCCTATGTGTGTGGCTCAGTGAGGACCTCTGGTGAGGTCAGCATTGACAGTTCTTATGGCTTGCGGGAAACAACTCCATCTCAGTCTCTCTGTTCTCGCTGTGTGACTGCGGAGGCGCTTGCCTGACCACAGCAGCTGGAACAGTCCCTTGTTGGGGTGATGAGGATCCTTCATGATCCTGCGGGCTCTGCTACTACACCTCCTGGTGTATAACTCCTGCAGGGAGGGCAGGGTAGTTCCAGTGGTACGTTCGGCTGAACGCACCACCCTCTGCAGGGCCCGCCTGTCCTGAGCAGTACAGTTACCAAACCAGGGAGTAATGTTGCCTGTCAGGATGCTCTCCACTGCTCCACAGTAGGAGGACTTGAGGATCCTCACCGAGACCTGGAATTTCCTCAGCTGCCTGAGATGGTAAAGACGCTGCCTCGCCTTTCTCCCAGAGTGTCTGTTTGTAAAGTCCATGTTAAGTCCTCTGTGATATGGACTCCCAGGTATTTGAAGCTTTTCACCCTGTGATATGGACTCCCAGGTATTTGAAGCTGCTCACCCTGTCAACAGAAGTCCTATTAATGGCCGTGTGCGTCCTCGATTGTAATCCTCGCCTAAAGTCCACAATCAGCTCCTTTGTTTTCTTGACGTTCAGGTGGAGGCTGTTGTCCTGGCACCAGAGTGACAGGTCAGCCACCTCCTCGTGGTAGGCCTTCTCATCGCAGTCCATAATCAGGCCCACGACAATGGTGTCGTCAGCAAACTTGATGATGGTGTTGGAGCTGGACCTGGCCACACAGTCATGTGTGTACAGGGAGTACAGTAGGGGGCTGAGGACACAACCCTGGGGGGATTCTGTGTTCAGGGTAAGGGAGCTGAACATGTGCTTCCCCACCATAACCACCTGGGGCCAGGCTGTGAGGAAGTCCAGGATCCAGGCACACAGCGGAGTATTCAGTCCGAGCTCCTTCAGCTTGACAGCCAGTCTGGTGGGGACTATGGTGTTAAAAGCTGAACTGTAATCGATGAACAGCATTCTTACATAGGCCCCATTCTGGCCATCCAGGTGCGTGAGCGTGGTGTGCAGTACTTGGGAGACCGCGTCATCCAGGGATCTGTTCTGCCGGTACGAAAACTGCAACGGGTCCAAGGTGCGGGGGAGGGAGGCGCAGATATAATCCTTAATCAGCCTCTCGAAACACTTCATGACCACCAAGGTGAGGGCCCTGGACGGTAGTCATTCAGGCAGGCAGGAGAGGCGATCTTCAGGACAAGAACGACGGTGGACCTCTTGAAGCAGGACGGGACCACTGATTCAGCCAGGGAGATGTTGAATATTGTAGTGAACACCGGAGCTAGCTGGTTAAAAGGAGTTCCGTTTGTTGGCTAGGGAGGCGTCCACACTCGTGGCTGGGGAGGAGCTGCTCTTGTAGTTTGTTATCGTCCGCAGCCCCTCCCACCAGCGTCTTGTGTCCCCCCGCTCCATCTGTAGCTCCACCGCCCTCCGCAGATTGTACAACGCCGCTTTGTAATTGTCCATATTTCCGGATACAAGACCGTCATTGTAAGCGGCCGTGCGAGCATTCAGAGCGCAGCGGATGGATTTATCAACCCACGGTTTCTGGTTTGGAAATATCTGAACTTTCACCGTGGGAAAAATGCTGTCGTCTACCGTAGCCACAAAGCTCACCGCTACATCCGTAAGCTCGCTGACGTCACTTGAACTTGATTGGAACATTCCCAGTCTAAGTCAGCGAGTGCGTCCTGAAGTGCAGCCTCTGATTGGTCTGTCCACCCTTCACTTCCCTCGTCACCACCAGTTCTCGCGCAATCAGAGGCCTGTAAACGGGAACCAGCGAGATCGTGGCGTGGTCATATTTCCCGAAAGCAGGGAGCGAGACGATCTTGTATGCGTTCTTGTAAGGTGTGTAGCAATGGTCCAAAGTTCTATTTCCCCTGGTGGCACACGTGCTGTGTTGATGGAAATTCGGCAGAACTTTTTTAAGGTTCGCCCTGTTAAAGTCCCCAGTCATCATCACAGCCGCGTCGGGATGTTTGTTTTGAAATCCGCACAACGCATCATACAGGTCCGCCAGTGCTGTGTCAGTATCCGCTTGGTGGAATATAAACGGCTGTAATGATAACAGTGCTGAATTCCCGGGGGAGATAAAATGGACGGCATAAGATGGTCAGCTGTTCCAGGTTCGGCAAGCAGGAGTGGGAGAGAGACTTGGTGTTGTTGGGGTTACACTAGCGGTTGTTTACCATTAGGCAGACGCCTCCACCTTTGGATTTCCCCGACTCCCTTGATCTGTCACCGCGGAACACGGAGAAGGAATCGGCTGGACGGATGGCTTCATCCGGCACCAGTGGGTTCAGCCATTTTTCCGTCAGGCAGAGGACGCAACAGTTCCTCGTGTCTCGTTGGAATTTAATCCTCGCTCGAAGTTCATCCATCTTGTTCTCCAGGAACTGAACGTTGGCACGAAGGATGCTTGGCAGGGTTAGGGTTGGGTAGACGGTAAGGTTGCGTCCTCATTCTGACCCAAATGCCGCCTCGTTTACCATGGTGCTTCCTCCGTGGGCCCTCTTGTGGAACAGCGGCTCCATTTTTGTTGTTGTTGTTGAGCGTCTTCCCGCATAGAATTTCAGCCGGCCACTCTGCTTCCACAGATAAAAAGTACCAAAGTTGTTCGTTTAGGGAAGTTTGTATATCCATGAGTGCATCGCGGTCTTAAGAGGTAACTGCCGATGCTTTTTTGGCGGACATTATGATAAAAACAGAAAAAAATACTAAAATGTGCAAAAGTCAACCGCAGCGCCACTATCCCCTGGTCCGCTGGGCGAAGTAGGATTTAAGCAGGATTTAAGCGACTAGAGAGAGTTCAACAGCAGCGCTGAGGTGTAGCAACGGCCAATCGGAGGGGAGATGCGTTCATCTGCTGTCAAAATGTTAGTTCCTACCAATTAAAATGCAGGTACAGCTTATTGTAGTGGGTCCGCCGAGCTTTTCCTGTCCTGTGTGACAAGTTCCTGTTCATTGGGTGATAGAATATAAGGAAAGGTGTGTGGAGACAGCTGATGTGCGGGGAGGTTAATTGTGATGTTGTGTGGTGCGGTGTAGTGAGTAGTGATTGCTACTGTGAAACCACAGGGTGCCATGGAAGAGAAGACTGTTTTGAGGACATAGAACAAGCAAGAAATGTGTTTCCCTGTTATTTGTGCTCAAACGGTTATAACAATCTTCAGAAAAAGGATGCTACAAAGGTGATTTGATTATCAGGAAAGTAACAGGAGCTGGGCTTGTTGCACCACCTTCAGAATCATACCTTTCTTTTTTGCTGCCGAGTTTGTTTGCCGTGTATTGGTCTCCATACGCAATCAGATTGAGCTGACGGGAAAACACGCTCACTCGACTCCCGATGAAAAGGTTCTCCTGATGGAGTCCATCATATTTGGTCCTTCTCAAAAAGATTCGCTGGTTTTTCACATCAAACTGCATACAAAAACACACTCCATCTGGTAAGCGTAACTGAGCCAGCAGCAGATGTATGACAAAATTGGCTTTTTTTAAAAATACAGAAAGGCCATTCCCATCTAAATTCACTTCATATGAGACGTACCATGATGACATTCACTTGAGATGTCCGTTATCAAAATGACTACACAGGTGATAAAACCCATAACACTATACAAGAAAATACTTTCTTCTTATTATGTTTTCATAGAGTAGGGCTTACCATCTCCACTGTACCATCCTTGGGGTAGTAGAGCAGTTGGTAGCGGCGCAGGAGCGTAGCACTGGGGTCGTACCACTCAGCGAGGAAGGCGTAGCGCTCCTCCTGACAAGAAAGACAATCAAGTGGTTTATCATCTTATCACTAGCTCTTTGTAATTAATGAAGCGTAACTGCCACCTGTCACTATTGGGCCGTTTTAATTTCACTTTATTTTTTATCCTTTTCTTGAACCCCACCGTTTTGCTGCTGCAGCACCTGAATCCAACCCCTGGGATTAATGAAGTGCATCTCATCCCAGTTCTGAATGAGTAGGGTTTGGTGATTGATCTGTAGCTAACCAATAGTCAAACAAGTCTAGATCGCTTTAAGAAACTGATTATTGTAATATATATATATTTAAATGTTGTATTTCAGGTTACATTACAGTTTAGTCATGCAATTTGCTGGCCACCCCTAACGGGAGCAGCCGAAAGAAGAAGAATGCAATTTGGTTATAATGTCCACATTATTCATGATTGTTTCTCAAATATGTTTGTGTGTAAATATCTTATGAAAGCACCAATGCTCATCCCCAAAATATTGATATTGATATTTCGTGAGGTATTCATAAAAAAAAAAGTGATATTTGACTTGGTCAAAGTCGCCCAGCCCTATGAATTATGAGTATTATCACATTTGGAATGCGCTTTTTTTTTTTTTATATATATACATTTTGTCAAATCCGGACAGATACATTCGCCCAAACAGCCGCTTTTCTCTTCTTCTGTCTGCAGAGGCTTGAATATCTCTCACCTCACCCTGCAATGGGTGAGCTGACACTGGTCATTGATTTTCACTTTAATATGACTATTCATCTAAATTGTGTAGCTAAAATAAAAGTAAAAATGACCGTGTGGAAGTTAAATGGGCGGATTCATTGTCGTTGTGACATACTGTCGCCGGTTTGTTACTTTCCGCCTTCAAAACAAAGCGTCTTCTTCTCCCTGAGTGTTTATGGCGGCTTGTATCCTGTAACGCTGCACTGCCCCCTCCCCCATAACTCTTCTCTACCTCCTACTCTGTACATGTCGCCCATGCAAAGACGATTAGGGTTCACTGCGCCGACTTACCATTTCTAACCATTTAAATCGCACGGAGAGAACGTAAACTTAGGGGTGGGAAGCTCGATAGCGACGCGTCGCTGCCCGCTCACGTCCTCGTTGTGAAGCGCACGACTGTAACGCGACGCGGTTGGGGGGGGGGGGGGGGGGGCGTGGCTTGCACCCCCCCCCCCTTGCCACGTGACCTTGACGTCAGACGCCTCGAACGTCGGCGAGTGGCGCACCGGAAGTGCCCTGGAACGTTTGAATCCCGCGCCGCCGACGGGAGCTCGGTCGTCAACAAAATAACAAGACAACTACAATCCCGTGACTTGACAGACACATAACAGACACAACTAATGTCGATGTCTCTCCGATTCGACGCTCGTCACGTCGAAATGTTCGTCGCGGGGGACAAACTCAAAATCAACCCAGTTGTCATAACGCCGAGAGGAGGGTCATGGGCTTCCATCGTCTCGTTTTGCCTCCATGTTGTTTGCTTTCATATGAACGAATGATTGAATACGTACTTGCTGCACACGGCATCTAAACGTGCTACTAATGCAAACCGACATGGGTTATGTGATGTATGGGCTGTATTAATTGCAGCACTTTAGTCGCTGAACACGAATATTGGTAGTTCGCGGTGAAAACACGCAGCCTTTTCTCCCGAGGTGCGACGCCAGAGATCCGTGACGGCGGTGTCGCCGTGCGGCCGCGCCCGCGCGTCGCGACGGTAAACCTGCCGAACGCCGCCGCCAAACACCCCGTTGCCATGGAAATGTGGTTCGAAGGGGCCAGCTTGGTCCACGGAGGTGGGACGTCAACGGTGACACGGCCCGCTCCAGCCAGTGTGGAAAGAGTACAGTAAGACCCACACTGTTCCCGTTTTCACAAATAGAATATTACTTTCGAAATGCAGTATGGGCTTCTTATTATACTATAGTCCAGGCTTGACCGCTGTATGTACAGTAGTTTAACTACTATAAGCAGACGTGGTTTAAGGTTTGTCTGCGTTTACAAAAATACAGTAAAAAAAAAATTGAATCGGAAGGCACGAATCCGAAGCCAACCTCAGCATTACGGTTCCATTAACTTTCCCCTTAGCGGCCGAATCGGAAACTACGGACCCGGGGCTCACTTCAGCTTCGTTTGTGCACGGGCGGGGGGGGGTGGGAAGTAAAGTTTACGTTTCGGGGAAACGAGATTCACCCGAGGAAGCTTCGGCGCGGATCGATCGTCCAGCGCCACCTGGTGACCCGAGACAAGTGTGAGCCGCGGTGTGACAGAGAGTCTTCATGATTCCGAGGGGCCTTGAACGCGACGTGTCCGTTGACCGTATCCCCCCTGGATCTGAGCCTGGGTCGACGTCCGTCAGCGTTTTCGCTTTCACCCGTTTCAGATAATTGATGCCTCTTAATGTGACTTTTTTTTTTTTTTTTTTTTTCCCCGAACATGTTTCCCACCGGGTGTCCGGGGGACGGCCCCCTCATCCTGGATGGAGGACTCGCAACCGAACTCGAAACATGTGGTCTTAAATTAGAGGTAAACAACAGCAACGTCACCTAATATATGTTGTACCACGTCGGATACGCCGCGCCTGGGTGGCTAGCAAACAAGCTACGAATCCTAGAACTGGTTCATTGCTGAGTTTGTCCACGTTTGCTGACATTGAAAGGAAACTGCAGTTGTTTTTTGCTTGAACTTAAAACTGGCATTCAGGCGAGAACGCCAATACCAATGTTATACCTGTGTCGAGTACAGCGATAGAGACAGGCTACGTACTAATTGTGTTCGCTCAAATGGATGCCAGTGCGACCAGCTCGCCTAACTCCTGTGAAATCTCCCTTAAAACTTGGATACTCCAAACCCTACCATTGACGACAACAACAACAACAAAAAAACAACAACACACAATTTGATCAGTCTCTCATTTCTCAGGGCTAGGGACGAGGACAAATGAGGAAACATAAGGGATTGACTCTGAAACATTGGTACATAGAATTATTAAAAAAAAAAAAAAAAAAAAAAAAGTCGTCTTTGGTTGTACTATTATTGCTTTTTTTATGGCCTTGTTATCTATTTCACTGACTGAAGAATGAACCCCTATCAAAACATTTGAGGAAACTGTATTAAAAAAAACAACAACTTTTTTTCTTTTCCAATCTTGTCACATTTGTAGGGAGATCCTTTATGGAGTGCCAGGCTTTTGCACACTAATCCCCAGGCGATAAGAGATGCCCATTACAGGTAAGGCTTCCTACCAATGTTAATGTGCAGACACCGTAGAACGTGTGAATGGTATGATGTGAACAATTGTAATATTCTGATGACGTTTTGTCAGATTTCTTCTCAGCGGTGCAGATGTTGTAACAACAGCGACATACCAGGCAAGTATCGAGGGATTCATCAGGCACCTGGACGCCAGCTCCGAAATGGCCAGTGAGCTGGTGATGTCAGGAGTGCGCCTGGCCAAAGAAGCAGTTAAGCGCTTTGTTTCTGAGAATCATCGGAAAGGTACTTTATGCAGCGTGTGTGCGCTTAACTACTCTTATCAGTTGTGCGGAAACGTTCTGTACGCAACATACGTTTGATATTAATGTGTACTTTGCCTTTATATTATTTGTGAAGAGCAAAGGCAACCTGTAGTTGCCGGCTCTACTGGACCCTATGGGGCATTCCTGCATAATGGATCAGAGTATTCTGGGGCTTATGCAGCAGAGATGAGTGTAGAGGTGAGTGACACACTTTTCATTTGATAAGAGAATAAACGTTTTGAACATTGTTTAAGTACGATGTGAAATCCATGCTGCTTTATGCACAAGTAGTGGGTTGTTCCATCAGATGTAATGTTTGAACCATGGCTACAGTTAAACGTTTAGTTCACAGCGGAGTGGTATTCTGTTTTTTAGACTGCCTGTTGGTAATTGATAAATTTGTTTTTTCAACATTCAACAACATCAAGAATGAATAGGAAAAAAACAAAATCCCGTTAAGACTAAATACAAAGTGCTCCTTGTGTGCCTACTTACCAGACCTGCAATTATCACCTTATGACTATGTCTTTGAGTTGGATCTCTAGTCCTTTAGGGTTGGTTTGGTAGCAGGTGACACCAGATTATGAATTCTAATGTTGTTTATCAAACGTCTACTGTCTTTTCCAAGGAGCTTAAAGCTTGCCACCGGCCACAGATCAGCTGCTTAGTGGCAGCAGAAGCCGATGTCATTGCTTTGGAGACTATCCCCAGTATCAAAGAGGCAGAGGCGCTAGTGGAGCTACTCCGAGAATTTCCAAATTCAAAAGCTTGGCTCTCCTTCTCATGTAAGGTAATGCCTTTGAAATCGTAGGTTCATAGTGGATCTTTTCACTGAGCCTTCTGCAAACTATTACAATATACAAGTCATATCCAATTTTCAGGATGGGAAGTGTATATCCGACGGTAGCTTATTCACGGACGCGGTCCAGATTGCGCATCGATCCAAACAGCTGATTGCTGTGGGGCTCAACTGCTGCTCTCCAGCTTTGGTCAAGCCGCTTCTAGGCTCTGCCAAATCCCTTCTGAGTCCAGACCTTTTCTGGGTTGTTTACCCTAACAGTGGAGAAGAATGGGATCCAGTAAGTGGGTGAGTCTGGTGAAATCAAAATGAATGTCTATTTGCAGCTCACATTGTCTAAACACTGCCCTGTTATCCAAACTTTCTTAAGTGATAGTGAACGTGTGCGTCTCTTTTTTTTTTTTTTTAACATCGACAGATGGCAAACTTCAGGAAAAACATCCATAGCAGAACTAAGCCTCGAATGGATGAAGCAAGGTGCAGGCATGATAGGTAAAGTGAAATCATTTAATTTGTGTTGTTTTTTTTCTGTTCATTATTTTCTTATTTGGGTGTTTCTTCGTCCATTAGGGGGCTGCTGTCGCATCAGTCCTGCTCACATAGCGGAGTTACGAAAACAGCTCAAAGGAAGCGATTCATCGGAGGCCCCAGTGGCGTGAAGGAAAATGTAAATAAGATGTTGACAACTTCTATGAATTTATAAATCAAACAGTTAACAGTAAGCAAAATTCCTTATGCCATTCCTGCTTTCTGAATAAAATAAACATTTGAAAGAGGAAGTCTTTGTTTGAGAAAATGTTGATGAACAAGCCAAGTTTATATGAATGTTTATTTTATTTCTTTCAAACCAACTACATCAAATGCACTCAAGACAGTGGTGTTAAGGGAATGATGGACAGAAAATGTTTTAACAGAAAGGAAAAAAATAACGCAACGAAAAAAAGATGCAATCTTAGCTTTTTGTGGTTCACATTTTAAATCTCCACAGACTTTATGTGACAGGATTCCGATTCTCACTCGTACACAGCTTCAGGGTTGTTCTAGTTCCAAGGAAAGAAAGATCAAAATGATCAACACCAATTAGGTTTTTTTAGAACACAAAATGTCACCTGCTCTCACAAGTTCACTGAATAACACCTGAATGCACGAGTCACTGTAGGTAGGTCAGATTGTCTAAACAAATACAAACCAAGTAATAAGAGTGAACAGTACAACAATTTAATCTGGAGAGGATTTTAAATTCACCTGTCACACATCTACTTTCCTTAATATTGTTAAACGAGCCTAAGGTAAACACTTCATGGAGGAGTTGTGATTGAGATCGGGACGATATGAACAGGTCTGTCGTGTGGCTGAGATGTGAAAGAAGAACACCTAATCCCTAAACACGGTTTAAATACATGGAAATAAATAAATCGGGTCCCATCGTGCGATTGGACGGTCTCAGTCTGCGACGTCTTCCTCCAGGTCGCTGTCGGGCGAGCTCCTCTGTCTGTATTCCTTGGTGTTGGACAGACGTTTCCAGGCAGTGTCTTTCTGGCTCCCCGTGCTGTGGGAGCGGCCCAAGCGCGCCAGGCGATGGGCCGAGGCCTTGTCCTCGCCGTCGCTTCCGTGGGCACGTTCTGCGCCCGAGTGGTGCAAATCGTGGCGCAGGTTCTCCAGATTGAGAGCCCAGGGGCCGAGTTTCTGCCAGTTCACCCTCTGGAAGGCCATGATGCAGTGAAGGTTGCCGCCCACCTGCACAGATGTCGCAGTTCCATCAGCAAGGCCGTGGTCAAGCTATTGCGGTACAAGCATTGTCTACATCGGGGTGCCCAACGTGGGGTCCGGTGACCTCCTAGGGTCCTTCAAGAGGTTCCAGGGAGTCCCCAGCAAAATAATTAATAGTTCAAACTCAATTTGACCATAATATATCACTTATCTCTAAACTATAGTAGACAAGAAACAAAATGTTATCAAATGGGGTCTGTGACCTAATGCATATCAAATTAAGGGTCCTTGATCTGATAAAGGTTGAGAATCACTGCTTTACATGATAAAAACAAACAGAAAAAAATAAAACACAGGCAACCTTTTTAGTTTTGCGGCACTGAATACCCCTCTCTGTGTGGCGGATGTCCAGGTAATCTGGATTTTGTGTGTTGAGGTCAGTCACAATGTCCAACCACCTGAAAAGAGGGGATTTATTAAAAAAAGAGCTCGAGGATCAAGGTATGACTATATAACTTGTATCCAGATTGTACGCGGTTAGGCTAAAAATGCGTCTTGAGTGGCCGGATCTAAAGTTGATGGTTTCCCTTTTCAGAAAGTCAATTTGCACCCATGGATGTCCTCCGTTCCACGTCCACACTTACTCACTGTGTGGCAGTTACTTGATTAAAAGCTGTTTTCCTTTATAAAACATCATATCCAAACTTTATCTTCACAAAGTTCAACATGGCAGCCGCTTATTTAAGTCTGAGTTTAACACACTAGTGCATGCCCGTTCAAAATTTAGGCACAGATTAACAAAATGTCAATGATTCAGTCCTGTGTTCCACAATGGAAGGTGAAACTGCCGGTTAAGGTCATACACCGGGGAAAGACGTTCGTGAAGATTTTAAAAGTGGCTTACTTTTTACAATGAATGGCTGGGTGCTTCCTACTGGGTTCACCAATTAGAATCCAATGTTCTGTTTCATTTACTGGTAGAGGCCCCCTTTTGAGTAAACAGGAACCGTCATTTAGCAATTTGAACACATTATATAATTCCTCTTAGCAATGAAACAGAAAGCATGGCTACTGGCCAAAAGGAAACGCCGCTTACCGATAAGCCTTTGCTGCTTTGAGTGGTGTGGCTTCAAAACCCACTGGACAGAAGTAGTGATTCTGGCAGTGATAGATATAGGCCATAGACTCATCCTTCAGCCCTTGTGTCAGCTTCAATAACGCTCCTTCAGCTGTGAAAGGCTTCAGAGGTTAACCAACGTGTTTTTCCTTTTTCAAGTGCAGA
This sequence comes from Zeus faber, assembly GCF_960531495.2. Taxonomy (NCBI): domain Eukaryota; kingdom Metazoa; phylum Chordata; class Actinopteri; order Zeiformes; family Zeidae; genus Zeus; species Zeus faber. The sequence continues at coordinate 54,597,303 of NC_137193.1, read as the reverse complement.
TATAAGCAAATGTTTGATTAATAAAAACACTCGCCTGTTTCCCCTGCCGTCTTGTGCCTCCCGTGGGGTTTGTATAAAATGTAGGAGCAACCCCTGACTCTGAAATTGTCGTTGATTTGTCTGAACCACCTGCAAGGACATTGCACAGTGTGTTAGTTATGTCACTTTAAGTGATTGTTGGCACTGACAATGCCATATTACAGTGTAAACTCCAGGTACCGCATAAGGGTGGCATTGCCGGTGAACGGGCCGAACTTGATCTCTTCAAACGGAGGTTGAAAGCCAAGGATATGCAGAGCCTCCTCCTGGGATATCGGCGGCAGACTAGTGATGCAAACAAACACAGTTGTCGATGATATTCCACTCCACATCTTCATAACGTGTTCAACATATCTGCTCGTTCACGAGACATCAGGAGCAGAATGCAGAAGGAGCTGCACACCTGCCCGCTCCCAGTGTGCTGTACAGGAAGTTCCAGCAGGACACCAGTGAAGAAATTCCACAGGAGGTCTTGTACTGGGGCCGGCTAATGCAGTACCTGGAGTGGGAAATAATTACACACCAAAGTTACATTGTAATTTGAAAACATTTAATTTAATCATTGATTTTTATCATAGTGTGAGAAAGCTGTAGCAAGGAACATTTTTCCGCCTCCAAACGACCGAAATCTAAAAACACCTCAACGGAACATTACCATCTCCTGAGATCCAGGACTTTCCTCTGCTTGATCTCCTCCAGCGAGGCGTGAAGAGGCGTGTCTTGCAAATTCCGACTAAGTTTGTCAGACGACTTCATCTTCTTGGAGCCAAATTTCTTTATATTGCCTGGACAATCAGAGTTAAGATTTAGAAAAGGGGTTTAACATGGAACGGACGTGCAATTCGGCGATGTTCAAGGCACACATCAATTCCTTCAAATCAGAGAAGTTGTGGATCGTAATAAAACGACTTTATCTGTAGACTTCCAGCTGTGCAGGTGTTCTGGAGGCAGCAGCCATCTCAAGCGGCCCCAAGAAACCGAACATTGATAGTGACGATAAAAATAAAGGCAGGGAGGACGTGGAAAGAAAAGAGACGACGACGCTGTCACAATACTACGATGTCACAGTGCCGAGTGGAAGGGGAAGAACTTTAGGAGAGACGCAACACATTTTAAAGGAAAAGAGCTGCAAGTACCAAGATGCAGCAGAAATATAAGTCCACCTCTCAAACTATGAATGACTCCAATGACTTACAGTATAATGAAACATGCTCATTGTGATAAAAAAAAACCCTTTTATGGGTTGGTTACGATTTAAAAGTTTTATTTTTCTTCTTGTGTTTATGGAATCCCCAAAATATCGAGCTTCACTAATAGATGACACCAAAACACCTTGCTGAACACAAAAATAAATAATCAAATAAAACCTAATAAAATACATTTTACGTGTATTTTTTGAATTATTGTAAGTAATTGGGCGAGGCAACGATTCGGTTTGTTTAACTGTACTTCAACAAATCCAGTGAAGGATGTTTTGTGTGAGGTTTTAAGTGATTAAAGCCGTCACCAAATTGTACCGCTAAATGTTATTATTTAACCCAAAGTACAGTTCCCGACATGTGGCTCACATGTTCCAATGAGATGGAAAATGAGTAAGAAGGAACTGCGCAGCAGAGACAATTGGCGTTCCACCCACAGCCATGTTCTCTAGACTATGAAATCACTTTTCAACTCACTCACATATAACACAAACAAGGGAAAACACTTCAACTTTAACTTGGCCCACACTAAATTTGGCTGAAACTTGCCCTAGAGAAGACCTCAATTACATCCCATTTAATTCAACTCTCGATTTGCCTCCTGATTTGCCACTTACACAGACACGTCTTCTCGACATAATGGGAGATACCAATGAAAGTAGCTACCAGGGATTCAAGTGAGGTTAAGAACTGAAAAGTCCTTTGGCAAACCAAACCTTTTACTTTTTTGTACCACCTTGCACCTGTGGGTGAATTCTCAATCTCAGCTTACTTGTTTTTATTTTCCTGGTGAGCACAGCCTCAAAGTCTGTTGTATCAATCTCCCAGGCTAAGACGGGCTTTGTGTTGCTGGAAGGCTCCTCCTCCATGTCACAGTCGCCGTCTGAAGCCACGTCAGCGCCTCCCGGCTGAGCTTGGGTGAAGTCGAATGAGGTCTTCGGCTTCACAAACGGGCTGCCGGCGTCTTGCTTGCCGGGCACCGCATCTCTGGACGTGTTGGGGGGACAGTACACCGACGCGGCCTGGTTGAGAAGGGCATAGTCGGAACAAACCGTGTAGAACTTTTCCCGGGCGTGCGTGACGGGGCAGGTCCACTGGAGCTGGAGCTCGGCACTGGAGGCTCGCCGTCCCTTCGGGGTGTCCCGAGTCAGGGTGTCCCGAGTCAGGGTGCTCAACGCGCTGCGATCATCCTCTTTTTGAACGGGCCTCTGCGGGCAGGCCTGGCCACCCGGCCCAGATAGCTTTACTCCTTGACCTTCTGAAGTGTTAGGCATTGAACAGCTCCTCGGGTGACGGATGAGAGAAAAGTTTGCGGGCAAGGAGAGTGATCCAGGGATGGATATCTATTCTGAGGATGAAAAGAAGGGCATTGTTAAAGTAGTTACAAATGAAATGGTATAAATACATACAGATAAAGAACACCCACTATGGACTACCACAGGAGTCCATGGAAAACACACCTGACAACAGATAATTGTTCATACCCAGAACCTTAATGTTTATTTGGCTGAGTAATGTACATTTTTTTTAATCAAAATGATAAAGGACAATGTTGCAAAAATGAGTACATCCTCCTGAGAGTTACAAAAGAAGAAAGAAGAAGAAACAAGAAAGAAGAAACAGTCTTTATTCATCACGCAACACACCACACTACAACACATGCTTGCACACACACACACATGCACATGCTTTGATGGTGGCCGGTGAAATGGATTCTCTGCGTTTAACCCATCCTGGGTTGTCCTTCCTCCGGGGCCACAGCCAGGAGCAGTGGGCAGCATACGTGGACGCGTCCGGGGACCAGGTGATAAGTGTCCATCGCTGGTCAGACGATGATGTGTGCATGTTTTTGGTGGGGGTCCTTACTGACGTGAGGTGGAGGAAACCCCATGTGAGCACGGGGAGAACATGCAAACTCCACACAGAAAGGCTCCTATTTGGGAGATAACCCACCGGAGCACGGTGCCAACAGCGCCCCAGGCGGGAATCTAACCCAGGACCTTCTTGCTGTGAGTCAGCAGTGCAATGCACTGCGCCACCGTGCCACAAAATAAAATAAAATTGAATATAATGTTTTCTGGTGCTAGTTAAGGATAAAATGATCTTCAGATGAGTCTGTTGAACCATCAGGTGTAATGAGATGACATTTAAGAGTGGTGCTTAACCCACTGGATCACTCTCAGACTTAATGCTGACAACAATGGCACCGCATGTCTGGAGACTTGCACAAAAGAAGGACAAGTAAGTGTACAAGAGGATTAACAAATCACTTATTAAGTCAGAACACAGCAGCAAAAGTGATTTTGAAGAGGAGGAAATTCACTAGGGACGGACGCCGGCCGGAAGCTTTCACCTCGTGGTGAGCGTATTTCGCTGAGAGAAGTGCAGGAGACTCGCGAAGCAAGTGCACCAACACTGCCAAAAGGTGTGGAAAGCCAAACTGGAGTGACGGTTTAATCTCGCACTTTTTAAACATGACAATGACCCTAAACATTCTTCTAAGGCAACTGCTGCATTCTTTATGAAGTGGCAAAGTATGTCAGCCGACCTCAACCCTATTGTGCACCTGTGGGCAATTTGAAGAGACAAGTTGAGCAGCACTCCCCATGGAGCATCAAGGAGGTCGTCCTCCAGGAGTGGACTGTTGACACAAGGCAGGTTGGGTCCATGGAATAATGCTGTTGGCGCCAAATTTTGATCCTCCCATCTGTGTGCCTCAGCAGAAATGGAGAGTCATCGGACCAGGCTCCGTTTTTCCGGTCTTCAACTGTCCCACTGTGCCCACTGCAGCCTCAGCTTTCTGTTCTTGGTTGACAGAAGTGGAACCTGACGTGGTCTTCTGCCGTTGTAGCCCATCTGCCTCAAGGTTCCATGTGTGGTTCATTCTGAGATGTTTTTCTGATCACCATGATTTTACAGAGTGGCTATCTGAGTTACCGTAGCCTTTCTGTCAGCTCCAACCAGTCTGGCCATTCTCCGTTGACCTCTCTCATCAACAAGGCATTTCTGTCCGCGGAACCGCCGCTCACTGGATGTTTTTTGTTTCTTGCACCATTTTGAGTAAACTCTAGAGACTGTTGTGTGTGAAAATCTCAGGAGATCAATGGTAACCGAAATACTCAAACCAGCCCGCCTGGCACCAACAATCATGCCACGGTGGAAAACACTGAGATCACATTTCTCCCCCATTCACGATGGTTGATGTGAACATTAACTGAAGCTGCTGGCCCGTATCTGCATGATTTTATTCATTGCACTGCTGCCACACGATTTGCTGATTAGATAACTGCATGAATAAGTAGGTGTACTGGTGTTCCTAATAAAGCTTCAAGTGAGTGTATCGTTCTGTTGTTTTTGTCATTTTCTCATGAATTGAAATGGTGATCATTTAGAAATATATCGCGCGTGTGCGTGTGTGTGTGTGTGTACGTACAGCATGTATAATAGCTATAGTGAGCAGTATGTGAAAGCTGGAGATGTATATTCATTTAACATCATGGTCTTCCTATCAAAAGCCTGTGCTGCTGTGGCGTAGTGCAGCTCTCTGTTCCCGGTCAGGTTGTTATCGTCAAGCATGCACGGCTCCATCAGATCGGAGAACAGCATGTCATTGAATAATATATACACAATTGTAATAGTAAAGGACTGACCGCACATCCTTGTAGTTCAGACGAGCCAGTGTGTCTGTGTGTGTGTGTGTTTGTTTAGAAGAATTTACTAACGCGACATCCTGGAACGTGACGTCATCTTCTTCCTGTTCTTCTGTTGTTTTAAATGGCGGTTTGGCGCATTACCGCCACCTCTACTGGGCTGGAGTGTGGATAGAGCAGTAACTTTGACAGGGAAATCTGAATACATACAAAACAAATAACATGAGAATAATTATAGTAATACATAAATGGAATAGCAGTTAATTAAATAATAGTAATATATATATACTTTATTTTGTAGTAGTAGTAGTAGTACATCCAAATATAATTATGTTTACATATATTTGATTTTAGATATATTATTAATTGATAAATAATATACATACATACACAAAGAGAAAAGTAAAATAATACTACTTGATCCTAGAAGGCAGAACGCCTTGTCCCGCTTCACGGCTTTTGACGGGTTGTGCACTGTGCGGACGGGGGTGTTGCGCGTCTCACACCCGCGGGAATTTAATTTCGAGCTGAGTAACAAAACAAAAAAAAATAATAATAATCAGAGTGAAACTCGAAAGGCTGTTCGCTTTCCGAGCGACAGACTTTGTATTTTTATTCACTGAGAAGAACGTAAGTGTCGGTCGTATCTATTTTTTTTTTGTTGTTGTTGTTGTTGTTATCGACGACATAACCCGTGGTTTCGTAATATAGACGACCCCGTAATGTCAACAACGGTCGCAGGTTTAACTCGAACGCATTGAATTGAGGTTGTGGCCCTTTCTCGATGTGCGTCCTCGTCTGTACGTGTTTTTCTTGTGGACTGGTGCAACGTCATCAGCCGCAGCCCAAGTTACTGTTCCGATTCAAAGTCCGCGTCAAGCCAAGTCCAGTCCAAATGCCCGGATGTGGACTTGCTCCGCCCATTTGATCGAGGACGCGTCAGTGGTGACTTGTGGTGACTTGTGGCGACAGCCACGTATCCCAGAATGCATTTCGCAGAATGACGGTCCCGGGTCCTCCCGAGTCCAACTTGCTGGGTCTGAACCGCCAAGTCCCGCAAGTCCGGACTTCGCGTACTTGGTATTGGGAAGCGGCCTTAGACCCGGACCCTTGTTGACACCGACACCGGGACCCACCTTCTCCACTACCTGCGGTGACGTGTGAGTATTGGAAATATTTTCGTTTTCTGCAGCGACTCCAAAATAACTTCACTGGACCGGACAATGGCCACGTCTCGGGCACATTCAACGGGTGTTACTTAAAACATGGGCCACGTCGTTCGTAAGGTGGTGGAACCCGAATCTCCATGTGGCCGCTTTGACTTTTTCTCGAGGCGGACTTTGAATTGAAACAGTACTTGTGAAACCCCCAAGTCCACAAGTACAGACAAGAACGCAGATTGAGAAAGGCCGAAAGTATATTTGTACGTGGTATTTTTTTTATTTCCCGCAGATGAGGGCTCATGCATTTCCGGGTTACGCCTGACATAAACAAACAGGTGTAGCGCAGGTGGTTATTTACGACGACATGGACTTAAGCACAGACAGTTGTACTTGTACTTCCACCACACGGTTTGTTTTTCATCAACCCTGCTAAACATTGATTCAAGTCAAACCGACACCACCTGCTTTAGGAGGAGTCATTCTACTTGGCCGGGCCCTAATGCGTTTTGGTGATCCATTAAACCGGGTCAAGTGCTGCGGTTACTCTGTTGCTGTTCAACATTAAGCTTTCGCAAACCGATGGAGACGTTGCTGTTCCTGCTCCGGTCGGGATTTGATCATTGTCGTCCCGCCGGTTGAACTGTGAATAAAAAGGCAGAATATTGCAGGGGACCATGGCCAAGAAGCTGTTGATCATTGACACAGACTGCGGCATAGACGATGCCCAGGCCATAATGATGGCCTTGGCAGCGCCCGGCGTCCAAATCCTCGGGATAACCTGCTGTTTTGGGAACACAGCAGTGGATAATGTATGTCAAAACGTTTTGAGGGTGCTCGCAGTCTGTGAACAACAGCAGGTACGTGTTTTTTTTTAATTATTTACTTATAACAAAATAATTCTTTGCAGGGTAGTCGATTATGATAGCTTCCCCTGGCCACCGTGGCTCGACAAGTTAATGTGAAGTACACTTGACGCACAATTCCGCAGATACCGGTGTTCCGAGGCGCCGCCGTTTCCCTCGTTGGCGGCAAGCAAGCACCTAATGATCACTTTGGAGGAGATGGGTTTGGGGACATGCTTGAAGGGAGAGATCCACAATGGAAGGAGAAAATCCAGAAGGAGCATGCGGTTGATGCAATGATCAGACTGGTGAATGAAAACCAGAAGCAGGTGAAAGAAAGATGCTTTTAATCCTCCTGTGTGTGGCTGCCCTGTCCTGTTTGTATTTGTTTTATTTTTATTACGGCACTGATTTGTGTACTTGCGACAGGTATCTCTGGTGGGCCTTGGCCCGCTCACAAACCTCGCTCTAGCCTTGCGGCTGGATCCACAGTTTCCTCAAAAGCTAAATGAACTGTTTATTATGGGTGGAAATATGGAAGGTAAAGCCGTCCAGAGAGTGTACAAGGTCTAAAGTGGTGACTAGACGGATCGGTTTAACCACAGCGTGTCCCTGCAGGGAAAGGGAACGTGACATTATGTGGAGAGTTTAACTTTGTCATGGACCCAGAATCCGCTTACGTTGTGCTGGAAGAATTCCTCTGCCCAACTCACATTGCAACATGGGAGTATTGCTGCAGACACAAACTGACATGGGTAAGGAACACGCTATGAACAACACAGCGGTCTGGCCTTTTTGTTTTTTATTAAACCATGGCTTTGCTGCTTTTCCTCTCACGCTGTAGGAGTTCTTTAATGAACTGATCAACCAGGACACGCCGGCAGCACGTCTCATGAAGTTGATAACGTCAAGATGCTGGTCCTACTCCAAGGAGGCTATGATGAACAAGCGGGATGTGTACTTTGGCCCCGGTTTTGTTTCTTACGACTCTTATGCAATGGCTGCCTTCATTGATAGGGCTGTCGTGACTGAGAACGTTGAATGTCCCGTGCGTGTCGAGTTGCAGGGGTCCATCTGCCGTGGAATGATGGCTCTGGATCAGACTAATGCACTGAGGAAGAGTCACCGTGTCTTTGTCATGAATAACTGTGACCTGGCCAAGTTCAGGAATTTACTTACGGAGTCCCTCAGACAACCTTTGAACAAATAAGTGTGGTGTGCGTCTAAAGTGTATGACTGAAATAACAAACGGCGCTGTCAGGACTGTTTTGAATTCCATGTTTTATTTTAATTCACTGACAAATTACAACCGAACCTTTTAACTTTGATCACCAAATAAAGCTTTATACAACACAAAGCTTTGTGTCATTTGAGGAAGAGGTCAATTGTGAAAACTGTATCTCTGTCTCTTGGATGTTTTGGAAATTGTTTCAGGGAATAAAGACACCTCCAGTTAACACCATTTTCAAGATGGTCATAAATATTGACGTAGTATAATGACTTGCATAATGTCATTATAGTGATAGGCTAGGGACTAGAATGTCCATAAAAATAATCCTCTTAAAAATATAGATGAACACAAAACCATTCTTCCAATATAGTAATACTGAACTGTTGGGAGGGGTTGCCGCATACTAAACTTCCATATAAAAAGCAGCATTACCAAACGCATGGGACCCATGAACCCCAGAAAATGGATTTCCTCTGGAAAACACGTCCCATCAAACCTTTAATGTAACTGCTGCAGGAAAATATTTTTTTTTTTTAAATTTGCCGCAAAGGTTTTGCCACAACTCACGACTCAATTTCCGGATAAAAAAAAAAAATCTGTATTGCCAACACACAGGGAAAATGTATGTTTTAGAAAAAGTTTCAGTTGGGATTCACTTCAAAAAAAAAAAAAAAAAAGTCACCTTTCGAAGGCCATCACACATTTTGTTCATCCGCTCATTAGCTGCTGTCACCGGGGGGGTTGGGCCAGGGCTCGGAGCCCTGCCTGCCCAAAGTGGGCCGCCACACGCTCCAGGGGTTGTATGTCCGGCTTATAGCTGTTGGACTAGGTGTGGGGGGGGGTGCACTGCTGACCAGGTCATTTAGAGTCGTTGAGGAGGAAGATGGAGGAAAGGAGTGTAAGGCCGGCTCTCCACTTGTGGACCAAATGGAGCTGCTGAAGGGGCTGGTGGTGGACCACGGGTTGTGGCCGTTTCCCAAGATCGACTGCAGAAGGAAACAGTAGTTTACGGTTACCGCAGGAGGTGGCGGAAGCCGCATATAAAATGATAGTAATTAAAGATCTTACTGTGGTGGGAACGGTCGGAGAGCAGGAGCTGCTGGGCCAGGAGTGCAGAGAGTCGCTGTTGGGAGCGTCCCAGATGGAGGAAGGGGCGGCTGTGAACTCAGGCCAGCTCTGCTGAGGCTCTGAAGTCTTTGGGAAATTTATTCCGCTAAAAACTGAACGGAAAATAAAAAGAATCGCTCGGCTCAGTGTAGTTGGTACTGTAATGTCCCTGTTAATTCTGACATCCTTCCATGAACTGTATAATAGAATACTTAATTTGATTACCTCCTGTCAGATTGAAGGAATTGTTGGGTCCAAATGCAGAGAAGGAGTTAGCGGACATAAAGTTTGGACTAGTTGCTGTGTCAACGGGACTCCATAATCCAGAGCTGGGAATGAGGAATTTTAATAAAAAAACAACAAAAAAAACAAACAGATTATTTAAGATAATATCAGTCAATATTGTACACCGGCATTTTTCGCTAAGCCATCTGTTAATTTCAAGTTGGAATTACCTGTCAGAGCTGTCGCTCTCCACCGACATCATGTGTGGCAGAGTCTTGGCTTGGTTCTCCGTTTTACCTGAGCCAGTGCCACCTGAGAGGAAAAATAAATAAAAGCGTCATTCTCCCAAAAACCTTCTGGAACCCCTGCGGTCGTGTCTCAGGTTGCCGTCACACACCTGGGCTTTTGTCGTATCCGCCGGCTACAGCAGCAAAAGTGGGATTCCCGTTTTTGCCGGGGAGCGAAGCAGCCGCAGACAGCTTGTTTCCCAGAGCCTTCTTCAAGTTTCCTTCGCTACAAAGAAAGTAGAGGAGTGAAGGTTTTCCATTAATCATCATCATCGTGACAAAAAGTGCAGAAAAATACAAGGTCAGTTGTTCGGTTTGGTTACCTGTTTGCGTTGAGGACGCTGCTGTAGGTGCCGCGGGACAGTAAATTCGGGGAGGGCGGCGGCGGGGTGCAGGTCCGAGCGGAAAGCGATCTCTTCAGAAAGGGGTCGGCGTTCATAGTCTGCATGGAGATCTGCTGCAGACTGTCCGACTCTGCTCGGGGAGAGGAGACGCTTTGAGATTGCCGATCCCCGAAAACACAGACACTCTGGAAAGATGACGGTGAACGGCGTCCAAGAGCGACTTACGGCTGCTGATTTTGAGGAGAGGAAGGTCCCATTCGGGAGAAGCAAACTCCTTCTCGCCCTCTGAGCTGCTGCTGTGGCCCGGCTCCGCGACGGCACCATTGGACAGGAGCTTGACCGGCGGAGAGGGTCGGCCATCTTCCGGCTTCCCCGCCGCTGCGCAGAGAAATGCATTGGTGACAAAAGCGTCTCCGGAAGAAAAGCCAAGTCGAAAAGGACGGAAATTGAACTCAAACTCACATCTCTGTTTCTGCAAGGTTCTCGCTTTGGGGATGCTGGTGAGAGGGTGCAGGGCTTTGGAGGTGAAGCTCTTGCGCTGTTTGTTTTCCAGCGGTGTTACGTACGGCAGCTCAAGAGAACTGGGAGGGCAAATCAATATTTCGCTGTATGTCAATTAAGGGGAGAAAAAGAAAAAGAAAAGAAAAAGAAACAGAATAACTGTCCCATGCATGGAAGTCCACAAACCTGGATTTATCTGCCTGGTTGTCCTTCTTTGTGGTTTCCTGTTTTTTGTTTTTGGGTTTTGTTAGGAAGTTGGAAGTTTCCTCTTTCCCCTTTTCTGTGATTATTGTCTTTCCTTTGTTTTTCACTGGTTCCTGGTTGAAAAAACAGGAAATACTTTTTTTATATAGTATAAAATACACATATTGTTAGTATTCTTAACACCTTGCGTTGCCATGCGTTCCTGCTCTATCAGATGATACGCGGTGGAGACAACCAGACAAAAACAGATGTTTGATTGGTTGTATTGATGGAAGGTAGATTGAAACAGACGCCGCGCACCGCCCCCCTCTCTGGTTGTACCTCTTTGAAAGCCTCCACGTCCGGACTGGAGGTTTCCGTAGTCGTCGAGGAGCTGTCGTCGTTGTCGGCCACGGCGTCCTTCGACTCGTCTCCCTGAGTTTTGCCTTTTCCTTTTCTCTCCTTCTCCTCCTTCTTCTTCTTCTGAGCTTTTGTTTTACCGCGCACTTTCGCTTTTGACTCGAGCACTGCGGGCAAGACAAAACACAGGACTTTTTAGAAGACTTGAGGATAATAATATAATTTCTATCATTTACCCCCATCATAGCAAACGTGGCTACCTTTGTTTTGTGCCGACTGAGAGCACTGCTCCTGTAAAGCTTCCACGCTTGGCGCTTCTGGCCGGTCCAGGTCGGTGTCCATGACTCCTAGCAGGGTGGTATATTCTGTGTCCTCAGGACAGAGGATTCTGTGAGGCAACGTGGACCCCACTGAGCCTGGACCCTGAAGGTCCAGCAGTCCCACTACTGGTGGCTGCTTGGAGTTGCGGGCCTTTCTGCCGGGCCCCTGGCCCGGCACCTGAGGGCCCTGTTGACCTGAGATGCCGATTCCTTTGGCGATCTGCGAGGAAGGAGCTTGCATAGATGAGCGACCGCAGCCCGACCTTGTCCTCCTCTCTTGGTTGTCCAAGTCGGAGAAGGTACGGCTGTTACCGTGCCGGCCCCCGCCGCGGGACGGCCCCCCGCCGGACCCATAATACCCTCTGGAGTTCTGATGGGAGTCGCTGTAATCGTTCAAGCTGAAAGACGTAGGAAACGCACACGCACAGTCACACAGAACAACCTCACACCTATATTCAGTTTGGTTGAACTACAGCAGCACGGCTACAAAACACCATCAGATCAAGTTCTTTGATATGTGGAGTATTAAATCTTCCGCTGCGAGAACCAAACGATTTAGGGGCGCAGACCAGTTATCCACCACCGAACCTGGAGTTTTTATTTTTTTAATTGAATGGATCGTTCTGCTCATCACTCACTTTGCGTCGCTGTGAATTTGCACTATTTCCCTGAGGTTGAATGGTCTCCCGGTCTCCAGTGAAGAGTTGCACTCCACAGACAGGCATCTTTTGAAAGGCTCCCATATGCTCTGTGCCTCCAGATATGCAGTGGCAATCACCAGCAGGAACACGGAGCTGGATTGGAAAAGACATACATACTATGTATAAGAAAACTAAAATAGGTTGATGGGAAGGAAGGATACATCACCAAATTGTTAGTCTTTTGTAGTATTTACGTAATAGGCATATACCATCAGAGGTTAAATTAGGGTTTGGGAGGTGGATCGACCCTGATTTTATTACAATTTTAAGCGAACCTATTCAAGTCATCCTTTTATAGAAGGTCAATCCGGAAAAATCTCATCCGTGATGCATGTTGTGCTTGGTGGGATCCAGTTTCGTTAACGGCAGACCGATTGAGAAGAGTTTTTCATCCATCGATCATGAGTTATATCGATTGTTAGGTAATTACACAAACATTTGCAGAACAACAATTAACAGTGGCTGGTGGAACTTAGGTTCCCATCAAAAAAAAGGGCCTCTCATTTATTTACTTAACAAAGGGGGGGGGGGGGGTACACATCCCCAGTGTTACCCCTTTCATACCAAGTTTACTATTTCATCCTAATAATGGTAAATGTAAGTGAATTCACAGCACCGTGCAGAGTGATACAGATCAAGTGGCGATGTCACTCGATCAGGAGACTCACCTCATAATAAGAGAGACTATTATGTAGAGCTCCAGCTCCCAGCTCGGCCTGGGTAAGGTTTCAGCGCACGCAGCCAGCATGTGGTAGGGCAGGGAGGCGTTCAGGACAAACACAAACTCCGAGCCCCCGCACGTCACCAACTTGAGCTCCCGGATCACTCGAGAGGAGGTGAAATCTGGTGTAAACCTGCAGGGCGGAGAGAGGTCAACGCTCGGCGCGAGACAAGCGGCGTTTTCTCACTTGCAGTTGAATTTAACAAACTTGTAACCGTGTGCGAGATCCAAATCATCTAATTTCCATCTCTGAGCAGAGTGCATGTTCAAAATGTTACTGGTATTGTTGAAATTCACGGGAGTAAGATGTGTCAATGGAAATTTAAAATGGATGTAATTTAAGGGAAGCCAGAGCTCAGGACAGCGAGGAGAGGCTGGAGGAACAGAGAGCCGATTCATCGTCTAACTAAAGGGCTTATTCACAAAGATCAACTGAAGATGTGTGATCCATGGTGGGGAAGGCAAATTAAAGCATGATTTAGAGTATATTTTGCATGTGCAAGTCACTCACACACACACACACACACACACACTTACACTTCCTCATTCTAAATTGGTAACCAAATTGGTATGCAAATAATTTTTTTAACTTACAGTATGACAAGGTCTTTTGAAGCATTTGGTTTAAGTGCAAATTCTTGACAGCTGAGAACTTTGAATCCATATCCCTCACAAGCTTGTCCGTTGATTTCTGCAGATCGGATATTGATCGGGAGTAGGCCCGTGTTTTCAACCTTGAAAGTTCTTTTGAGAGTGACGTTTGGCTCCTTAACATTGGTCTCTGAAACAAGATAAGGGACATGGCGCAGAAAAATGACTTTATATAGGGGCATTTCAAGGCGCCAGTAGTCTTGTTGGAAACCTTATCCCAATACGTAATCTCTATTTTACTTGATTTAAATTCCAAAGATAGATAAAGACAATGAGATAACAATGAGCTGCTAAAAAGACCAAAAAGCATTCAAACTCACTCTCCATGCAGTCTCTCAGCAGGGCCTCGGTCATCTTAAACCTCAGTGAGCTCTCTTGACCCGGAAGCTTCCCCGCCACCTTCAAGCTTTCCATCGTGCCGCGGCCTTGGAGCAAGATGGTGTCGATCACAGTTAGGTTGTTCCTAAATGGAACCAACGAGGCAGGCGGTTTCAAAGCAGGACTGCTGATACACATCAAACCGTGTTTTATCGGACACATAGGATTTTTGTAAACACAAACCTGACGATGAGCAACGAGGAGACACTGTGGTTGGTGATGGGAGTAAACCTCACATTAAAGGACTTGATTTCTCCTGGCAAGAGGAGGAGGTTGTAGACAAAGGGTTTAGTGGATCCTTCTGCAAATCCTGTACTGCTTTTCATCAGGAATGACTGCCAAACAAACACAAGAGAAGTTATGGACAAAGCCATTGTGGTTATCAACATAATTGCACAACATGCAGTCCTATGAATTAAAGAAAATATTGTTGCATTCTTCCATACAGTGCAGGTACAGTCTGCAGGTATGCGAGAGTTCAATGTAATACTTTTAAGACCTTTTTAAGACAAATATAACAAAATCGAACACATATGGATATAGAAATTCAGATAATTAAGACTATCCTTAATTTGTAAAGCTGAATTTAAGACATTTTAAAAAGGACCTGCAGACATTTGGCCAGAGGCCATCTTGTCCGTCTTATGGAACTCACTCGATTTCTGTGGACCTGGAATTCCAAAGTTTTCATGTCGATGTTGATATTGGACAAATTTCCTAATGGTAACCTGAAAAATAATAGCCAATGTCAATAACCATTTTTATCTCAGATTATGCAGAGTAATACAATAATAAAAAAAAATATGGAATAAGTGGGGAATTCAGACCTGTCGGCTAGCTTCCCAGAAAACACTGATGGATTGGGAAACAAAGCCAATGGGAGGACCTGAACAAAGACGGGGACATCAGCAGGGTTTTCCAGAACCACTTTCTCATCCTGGAAAAAAAAAAACAACAAAAAAACAATTCCGGATCAATCCTAGGTAGAGCACCATGCATACAAGTAGAAATGCCTGAGGTTAGGTAACAGTTTCTGATTGTGCGCATGCATGAATAAGAGACAGATTGTCTTTACTCACAGAGGAGCTGTTTGTGTTGGTCAGGGGGAACAGAATTTGTTGTGAGGAATTGACTAACGACGGCCAGGTCAATTGTGCCGTTATCTTGGCTTGCACGTTCTTCATAAGATCTGTGTTCACTTCAAAGATGGCATTCACCCTACAGTGAGGGGGAAGAATCTCATGACCTTTCGAGATTAACGCTTGAGCAAGCGACAACGTTACTGTGAGGTTTAACAGTCCATGTGCGAACATCACTCAGGTGTTGCAGACTCACTCATGGCCAGAAAGCTCTTTAAGCTCTTTCCATCGTCTGAGGAGTTTTTGGTGCAGGTCCACATCTGTATCCCAAATATCCTCCTGCAAAGCCAGTCCGTGAGGCTTGGCCTCCGCTAGAGGGATAAGAAGTTATTAACCACTATATTACCCATGTGATTGTTTAGGGAGTGTAAATTAGGGCGAGGTGATATATTGTTGCGATATTGAGATTTTGGTCATCATAGTATTGCGTTAAATGTCCTCTTTAATGCTGCATTACAATAAAGTTATGTCATTTCCTGAACTGCATAGACTGTTTAATGCCTCGACTTGCTTAGTTATAACATCCATGTCACTTGTCACTCGTTTTATTTTATTACTTACATTTCAGAACAAATGGCAGTCCCACATAACAATCGTCGCCACACTGCAGACTGGCGTCGAAATAAATATTTGCTACCTGCAAAACATGTTGGTGTTTTTATACGACATCATTCATTCTTTTAACAGCAGTGTTTCCTGACGGCGTTTTGCTCATGCCGATAAGTATCCACCTTAGATTTGCGTTTGGACTCCAACTCGTCCCTGTTGTTGCGGAGACGCTTGTAATAAAAGCGCACGTCCTCTGTTAGAGAGCGGATCTGCTGCAGTTTCACCCTCTGTGTGAAAGAGCTCTGTATGCTGAAACCCTGGTGAACGACCTTCCCCTGTAGACAAAGCAGACATGCAACAGTGGGGAATGTCATTTCAACTCTGACACTACATCAACTCAAAAAGCTGAGATGATGAGGCGGTGGTCGCAAGGAAAATGATCTTCAGCTTCTACTAACCGGGAAAGGTGAAACTCCCAGTGAACCAGAAACATCATAGAATAGCTGCTCACTACTTGTACCATACTAGGTTTAACTACCTATCATTTACTTCAAAGAACCTGGAAGGCTGAAATGAAAAGTTTCTAAAACATTGATAGTAATTTGCTTAAAAATTAGTAATTTCCATGACTATATCTGCAGAGGTAACTTACTGGAAAAGATGGCGGCAAAATGATATGTTTGGGAGAGCTTGCCAGTGTTCCCACTGCAATAAGCGCTTTCACTGGAATGGTTAATATCTGAGGACAAATGACACTCACATCAACGTACAGGCCGGACAAAATGCTTTTGACAAAAAAACAGAGGAAGTCACTAAAAGTGGAGTTGAATGACCGCCTACCTCATAATCTGTGGTGATGTGCACGGCTCCATCGTACATACCCTCCAGCGCCTCGGCGACCAGTGTCACTCTGAACGCTGCATAATAGCCAGAGGCCAAAATAACCTTTACAGAGACACAAATGCATGAAAAAGTGGTGGCTTTGCGTGAAAAGGGAATAGAATTTATATTCTTCAGCCTTTGTATTAAAAGTGGCCGAATCAGAGAATAAAATAAAGAACTGCAGTCCTTACTGATTTCTGATGGGAGGATGAGGTGTTCTGCAACTGCCGCATGCGGCTCAGAGCCGCGGTTTTGTTCCCTCGCTCCGTCTTCAGCAGCTCCATGGACAGGCTTTCTCCCGTCACCACCCAGGATTTGATCTCCAGCTGAGCAATACAAATTGGTTAGAACGATAAGGATAATTCAGTTGTGTTTTTTTTCTTTAGCAAAACTGCGGTTTCATTTCAGAGAACATTTTAGACTTGTATTGTCACTAAATAAATCAATAAAGGTTTCACACTGAATAAAACCTGAGTGCAAAACAGAAAATAAATTCATTAAAAAAAACTTGCCCCTGTACGATAAACAAATTGGATTTTGTCCCCGTGTTGTTTATTGTTTGGAGTCTAGGTTCTCACCTCTATGGGGTTGCTGTTGATGACCACAAATGTTATGCTGCTGGTGTCTGTTGAACTGCGAACGCCAAAGTCCAGGAAGTTCTCCTTCAGACTGGGTGACAGGACCAAGGGCTGTTCAAACCGGGAATCTATAGATTAGCCAAACACGGTGCTAGCAAGCATCCTGACATCCATCAAGATGTCCAAAAAGTTGTTATCAGAAGAAAAAAAGAGTGAACAATGTTCATTCATAACAAATCAAAATACAACTCCTAATTTAAAACCACCTTCAGAGAAATAGAGTGTACTTGCTGTCTAAATACAGCATGTCCACGCTCGCTGGTATTGCACATACTGTAAATTATTATACATTTCCAAAAACAAATTTTCACAGTACCTCTAGGAAGCCGGTGTAGGCCCGGACGGGCAGGTGGAACTTGGAGGCATTGGTGATGAGCAGGATGTTGCCATCAATGTGAACGGAGGGCCGCACCGGCCGGAAGAGGAGAGAGAAGATGTAACGCGACTCGTGTGGGTGTATGAGGACGGGCGTGCTGAAGTTCTGCACCTGAGGGACAATGGGAGAACTTTGCTGAATGAGACCTGACGGAGTGTTTGGCAATTGGGAAAGACCGTCAAATCAACCTCCGCCGTGACTCACATTGAACATTGTTGTGGCCTCGTCGGGCAGGGACACGTTGTGGATTTGGACTGCAAAGATGAAGGTGTTGGTCAGGAATATGGGTCTCTCCACTGGGTCGACAGGACTGTCCCTGATGTGGAACAGGGTCGCTGTGTGGTCGAAACCCAAGTACCTGCAAGTGGAGGAAATCCTTTAAAAAAATAACTAGTTCTGATACAAGGATCCAGTGGCGGCCAACCTGGTTCTATTTTATAGAAGGAATTTATACTGTGCAGCCTGAAAAGCACTACAGTACTAGCGCTAAGTGTCCCAAAATGGGACAACGGTTAATATTTAATTAACCTATTTGACCAATCTGATAAAGGAAAATCATGAATAAATTCTGCATCAACTCCTAAATATCTAAAAGGTCTTGAACTCTATACATGCACTGTATATCAAAAAACTGTAGCTTACCCTTCCAAGACCTCGGCTTGGTATGGGATTTCAAGTTTAGAGTAACTTTTCTCTTTTGCCTTTACTGTTATTTTACCAGAGAACTGATACGGTCTTCTTGCTTTTGAAGCTGTAACAGAGAAGAGCAAAAATAAACAGCATAAGTTACACAGATATTCTACAAAAACAAGCTGTACAATTTTGTTCGGACCCTATTTGCATTGGCATTATTATTTCAACATTTATTTTGTTGCAAAAAAACAACTCAAAATCTTCAAAACAACTAAAGATCTCTTGAATTTGTCAAAAGTCTGGCAGTTTGCAGTTTTTAAGAAAATGTGTTGATCTGTCATTAGACAAAAGGATCGACAAACATTTAAAACGGACACTGTAACTTTTCTTTTTGTTAAAGTCTGAAAAAAAACTTACCATCAAAACTAACACTTGCAACTTTGGTGTATCTACTTTCTCCTCCTTTCAGTGTTATCGCCTTGAAATCTACCGTCACAGCTTCGTTGGACGGTGTTGTTCGTACACTCTGTAAAGAGCACAGATCACTTTCGGCGAGAATTCAGATGGACCATATTTTAGGAATTTGAAACGCCCTCGACAACTTACTGTAATTGGAACATCTTTTGTTCCAGAATTTAAAAGATGTAGATTTAACAGTTTTGGACGATCTATGACATTAAACCGAGAGGGGAGAAGGGGTTACAGATAGTTCATACTGAAGGACATTTTACATTTTATAACTTTCATCCACTGTGTTTTGCAGAACTCTATACCTTGCGACCTCAGCGTGCCAAAATCGAGCATCTCCGTGGAGGAATATATACCGGGTGCTGCCCAGAACAAACAGAGATAAAAATATTTTGGAGAAAAAAAAGAAAGGGTCAGGTTTCACAGAAATTGATCATCACAAACTATATGAATGAATGAATATTGAAGATTCACACCTGATGTGACCTCTACCTCTACTGGTAAGATGATAAACTGGTCTTCGTTGGGAGCATTGGTTTTAATTCGAATAAAAGCTGTGTGGTTGTCTACATCTCTTGATGAAAAGCTGGCTCTCATTACTCCCTTCGTCTCAAAAGGGGGAATCTCCTGGACAGAAAAGTCACACGGGCGACAATGACAGAAATTGAACAGACGGAGGACGTGCATGGTTCACATGGTTTGCTTGACTGAAAATGCACATAAATAACTTTAAATGACCTTACCCATAATTTTCCAGTGGCCCCTTGTTGACCTGTGGGCAGCTCCAGATGTAAATCTCCCCCACTCGAGTACATCTCCACAACCTGGGGATTTATTGGAGTAAAAGCACAGTGATTGATTTACCTGCACAATTCACAGGGATAAATAAACCACAAATACAAATTCATGCCATTGTTGTTTGTATGTATATGTATGTATATGTGAAGTTGCTCCACCTGCAGTGGTTCGCTATGTGGGTTGTGGATGTTTATAAGAGGTGAGAAACTGCTGTTTACTGGGACTCTGGCCCCTATGAAGGGCCGCAGTCTGTAGGGGTTTGGAATGCCGACCCCGAAAACCTTAATGAGGGAAATGGACACAATATGAAGCTTACAGTCACACTTTCCTAATGCCAAGTAATAATTTCAAAAAAGAACAGCACCAATGTTTGTTATTTACCTGGTATGTAAACACTCCATGATGTGATGTATTAATAAATAAAGTATTTTCTACGTTTCCCACAACGCGGGCAAGAAATACTACATCAAATGATGTGTTTCCCCCTGGTGGAATTATCTGTTGAAAAGAAAGACAAAGAAAGGTGTTGCTACATCTCAAATACCCTACTCTCAGACAAAGTAAGTCATGGGTTTTCCACTGAACCTTTATTAACCCAAAAAGAGAAGAGAAATGGGAATGGTGCAACAAATGGTAACCAGTGTTGCAATATCAGCAATTCACTTCGATCGCATGCCGTAGTAGGAGTTTTACAATACCAGACTTAATTCTAATGGTAAAATAAAACTTTCTGAAATGAGAACAATGAAAAGGCTGTAGCAAGTCATACAAATTGGATAATATGATCAAGAAACTTTAAGGGGCAGCCTGAAGCCCACAGTGTGTACGGAGTTGATTATCTAAGTGCTGAGCGGGAGCGTCTGAGTTGGAAAATATATAAAGGGGTCAGAAGCAGCTGTTATGAACTAAATTTATTATAGCCACGAGCACAACCTAAGCTGCCCGTTCAATGGCCATTCCCCTAATGCAATCCCCCTGACTTGTAAAAAGTACGGTTTACTTCAAGAAAAGAAAAGGAACATCTGGTCGCTCACCCAATAACGGCCATTGTCTCAGTTTATCAATTTGAAACCACAGGAACATATTGAACAGTAGATTTAGTCATATTCCAATTGATCTCTAATTCAGTTACTATTTATCTCCATTTCATTTCATGTTTCTTGTGTCTTTTTATAAAGTTATCTTTTCGAGGTCCCTTATCACTGAATGTCTAACTTGTCTTAGGTTTTACGGCTGCAGTCAGATCACAGAAGGTCACTTAAGAAAGGATGTGTAATTGATGTGTACTCACCCGGTTCTGAAAAAAGGACGCATGAAAGTGTGCTGTTGTTGCAGATATTGATACTAAACTAATTTCTTCTGAACTAGGATTATGTAAATAAACTTTCTCCATTTTTGGCATTCCAACAGGCCTACGGACAAAGGGGAAAAAAAAGCAAACAGAGGCAAAAAGTGTAGGATAAACATTTTAAAATAATAAATAAAGTTAAAAGTATAAATATAGTATAGTAAATGAATACATAAATACATATAAAGAGGACCTATTATGGTGCTCAAAACATGTTTTTGAAGTTTTTTGCTGAAAATACCACTCGCTAACATGTGTCCAATCCACCCTGTCTGAAAACGGGCTGTTTAAGGGGGAGGAGCGAGGCTCCCGAGGCACCAAGTTCTGTGAGCCAATGGGGTTTGAGCATGGCTTCCGAGTTTCGTTGTATTTAATCCGTCAAACTTTGTCTGATTTCACCTTATCAGTCCACCAAAATCTGTTTCTGAGCAAATTTGAGGCGAGAAATAAGCAACCCAGTCGCTGAAGCTTCACTCATATTAGCTCTACAAGGACAAATTTAAAAGTTAGTTCTGTTTTTCATCGCAGTGTCCGGAGCAGTGCAGAGCTTGGAGCACCGCAGGATACGGCGGGGCTAGGGGCTTTTTGGTTTCATTCAATTACGGAAACATCAGAAAACAAAACAAAAAAATATATACATCTACACTTTTGTTTGGAGAAATGCGGAGCCGATTGATTGACTGATCGTATTAATCAGTCAATTTTCTAAATGTTTTCAGTAAATCAAAATTGTTATTGTCTGTTACCGTTACAAATACAAATAATCTCTTGAACTTGAACATCCCTAGTTGGTATTAATTCCACTTTCTTTTAAAAGATTTTTGGCGGTCACTGCAGCCAACAGAGCACTTCCCATAATTAGCTCTTAGCTCCGATGCCAGCGGGTCCGGTCGCACTCCAGGCGTGGGTGGAGTTACTCAAATGGGGAGGCGGTTCTAATTCTAATGTGTCTCCCAGTCAGTTTTTTGTGAACGGCTCACAAAAAACTGACTGGGTTGTGTTTCTTCACAGTTTGTGTGTTAGCCGGCCCATCAGAGACCCAAATGTATGTGTGTGCACAAGCACTGAAAAAGTGAGTTTTGCATAATAGGTCCTCTTTAGGAAAGGTTATATGACATAAAACTACGTATGAAAAAGGGAGACTTTAAACCCCTCAACACATTAAGGAATAAAAAGGAACAATTACACTGACCAGGCACTCTCTTTTAAATTTACCCTGAATCAACATAATTAATGCATACAGTATATTGATCCCTGCCTTTGTTTTCAACATGTTACAGATATATTCTTATTTCACAAAGATAAACATGGATACTACCACACAAGTGCAGTGGATGAGGGGCAGTTACATTTTTTTGTGTTGTTGTTTTTCAAGTAGGAAGTTTATTGAGCATTGGAGACGGGTGGTGTAGCACCACTTTGGCACAGCCATGGTGCTGCACCCATCGGCAT
The DNA here is from genome assembly GCF_960531495.2 of Zeus faber. Taxonomy (NCBI): domain Eukaryota; kingdom Metazoa; phylum Chordata; class Actinopteri; order Zeiformes; family Zeidae; genus Zeus; species Zeus faber. Next base: position 54,575,118 of record NC_137193.1, on the reverse strand, counting down.
TGTGAAAGGAGATTTTGTTAATTAACCTAGGTCTTGCCCGTGGGAGTCAAAATATTTGTTAATGCATTCGTTGCCGAGAGACATCTTTCAACATATTTTTTTTTGTGTTCCCCACAGTCTTTTAATGAAATTAAAGGTGTGTTATTATTTTGTTCTGTTGACAGAGGGGGAAAAAAAGGGATGAATTGGTTTCCGGAGCTCAGGTAAACTACTAGTATGTATTAAAGTAAGAGAAGTTAAGCAAGACTTTCAAAAAAGGACTTGGAAGAATGCTATTGTACAGGTGATATTTAAAGGTGTCATGTATTTCAAATAATAATAATAAATAATAAATAATAATAATAATAATAATAATGGTCTTGTGTATATGTTCTCATGTATTATCATAATAGTGGTTTAATAAAAGTGTAATAATCATATGCAAGAAGGGTGTATTTACATTAAATTCATTCTTTACCATTAACGACAGTGCTGCACATAGAAATTATGCAGAATGTGTGAAATATAGAGGAGCATTTCAACTGGTTGTGAAGACATGGAGCCAAGACATGGAGAAAAGGAAGAGGTTTGTCGACGACTCACTGTTCGTGGAAGTCCAGCATTGGAGGTTCGAAGTGTATGGGCCGGCAGTTCCCGCGGTGCGAGGACGCACTGCGAGGGAGAGCGAGAGATAACTGGAGCAGCAGCAGTAGCAGCACAGGAACAACGCCGCTCATACTGACCAGCATTTAAACAAGACTAACACATGACAGGAACAATCTCAATCCCGGTTCCTGACAAATGTGTGTGACGGCCTTGGAATTTTTGTTCTAATCTGTGCAAGACAGCATCCACTCTGAAACCTCCGTCAATATCCATAGTTGGAAGCAATATCTTTGTGATAAATAAAGATTAATGTCTCCTTGTCACACTGAGTTTAGTAAGAGGCTTTAAAATGCTCTGCTACTCCCTTACATGAACCGATGAAGGAAAACATAATTCACACTCAGCTGGAGAGCGATCATACGGCAGAGGCGTGGGGTTCGAAAACTCAACAAACTTGCTGAACAGCATGTGTAATTGAACAATAGACATGCCCCTCCTTAAAAAAAAGAGACGATTAATCTTCTGGAGGTGGAAAAATGGTGAGGGGAATATAACAACTATCTCACAGGCGCGCCTTTATAAATCGTATGGAAATAAATGTTGTGCAGAACAACTAACGCAGGTGTGCTCCAAAACCAGGTGGAAAATCCTTTAACATCCCAGAACATGCCTCACATGAGTTTAGAATTTAGACAAAGAATGTAACTTGGAGACAATCCATAAAGGTATGGATACAGTATGTAAAAGCAGTTTGAACCTATCGCGTAGTAGAACCGATGTGGTTGTTTCTAAAAACGGCCAATTAGACAGAACGACTTTCAGTACCATCCTGGGGTTCCAAGCGCACAATATTATTTTCAGCCATCTAAAAGTCTGGTACCCGCGTGAGCGAAAGGAGACAATGGCGGTCGTTTCGGAGAGCTGAGCCAAGCTTCAGATGGCGGGTGGATTTCTCTCCCCGGGGGGAAATAGCAACTGTCAGAAACACACCGCGCCATAGGAGAAGGGGGTCATGTCTCTTTCACTTCAATGACAATGATGGGGGTTCATCTCATTCAATGCAACCCTCATAACCAAAACGCCCATGCCTCATGTATTATTTTAACAGTGTGATTGGACAATGTGGTTACGGTAAATGACTTATAACAGTGAGGGCGATCGTGAGGGAAGACTATTCCATCATCCGACCTTTGTTGTCCCCCCCACACACACACATTTTGTTCATGGAACCAAATTTCGAAGGGAAATTCGACCGGATTGAATTGCGTGACGGGACAGAAAGTGAGATCAAGCCTCTGCATTCCAGTGGAGTCAAGCAGGCCGTCTGGTTCTCCCCCGGGCCGTCTTAAAACTGTGCTCTGACTCAGTGCCGTAGGACTGGTCATACGTGTGCACGGCGACACCTTCATGAGTTGTAGCATTAAAATGCTCGGCATTTTACAGCCACTTAATCGCTCGATGGTTTCATCGGGCAACGGGATGAAGGTCCATGTCACTAAAACTTTGCAATAACTTCCCATCTGCAAACAGAGCTCCGCATTCCCACAGATGGGAAATTACAAAACAAGCTTTTTAATAAGAAGATAATACTGTTTGTGTAGATAGAGAGATGTTATTTCAACATTTGCATTGAAATCAGTTTAATGTCATCTTCTATTAAGGCTTTGTGTGTTTTTTCCCCACATGAACAGGCCTTTTAGTCTATCGAAATGTTAACTACCGAAGCAGTTATTTCCATTTGAATGAGCCGATTTTCCACATGGAAAACGCAGGTGAAAACCCTTCCTGAGCATTAAAAAAAGGACTTACCTTTGTTGATGATATAAATTAAAATCAATGTCCGACTCTGCCTGCAGAACAAAAAAAAACAACAATGTTACACCACGATATGACATCGCTCATTAAATAAATACATTGCTTGATGCACCAGGATATTGTAGAATAAGTATTTTTTAGGAAGTTATTTGTTGATTATAATAAGTTTCACCGTCAGACATCATTCTGTCCCAATATCCCAACGATCGATAACATTGAAGGGTTAAAAAAAAGACCATAGAACCTCAAAATCAGTGAGAATTCAAAGGAGTCATCTTTACATAGGAAAAAAATAATCTGCTTCCCTTGATGATTCTGTCTAGAACATCCAGGTTGGATTACATGCACGGGAGCACCCAAATATTCGGGGTACTGGTCATTTTACTTTGTCCATTCACACCGTCCCACCGGGTCCCTTCAAAAGTGCGGGGTGGCCGTTCCCTGCGTCCCGACGGGAATCCACTGTTATCCGGCTCCGAAAAGCATCCGCTAGAGAAGCCGTTCATTTGGGGAGCAACTACAGTCGTTGCACAAGCGGCGTTAATAAGAAAACCAGGCGTCTCGTTAGGGAGGAAAGCAGCGGGGAGTCGAGCTGCGACGACGTCAACAAAGAAACTCATTTCGAAGTAGAAAATCGATTTATTATTATTTTTTTTAATCTCACTGCACATTCTCTAACTTGAAAGCACTCCCAACGAGGAACTTTTTTCCCCCCAACGTGCTTCTTCTATGACCCCGCCTGTGTCTTCATGCTCTGTTTTGTATTTTGTACTTTTCAAAATTCATGAGCTATCCTGAAATAATAACGGTTAAAACAAAAACATTTGATTTGTTTATTGTTTCATTTCAATTTACTTTGGGGTTGAACCGATATCACTTTTCATTCCAAATGAATTGTGAATCCTAACTTTAGCGATCAGATGATACAGATGTAATACTTTTACAGGACGAATCAATCATATCATCTTACATGTAAGAGGCTTCCATCACCAAAATGCAGAACTTCTAGAATTGTGTCCGACTGAATAAAGGCTGTGAAAGCAAACAGAAAACGGTTGACAATTAAGTATAATTTAAATGCGTTATTATTAGTATTATAGATAGCAATCTGAGAGAACCGAGGGGAGGGAGATCGCCACATAATGTCACTGTTCCTGCCCATTCACACCTGGATGCTAACCACACAGCTAACTGCATTAGCTTCACACCATTCACACCAATGTTTAGCTAGCTTAACCGAGTTAGCCCACTGTGGACGAATGGGTGCTACCGTTAGCCCAATCGGAGAGGCTACAAATTACTTAACTCGTGTTCTAATTGTAATTTTAGACACAGACGCACCTAGTTAATACACGGCCCAGTAAGGGAATGTGTAAAACAGAGCAGGGTCAGTGGGGTGGAAGCTAGTCAGCTAATGCTAATGGTAAAGTTAGCCTGTACAGCGTAACATGTCTGGATGGAAAGCCGAGGACAGCAACATACCTTGTTTATTCGCCTGCGACGTGTGAATAAAAGCGACGAACAACACCCTCAGGACTCCAGTATACGGTGTTTTAGTTGTTTTCGGCTTCCGGTGACAGTCTAGAGCTGTATGTGGGCTCTCCATGCTGCAGCTCGGTGTGTTCATACGAGGAGAGCGGCTCTGCTGTCAGTGCTCAGCAACTAGTGTGAACTTGGAGCAGAGTTGATCCACACTATGTGAGTGTGTGTGTGTGTGTGTGTGTGTGTGTGTGTCCATGGCGGTGTCCGTGTGTGTATCCGTGTGTCTCCGTCCGTGTGTGTCCGTGTGTGTGGACACATACATGTTTTGGGAAAAATGTAAATTCAAAACATTTCTAGCAAATGTATCAAACAAAACTTTGCATCTCACGTGGAAACAAACGACTACAAACGACTAAGCCTTTGTTTGAAATTGGTTGATGTTGTTAAATCACACAAAGGAGCAGGAAAACAAATCAACAACACAGGGTCGACAACTGGACAGTGTCGCAACGGCATGATGAATGAAATGAACAAGAAAAACATTTCTTTTTAAACTTTTATTGAAAATACAGACGAGCAAAGATCAGGAAAACGCTCAAATGTGCTCAAAATGTTTTGATTGTCATGGTGATACAGTTTATCAAACTTCCTGCAGAGGGTAGACTTGTAATGAATCCATAACAGTATAAGAAATGAAGATGTTTGGGTTTGATTTCATATCTTAACGAAGATCACATATAGTTGAGATGATTGAGAGGCTTTCTGACCCAAACTTTACACCTGATCACGCGTCTCCCTCCTACATGATCATTGCTCTTCTGCTTAAATACAGAAGAAACCTGTCACGGGAAACTACTCTGAGAACCATTATTGTACATCATGTATAATTCTAGTGTAAATGACCGGGAGTGGTTAATTCCGTTTGATGGCTTAGTCTAAAATCCTGGGATTTGATACTTGATATACTGCAAGATAATTTCTTTGAACATCACACATTTAGGCCTGAATCATCTATCATTCATGCGGAAATCCAAGATTGTATTGTCAAGGGATCAAGTAGCCAAAATAAATGATATCGTTACCACTAAATGCAATCACCACACACACACACACACACACACACACACACACACACACACACACACACACACACACACACACACACACGGTGTGGAGATGGTTTCTACTGGAATTTGTGTTTTTATATATTTTTTCTTTCTTGTACGTACAATTAATCTATCTATTATTATTATCATAATGATTATGATGATGATTAGTATTATTATTATTAATATTAGGGGTCCAGTCCAAAGGGGTGAGAATTGACGACAGTATGGATGTCATGGATCTGACGCACTCACAGACAAGCTGAATAAGATGTGTATTCGGGGCAGTGCGGACATGCCGTCTTCCAAGTTTGAGCCAGATCTGCCCATTATTGTGAAATAACTTGGTAAAAAACAGTATTTTTTATCGTCACTGCATCACACGTGCGTGCCCAAATGATGGCATGCACGTCTAGTCTAGTGGTCAACAGGATCCTTGGTACGAATAGATGTAAATGATGTCAGAACTTCATGGATGTCATGGATCCGACAAACCCACAGAATGTAATAAGTAAATATTTTAATTTCTTTGTGTGTTTGGGTAACCTTCCAGATGCCTTTGCTACAATTAAAACAAAAATCTGTAGCCCACTACACACACTTAATTTAATTATGTCTTCTACAATTGAAGTCAGTTAAACTACTTACCTCAGTCTATTTAATTATAGGTTTATAAAATACATTATTACTGTTAAGACAGTTTTCTGTTTGTTCACAAAGTGCCATAAAATAATTACGTTCCCCAAAATGGATTAAAAATGGTGATAAATAATCACAATATTTACAAAAATAATCGTGATGATCTTTTTCACCACAATCATACAGTCCTACTTCAGAATGATAACCACCATTAGTTGCGACATAGGAAACCCACCCACACCTACAAACAGCTCCACAACATAGAATTACACTGTATCAAGGCAGGAACCAATTAACTTCTGCAATCACAAAATACACCGGAACAGAGTGACAAAGCACACTCGTCCATTGAACTTTAATGAAGGGCCGACAACCCTGGACCACGTGTATTGCTGCCTGCAGTAATAGTTATAGGGTCCCTAGATTTTTGGTTTTTAATCTTCTCGGTGTTTTAACGGCTAAAAGTATCTGAAACACGGCAACCGCAGTACAAGCAGGCATGGTTGAGATCTAGTTGGAACCGGGACGTTTCAGGCATCATGCCGTTCGAGTTTGATCAATATCGGTGAACATTTGGAGCAGAAATGAGTAAAACAAGAACTGTTGTAATTTTGAATTAATATGAAGTAGAAGAACGTTCGCACGATTTGATTCGTTTCTGGAGCGGGGCACTTTATGACGTCATCATCGATAGTTGTGAAAGTCCAAGTTAAGTCTCACAGAAGTCATTGTGTCATTCACACACACAGTCATTCACATCCAGCCAGTTGCCCCCCATGGACTGCATTGCGTTTGCTGCACGTATACAGACAACTTGAGCCGACTTGATCCCAACTTGAACTCAGAAAACTGTAATTCATGCTGCGTTTAACAAAACCCCCGAAAACTATAATCGGCCACAAAAGGCGTTTTCACACCGCAGGAAGTTCTAAGAAGCTTGGGGGAAAGCATCCCTTTCTTTTATGTCTACATTGCCTTATCCAGGAACGATTGTAATTGTTAAAATACCGTTCTTGAGGGACATTTAAACTAAACCATACAAGAGGAACATTGAGTGATATAAGTGAACAGTGATTGGTCCAGAGTTAAGTCCACAGTGATTGGAAAAAACACGTGAAAAGGAAGATACTTCATCTAAAGAAAACATGTCTTTATTTATACAGAATTTATTTCCCAAAAATTAAATCTACAATAAAGAAATTAAATCGGCGCCCCTCTGCCCCGACCTCGCAGTAGACATGGCCGACTCGGAGCGAGCGTTGATCGTTTTTTCTCATCGCAAGTCAGTAAAGGAGTCGACAGAACATCCATCCTTAGAGTTTAGTCACACTCATGTTAAAGAAAAGACCAAACAAATATCAGAAAACCTTAAAAAAAGGTTATGAAATGAGTGAAAAAATGTATGCGGTGTTAAATGTAGACTCGGAAATTGTGACTTGTGCTGCGTTTCACAGAACCCGGAAAAATGTGATACATGCCTAACATGACTAAACTGGATCCTGTGCATTCCTGCCATCTATATTTAATATTTTTATTATTATATTATTTAAATTATTTTTTTATTTTATTTAGAAGCACCTGCTTTTTAATTTATTTATCTATTTATTTATTTTTTGTTTGTTTGTTTGTTTATTTTTTTATTTCATTCATTTTCAGTTTATTCATTTATTCATTATCTATTTGTTGTTCTATCTATACAGGTATGGCATTCTGGAAAATGCATCTCTCAGAAGGATGCACTTTGCTATTGCACTTATTTTCATACATTTTTCTCATTCGGGCATTGCTCTTCTAGAATCAAAGCATCTTGCTGTCCGTGACGTTGCCATGGCAGCCACCTTAGATTGTAAACCGTGGATAAATTGTTTTCTCTGAGTGGAATACGACAATGTCAAGAGGGAAGGAGCTGTAATGTTCTGCTGATGAACAGGTCAGAGCTCATCAGCACAAGAGGAACCACAGTGATGCCAGAGAGCCACTCAACATATTCAGCTGGACACCAAGAAACACCCAAGAGACAAATCCCTTAAGCTCTCACTCTGATATAATCTGATTTATTAGAGTATTTAAAATTAATATCGCTAAAATATAGTTGTTTGCCTTTGTGGTAATGTTTGATTTTATGTGCTAATGAGGATCAATATGTCGACCAACACTTTTCTCGTGCCACTGCTGTGTAGATTATTAACAATAACAATCAATCATTTATTATACGGTGATCATTTCCTCCATAAAGCACAGAGTTATCCATGTTGACACAGGATGAATTAATTGAATTTACATAATTGAATTATCAACGTGATCTCAGTCCAACCTTTACGTACGTGGCCGTGGAAATGTGTTTCACAGGGTTAAAGCAAAGATGCCTTTGCAGCTTTTATTTGAAATTATATTTCCTCTGTTTCCTCTACTTATGTTTCTAGTGCAGCTTGTGAATTGTCTCCTAGTTCTGGGCCTCAGGAGACTCACCTGGACTCCTCGGTGAATACCG